>NC_136798.1:3190507-3253007 GCF_951216825.1 Electrona antarctica | reverse complement strand
CTGCAGTGCCCCAGCCCCTAGCTGCAGTGCCCCAGCCCCTAGCTGTAGAGCCCCAGCCCCTATAGCTGCAGTGCCACAGCCCCTAGCTGCAGAGCCCCAGCCCCTAGCTGCAGTGCCCCAGCCCCTAGCTGCAGAGCCCCAGCCCCTAGCTGCAGAGCCCCAGCCCCTATAGCTGCAGAGCCCCAGCCCCTAGCTGCAGAGCCCCAGCCCCTAGCTGCAGAGCCCCAGCCCCTAGCTGCAGTGCCCCAGCCCCTAGCTGCAGAGCCCCAGCCCCTAGCTGCAGAGCCCCAGCCCCTAGCTGCAGTGCCCCAGCCCCTATAGCTGCAGAGCCCCAGCCCCTAGCTGCAGTGCCCCAGCCCCTATAGCTGCAGAGCCCCAGCCCCTAGCTGCAGTGCCCCAGCCCCTATAGCTGCAGAGCCCCAGCCCCTATTAGTCCATGGGCTCAGACTAGAATTTTTACTAGTGAGGGACATTCAAGGTGGCAAATGCTATCATGTTTTTTTGAAAAGGTCTATATCCCTAGATAATATTTCAACATGATAGCAGTTCCCAAGTGGTAGCTTAGTTGCAGTTATCAGCCTTCAAAGACACCAACTATAGATTCACAGAATGAAAAATCGCCTAACTGTTTTTTGAATAAAACATGTCATACAGAGGGAAAAATTAAGAATTATCTGTCTTTCACTCACTTTAACCAATGAACATCATCATAATCATCACTGTCATATCAATATCAATCAGTTTCACTTCAGGTTTGTAGCTTGCACATTTCTGTGCACTTTAATTTGTTGGCAAGGCAGGAGCAATCTGAAAGCTTGCAGGTCCTTACACACTTGCAGGCCATAAATTCCAGCACAGCCATTTGTGCTGGTGCCCCCCCATCCCCAGTCTAAAATCAGCATACCTATAAGAATAAGAGATGTCATCCATATCAGTTAGGAGCCCAAATGACTATACATTTCAGATTGTTGGGCATGGGGGGGTCAGATCAACATATGGAATAAATTCTGTACTGGCCATATATGGAGTGTGTCTTGAGTGTACAGGGTTTCATTAGGTCAGATCAACATATGGAATGTCAGAACGGGTCAGCTCCATATATGGAGATCTAATGGTGGGCGGGGGCAGTGTATTGAATATACAGGGCCTGTTGAGAACTATAGTTTTCGCCGGCTGCCGGGCGCGGCTGCACTAATACCTTTGCGGCAGGCCCGTCTAGAGTTTAAATGGACAGGTATCAGTCAACAGGCCCGTCTAGAGTTTAAATGGACAGGTGTATCAGTCAACCGGCCCGTCTAGAGTTTAAATGGACAGGTATCAGTCAACCGGCCCGTCTAGAGTTTAAATGGACAGGTGTATCAGTCAAAAGGGAGACATCAAAGAGGAAGGACGGGTGGGGATGGATCAACATATGGAATGTCAGAACAGGTCAGCTCCAGTTTTGAAGCTCCATATGCAGATCTAGGTGATGATCCAGTCTTCTCCATGTATGGCTATCCAGGGTTTGATGAGGGCAGTGTCGTGATCTTCATATATGAAGACGGCCATATATGGTGGTGTGATGTGTCACGAGGCATGAGGCACTGACGGCCATATATGATGGTGTGATGTCACAAGGAGAAATAAAACACCACATTCCACTATAATCTTTGGCCTTTGTTGGCAAGCGAAAACATTCAGTGGTATTATTCTGGTTGCTGATCAACATAACCAAAGTCATATAGTCCTCTTCTGGTTGGACAGCATTTTGAGTATAACCTTGCTCTCTCCTCCTATGTCCACAAGGCCTACAGTGACCTTTGTGATGTGAAGTGCATTATTCACCCAATGGCACAGGGATCTGATTCTTATTGAACATGAAATGTACATTGATGAATTCTTGTATTTTAGAGGGGAATCAGAGGGGACGTAGTTTCATAGCACATTGAGAAAAGAAAGGTAAAGTTCCCCTATTTCGGGATCTTCTCATCCTCTCCAATTTCGGAGAGCTCATGCTCTCAAGTCTCAACCAGCTGCGCTGTCTGTTATCAGTGTTATCTCATTTCATCTCATCTCAAATGCAAAGCACGAAGACCTCTGTCAAAGGCTTCTCAGATGCCAGGATTGAGTTATATGCTGACCAGATAAGGATATTCGGGTGTGGTGGAGGTAGGACTGCTGTTTCCTCAGGTCTTTCAGAGGGCAACTGGTCATTTCAATAAGTAGTGACTGCTAAGCCCTCAGGGACATCTTGCTAGGAACCCCAAGAGGGTGACAGGTCATCTGTTGACATGGTGTCCACGACCAGGACATCCTCAGCTTCAGTTGTGCGCATGAAGACTTGAAAGTAGCCAGACCAGACATGCTTGATTCCTTCAAGGCTTGCCCCAGGATTAAAGTCATCAAGGTTACATAACTTAATTATGACAAGACGTTATTTTATGAACATCAAAACAGACTTAGACTGTAAGATCCTTCTCAATAAAGGTAAAGCAAAACATATAATAGCTATTTATGGGTTTCAGCCCAGTTATGCAAATGGACATGTATAGACTCTAAGAGTCTAAGAGAGACTAAGATAATTCTTTACTAAATTGTGAAAAATGTTGTTTCTTTCACGACTTATGCAAATTATGCAAATTAAAAAGGTGGCATGATTGAACTATGGTAACAGATGAATTTCTAAACATCACAAACATAGACTTAGACTCTTAGATCACCTTTTTAAGTAAAGCAACGTTATAGTAATTTCTTGTTTTGGGGAATAATTAGCTAATTATGCTAATTTATTACTATTATAGGCCTACATGTTTATATACTTTTATAACATACTCTCATGTCATTGCATGTGTGTGTGTGTGTGTAATTATAAGTGTGAATCAAACATAATTGTTACATATACCACCTACAGTAAACTGCACAAAATCCTACTCTGCATATAATGGGAGTTAATGGGGAAACAATGAATGTCCCAAAAAAGTATTAAAGCTACTCTTTTGAAAATTCTATCATGTCTCAAAGTACTTATATGGACCCAACAAACAAAATGGTAGCAAAGAGATTTTGACACCAAAAATGTCCCTCACTTCTGGTCTGGCCCATGGACTACTAGCTGCAGTGCCCACCCATGCACTCAACCAAAGATACATTATGTAAACTTGCATTAACTCACACATGCAGCCTTAGCGATAAGATGCAGTGCTGTTCCCACCCCTTTCAGAGAAGATTAGTGTTTCCCGTTGTGTTTAGACTAGTCAACCTACAGTAACCCCAAAAAAGAGAGTGCAGTGGCTGTGTGTGCAATTGAATGTCTGGGTATAAAGAAAAGTAATTTAAGTAGCAAGGGGGCACTTGGGAACAGGAGTACAGGACATTCACTTTCACTCCATGTGCCAGGTCTGTTATGTAATACACTTCAGTGCGAGTGTACTCAGTCTGCTTGCCTGTCTGCTCCTAGCCAATCAGAAAGCTTTCTTTCTATACTGTAGGTCCCCAAGGACCAGTGTTTTGTCCCTAATCAGATTGACAGGCAGAGGGCGGGTCTAAAGAGCTTTATGGGCATGAAGGCGTAGCCCAAGGCATAGACAGAGGGGGGCCTTGAGGGGGTACCAGGGGGCCCCCAGCAAACGTATTTAATAGCATCAAAATCAGTGTGGCTATTAACAAGAGCAGGTACTGATTTGACTTCTTTTTCACAAAGTGCCTCCAGGCCAAAATTAAATTAAATTGATAATAATCATGACTTAAGACAAATCCTTCAACTCTCGTTCTAAAAAAATAGAACAAATCTATGGTGGCCTGTGCTGAACTATTGCTACTGCCATTTAGCAGTGGATGAGTTCAAATAAAGCCGATGATGTCGATCTACAAGCTCCCAACGGGTCGCTATTTTCCCCAAATTGTGAAAAACATTTAGATTAATCTTAGATCACAAATCATATGGGGGGGTCCCTGGCACAACATATTTTCAAATGTTGGCCCGCAGCTAAATACATATGAATTTTAATTGGGGGGGTCCTTGACATCAAAATGCGTGAGGGAACCATTGATACAAACAACACTGGAGACAACATGGTGTGGTCATGTGTGTGAGAGAGTCTGGGAGCAAGAAACTGCAAAACAGCAGCTGTTATTCATGAATATGGAAACCTGTTGCCATGGTATAATACATGCCAACCCCACCTCCCTCCTCCTCACTCCATTTTCCTCCCTCTACCACCGCCCCTTCCCTTCTCCAGGGAAATGCAAAGACCCCTAACGGTATCTGTCACACTAGTGCACATTTGGCTTCCAGTTTGTCGGGTCAGTGAAACATCTTGTCTTTTCTGTCCTAGCCGTTCTTTGTAGGGTTACCGTTTATATTATATAACTCTCAAGCCAGGACCTATTGGTGGGTGGTTTAGATGGGGGGGGGGGAGCAATCTATACGTTGTTTTGTTGTCAGTATAGACCTTCATTGGAATCCCTTCACTGAAGCACGTCGTATAATGATCTTCTCATTGTTTTAAGTAAAGTGATCACACATTCACCAGAGGAAAGGACAGTAAATCAATGTTTCTTTACCTCGTTAGCAGGCTCACATTTATGAGGTTTACGATTCAGTGACTCTTAGGTCTACAGTGCACCATAAATTAGCAATGAAGCCTTTGACCTTACTTGACTTAACGATATGATGTTTACCATTTACCATGTCCTTCAGCTTTCAATGGTAAGGTTTTTCCTATAGGATCAAATGACTTATCTATAACACAAGCTGGGTAAGGTTCTCTTCTGGTTATTTCTATTACATCACACTGTAGAAAATGAGATACAATGCGTCCAACTCACGATTCTAACAACTGGGTATGTTGAATCATTAAAGTAGTAAACAGTAATTAAGAAGACAATGACAGGCCTCCAAATGGACCATTTAGAGTGCTGTCCTTGCCTCCTTAATTACATCACGCACTGTAAAATCAAAGCACCCATTAGGGCTGAAGAGTGTGTGCAATGACGTGGGAAGGATTTCTCATCAGTAGCCTATTATAAAATCAGCCTCTGCACTCTGTAATAAATGCATATACAAATGCAGTGGGATTGTGAACTCTGTCCCAACATACCACTTATACCTTAAACCCTACATACTTCGTTGACCGTTGTCCCGTAGGGGTCTGTACTTGGGATCTACAAGATCACAACAAATATGTGAGCTTCTAGCTTCTACAGTAGCTGCACTTTGTGCCAAATGTTGGCCTTTATTTTCACTGAATGCTTGTGATATAGGATGGTGTATGGAGTTAAACAGATTTGGTTTGTGAGTGTGGAAAGATCTGTTCCAGTGCCTGCCTGGCTGTTTTTAGCTTCTTATTGATCTGAAGAGCCTACCGGAGGTGATCGAGGGCCGGGGAACTATTGGTGTCAGCAATTACTTTCCCCAGAATCCCCACCCTCTGCCTGGCTCTGAACAGATTCTGGTCAATTAAATGTTTCATGACATTCATTTTTATTTAGTTTTATCGTTTTTATTTTAGGTTTTATGACCTCAATTACACCCAAACAACCTGAACTTTGAACATTCAGTGGATTTTCTGTTGCTTGGGATTTCCTCTGTGTCTGTGAAGCCTTTTGAGCTGCAATGAAAACAGGCAAAACAGTGACATCTGCTGACAAATCCCATTGTCATATATGGGATTTGCTGGCTCTTACATCACACTCCACAGGAAGATCAGAGCACTTGTTTGAGCCAGAAAACCCAAGACCACAGAAAATATACTGAATGTTAAAAGTTCAGGGTTTCTTTGGGTGAAATTGAGCTCAGAAAACCTAAAAGAAATAATAAGAAAAATTACAAAATATATATATTTTTTATGTCACAAATTAAATCCCTTTAAGAGGATAAAAGAAAAACTAAAAAATACAGACATTGCTAATCTGATACAAACAGGCTCTGCAGTACGAGGCATGCTGACTTAGATGCAGTGTCTTTAACAACCAGTCTAGTCACATCAAGTTGGCAGCGTTCCCTGTGACTGTCACTGATCCGCCTCAAGCTTCCGCCACCTTACGCAACTTAATCCATTGTCTGGGTTACAAAAAGCCTTAACCGCTGATTTAGGGTCAGATTGGCCTCACAACAAAGCAACTCGACAAGCCGAGGGAACCTTATTCTCTTAAATCCACTGGATCATGTAAATGAGACAGACACACTGTACTGTACTGAGACAGACACACTGTACTGGGACACGTCTGGATTTGTCCTTACCTTGCATTTCTATTATTTATGTTGACTTTCACTGACTATATTCTCAAGTCAGCCTTTTGTTCTAATGCAGGGGTTTTCAACTGATTGTGAACCAGGGACCACCACCATGGCTAAGAATCAACCTGGGGACCACTGTTGTGTTGGGTGGGGATATATGGGCTAAAAAGATTATAGTGTTTTCTTAATCCCATGCATCCCATGTGTATACAACATCCCACTGTTTCTCAACAAATATGGTCCATTGATTAATAATTTCCTAATAATAATGACTCAACCAGACAACCCGGTGCACTTCCCCCTCTTGAGATTCTAACTCCCTTTTTCTGTTGAATTTCTTGACCTCCAACTTGTGGAAATAAAATGAAAATAAAAATAAATCAACACATTACTAGATGCATGGTCAGGAACCACATGCACAATCTATGTAAAGCGCCTTGGATAAAGGCGCTATATAAATGCACCATTTACCATTTACCATTTACATGCAATACCTTCATGAAGCACCTGTTTAAAACCCTGCCTGTTCAAATGTAACTGCTGTGTATATCGTATTATCGGTTTAGATCCTGTCACCTCTACCAATGAAAAGACATGCAGATGGTTCAGTAGTTTTAATCCCTCAGGGTTATAGGGTTAACACAAACTCTATATCTGTATCTCCATTGTTTGTAAATGCCAGGATGGTGTTCCTTCACTCAATGATCATAATCTTAATCGGACTAGATTGCATTGTGGTCTGGTTCTAGAGGTCAAAGGTGGACTGGCTCAGTCTGGGTAAGAGGAGTGAAAGACTATAGCCTACAGTATAAGGTATAATTATGCTTATCGGCGTTGCGAGGATGAGGGGTGTACCAGGAAAAAAGTCTCCCCCCAAGGGGTACCTGGGCCAAAACAGTTTGGGAACGCCTGCCCTATTGTCTGTTTACACATGACAAATGTGTTCTCATTTAAAGATTGTTGATGAAAGCACAGTGACTGGACTAATAAGTGACAGCGATGAGAGTACCATAGGAGGGAAGTGGAAGATCTATCCATATGGTGCCATGATAATAACCTCTCTAAATGTTGATATGACAAAATAAATGATTGTTGACGTCAGAAAGAATGGGATGAAATAACATTTGTATTTCTATCAATGGGTGTTGTTGAAATGGCAAGAACACAGGACTGTACAGCCAAAATCATTTGCGTCAGTGGCTCAGGGGTAGAGTGACCGGACGGGAACTGCAAGGTTCCCATTTCGAACCCGGGCTCCCCCAGAGTTAGTGTCAAAGTGTCCTTGAGCTCTGAACCCCAAATTGCTCCCGATGTGCAGGTTGGTGCCTTGCATGGTTTCCTCCGGCATCGGTGTGTGAATGGGTGAATGTAATGCACTTGTAATCTCTGTAAAGCGCCTTGGATAAAGGCGCTATATAAATGCACCATTTACCATTTATACCACCACAACTTCATAACATTTACACCACCACCCACCACCTCAGTCATACATTTACACCACCCACCACCTCAGTCATAAATTTACACCACCCACCACCTCAGTCATACATTTACACCACCCACCACCTCAGTCATAACATTTACACCACCCACCACCTCAGTCATAACATTTACACCACCACCCACCACCTCAGTCATAGTCCCTTCCCACGGTCAGGTTGCTGAACAGCTGACACACCCTGTAGGCTGTGCACCGTACATATTGTTGTATAATATGTAACGTTATACTGTGTATAGAATGCATTGCCTACTGTATGTATGCGTGCATTATGGCTACACAGTATGTCTTGTTTGTTTTGGGATGGTGTGCCATTTGTGTTTAGGCACACGTTATTTCATTACGGTATTAATCAGGTATAAGATGTTGGTCCCCATCATTGACATTTTATTTCTTTTTCGCAATCCTAAAATGACATATTCCCAACTCAAATTATACTGTCTGAAAGACGGACATGGTTGTGGCAGTCTTAGATTTCCAAGAATTGAAAATCAACATGACTTTTTAACTATAGACATCATTAAAATGACCCCATATGAAACTTCTGAATCGTCTGGTTGTTCTTATGGAAATTGACCTCACTTGATTTTCTATGACAAAATTACAAAATTGTCAAACGTCAGAAGTCCAAGACTTTGTCAGAAGTACACAAACAGTGTGTGTCCTTATTGGGACCAGTTGGAACATGAAGATGTGTTTACTGGTGTTGTTACTGGACACCTTGAGGTTTACAAAGAAAACTCAGTACTCAAGTATGCTTTCCCATTTATTGGTGCCAGGGACTTTTTCATATACTGTAGCCTATGCATGACAATACTGTTGAGCTTGAAGTAAGATTTCTTTCTTTCTTTCTTTCTTTCTTTCTTTCTTTCTTTCTTTCTTTCTTTCTTTCTTTCTTTCTTTCTTTCTTTCTTTCTTTCTTTCTTTCTTTCTTTCTTTCACCTCAATATTAATCTATGCCAGGAGCTTTCCTCAAGGATATGTATGTTCAGATAATATGTAAGAACTGTAAACACAGACTTCATAATCAGTCAGTTTATTTTGCGATAGGCTTGGTAAATATTAAGTTCCCATTCCCAAAGGCTTCAAGACGTCTGTATTTGACTCAACATTTGCTCAGCATTTTGCACTTCAAAATTAAATAGGGTTGGAATGGTGGCTATGGTAATGGTGCTGGCTGGCCTGACATCTGTTGACCAGTACACATGTTGCCCACACACACACACCCCCTCACGATAGGATAGATTGCATAACAGTTGCATTAATATTCATGGAAAGTAGCCAATCGTCACGCCTCGCGGTTACAACTGCATAATAGTGTATTTGTAGCCTACTCCGGCGTAGTAAGTCAGATGGTGTCGCTTGAGAAAAATAAACAGATCACCGACCGATATAATATAATAATAGCTTACAGATCTGTTCTTAATTGGCAACTGAGACTGAAGTATCAGATTTTCCATCAAGAAATAGCAAACATTAGCCCAAAATGTGTTGTTATTGTTATTACATAATAAAGACCATAAGATAAAGACCTTATATTATGTAATGCAGTGGTTCCCAAAGTGGGGTCCGGGGACCCCTAGGGGTCCTTGAGAGAGTTCCAGGGGGCCTCCAGCTAAATGATAATTAGGAACCAAATGGACCCTTATGGGTCTATAACTCGATCAGAGAGTGTACAAATGGAACCAAATGGACCCGCCTCAGAGTTAAATTAACATTGATTTTACAATATACATTGGGGTGCCAGAGATAGAAATGCCATTCAATGGGGGGGGGGGGGTCCTTGAAATGGGGGTCCTTGAAATGAAATTCGGTGAAAATCACTGATGCCAGAGCAGTACAAATATTCTCTAATGGGGGTCCAATTAGTGTCAATTTGTTGGTCCTTTACTCCTTGACATGAAAAAGTTTGGGAACCATTGATGCTTTTTTATTATTATTAAGTATTGTTTGCGTAAGATAATAAAAACATTAATTTAAAGCCCTGTTTTGCATCATGACCCATTCATGGTGCTATTTAGTTTGGACTGTAGCTCCCTCTTGTGTGGAAATGAATGCATCACAGTGTGAAACCACAAATAAACACTGCACGTGTACCTAGTATTAAGTAGCATTAATGAACCGACCACAATATTATAACTAATCCTTCATTTGTGAACACATGTATATATTTTATTTTAAAATTTTAAACGAAAAATCATGAACGGGAGTTGAAAAGTTTTACAGGCATTTCTGGAAGATGCACTGGCACTGCACGTGCCAGAGTAATCTAGTATTAAGAGAGTGGCGACACTAGCGTCGACTCCCATTGTGACAATGGAATGCGGAAGTGCTCATTCTATCTCAATGGGATAGTGCCAAAGTTTGGAACTATCGAGATCAAAGCGTGTCGCCACTCTCTTTACTAGATTACTCTGCCACGTACGCACGCGACTTCCGCTCCGGCCCGGTGTGTGTGAGGACCCCGTGAGGACCCCCCATACCAGCAGGAAGATGTCCATGCTCGCAGAACGTGAGTAGTTTTCTGTCGATATTATTTTTTATTAGTTTGTTGTTGTTGTCCTTCTTGTCAAATGTCAGTACGCGGTGTTGGCGTAACAGTTTGTGTTTTCTATCATGTACCAAAACGCTTCTCAACACTAGTGTCTCTCACTTCTTCAGCAGCTAACATTAGCATGTGTTGTAGCTCCCAATGCTACACACATGTGCAGCTGCAGACATGTCATGTTTGACCAGACATTTGATTGATTGATTTATGTATTAACAGTTTGCAGAATTACAGTACATTTCAAGCACAACTCGATACAAAAAAACTGATAACTGTGAGTGGACGACACCATCAAAGCATTACACTTGTTTACATACAAGAGGGTCCACCATTTTCAATTCATCATAACATTTAGAGACGTACAAATATATATACTTATATATAGCCAAAAGATGTTTGACTAGACATGTCATCATGATGATGAACTGTCACTGTTTTTATTTAACAACATAAGAAAGTACTTGCAGCAGACAGACGACTTCTGGCAACTGGCAACAGATGACTTCTGCCATCGTTACTAGGCACTGTCTGCATTTAGGCCCAGGGGTCCTTGAGGGAGTTCCAGGGGGTCCCCAGCTAAATGATAGCTTGGAACCAAATGGACCCTTATGCCTGGGTCTGTAACTCTGAGAGTGTACAAATGGAACCAAACGGGTCCATTTGGTGCCGTTTGTACACTCTCAGAGTTAAATTAACATTGGTTATTAATATAAATTGGGGGTCTCAGAGATAGAAATGCCATTCAATGGGGGGTCCGCACTAGACTAGGAGAAGAAGGTCAAACATCCGCACATCGGTTTAAATGTTGAAACGTTGTGCCATTAAATGAAATAAGCTTTGGGGGTTTAAACCAGTGTTACCTTATTCTACTTGATTCTTGGCTTAGTGGCCCGAGGCCTGGCCCGACTAATTACCATACACGTTGTAACGAAGACTCTCGCTTCCAGTCATGTTGTTGGATCTGAGTAGTTGCTCATTGGATATTTAGTCCCCATATATGGGGATATCCGACTAGGACGTTGGGCTATATGACATATAGACATGTCTAGTATGACAATCCCTATATTTGGCCCGAGCCGACCTAGTGCTAGATATCAGATAGATGTGGTAGAACCATATATGGATAGATCTAACTGGCTTGGTCATCGTGACAAGCATAGTCGGAGAATATATATAACAAGGGTCAGCTTCAGGGAGAAGGCAGAAGTCGAAGCATCCTGGTTTAGGTTCTAACCGGACGGACACCACTGCGGCGGGTCCTAACCTAAGTAATCAGCAATAGAGCTTTGAGCTATTTTACACGTAGACCCGACGCGGCCCTAAAACATCGGGTCGGTACTAGGGTTGGGTTTGGGCAGGATTTGAGAACCCGATCACAGAGTAAAAGTGAAATGTCAGTCAGCAACACTTTCACAATAGATAAATACACAGACAGAACAAATTAATTTTTATTTTTTATTTTTTTTTCATTGAGTGTGAGGCCCAGTCCGGCCCTACTATTAGCATACATTTTAGGCCCGGCCCGAAAACGTCGGGTCAGGCAGAATTTGAGAACTCTTAATTGATTGACAAAATGAAACTCCATCATACTGTCTTAGCACGGAGGAAAAAGAAGTGGTCTGTAGACCCCAGGAACAGTGCCTGGAGTAACGATGAATCCAAATTTGGCCAGAAGCTGATGGAGCGAATGGGATGGTCCAAAGGCAAGGTATGCAAGCATCCTGTGATCAGTGTTGTTTTTGGCAGCAAATTTCTATTTTAGTTTTAGTCATAGTCTCTTGAAACGTTTTCATTTAGTTTTTGTCACATTTTAGTCACCTGGAATGTTTTAGTGTTTAGTCTAGTTTTAGTCGACTAAATATATGATTTGTCAACTAAAGCTACAGTTGATTTAGTCGACTAAAATTTATTTTGGCGGGCCTTGATGCCGTCGTAATGGCTGATTTAACACTTGCTGAAAATAGCCGATCTACAAGGTCACGACGCGTCGCGCTGCAACGCATTGTGAGCTTGTAGATCTGCTATTTTCAGCATACAACCAAGTGTAAAATGACGTATACTGGATCTCTTCCCCACTAGTCCCTTCCTAACATTTTAGTCTAGTTTTTATTTGTTGACAAAATCAACAGTATATTTAGTCATAGTTTTAGTCACCATAGCTTAGTTTTCATTTCGTTTCTATTTTGTTTTTGTCAGTGAAAAAAGGTAGTCGACGAACATTTTTCGTCATAGTTTTAGTCGACAAAAACAACACTGCCTGTGACTGACTGCATTTATGAAGGTTAATCTAATGTAAGTCACATTGACAAGCTCACAGTAGGGGGGATTTCTGGTATCATGATCATCACATCTTGTCTTTTGTTTTATGTCCTGTGAACTTAGGGTCTGGGGAGAAATATGCAAGGCTCCACAGATAACATAAAAGTCAAGGTGAAGAATGACAGCCTTGGTCTCGGAACAAATGTTAACCATGAGGTGAGTGAGTACAAAGAAAAGTTGCATTCCTGATCACAAGTTTTCATACTTCTGTTCCAAGTCATTTCTTATGGTGCGTTTGCATCAAAACGCTACCAAATAAAACCAGTCCTAACAGTCTGAGGAAGCCCAGCCTTTGAACAACAATGAAGACACCATGAAAGAGCAATAGTCTGCAGCTTGTTGGCAGTAGACAACCATATTGTGCTGATATGTGATTTTATGTTTGCATAAACGCTGCAAGTCTTTTATTTTGGCTGCAGTGCTGCAAGAAACCAAGTGGCTGCAGATAGAGGTTTAACCCATTTAGACCTGAGGACAAAAAGTTTTCTAAATCCTGACAGTTTTCTGAAAATCTTATGTTTCTATGCTCAACCTTTTTCATGTCAAGGACCCCCAGAATTATCTATTTGGCCACCGACCCCATCTGAAAATATGTTGTTCCAGGGACCCCCTGCCCCTCTATTCAAAGATTTGCGACACATTTTCATGATTTTTCAAAAATAGCTGATCTACAAGCTCGTAGCGTGGCACTCGGTGCCGCACTATGAGCTTGTAGATCTGCTATTTTTCAATAGCTAAAGTAGAACATAATGCTTAAAGCACCAAAAGGGGTTCCCGCCCAGTATGGTTTAAAGATGTGTTCTCTTTTTCATGTGAAGTTGCTTTTAAAAAAAGAACGACTACTTATTTGTTATTTCAGTCATTATTGACTTATGAACTAGTTAGGTTGTAAAATGGCGCTTTTGGTACTGTGCTCAATTCAATCTCTTGTATTTACAGGACAACTGGATTGCCCACCAAGATGAATTCAACCAGCTTCTGGCTGACCTCAACAACTGCCATGGTCAAAAAGACACCAGTGGTATGTGTGTTCCATATTGTATGAATTTATTTTTTGTCAGGTGAAACCTGACCTAACATCGCTAACAAGCGGCCAATTCGCCAGCTAGTTAGACTGATTGGCTCCTCTGGCCAATGGGACACCAAAGTCAAAAGTCATACGATTTGTCACACACGTTACAGCAGTGAAATTTGTTCTCCGCATTTGACCCATCACTTGGAGCGGTGAGCCGCAGGTGTGTGTGTGTGGGGGGGGGGGGGGGGGGGGAACACAACGGAGACAGCACTTCTTTCACCTGACAAATATCACTGTGATCATTTCTTGTTTTTCAATGATTCATTATATGCGACTAAATTTGTCTGAGGGACTGCCATTTGATATTTTCATGTCATGTGAAAGCAGGGAATCATAGCTTCAAATTGACATATTGGTTGTTCAGTTTGACCAACCAGGAGATATGGCTTATAGAGTAATGTCTTACAGAAAACAGCGAGTTGAGAAAACAGGCTTGAAAGGTTCACTTCTATGGTCTCTAACATTACACCTAGCTACATGTTTAAGCATTTATTTCATATTTACATGTCGATTTCAGCTCTGACACTTATTTCAGACATGCTCTAGTATGTGAAGAGTTAATCATGTGCTATTAACTCATTTTGGATAATAAAAAAAAAGTTTTTCTCTGGTGAAAAGCTGGAGGTTGCACGATGGCAGGCTCTCAGTCAAATCTGGTCACACTGAATTCTTATGTTGAAGGATTGTCATTAATTTGGTAATTCATTCAGACGTTTATAACAATTGAATGGGATTTACAATATCATTTTGTGGACAACGTGCTGTGGTTTATTTATTAATCCTTTGTCCAGTAGAGGGTGCTACAGTACAATAGGTCACAGTCACAGATGAACAGCATCACTTTCTAGTTTGAGTATTCAGGAAAGGAAGGAGTTTAATATAGAAATTATCACATAAAGCCCTGATTTTATTCTTATTCGCGTGCCGAAAATAGATCTGCTATTTTTGGTGCCATTCTGTGTCATAATTGTGTTGACAGTTTCAGTTGTGTAATTCACATTATTTTTCCATTTTGAATTGCTCGTAGAATCCTCCCCGCCAGACGAGCCGGCGCCGCAAGGTTTTAGTTTGGAGGAGAAGTCCAAAACGTCCAAAAAGAGGGTTCACTACATGAAGTTCACTAAAGGTGGGTTTATCTTCTATTGATTATCATACGTAACGTAACTGCCACTCACAACGTAGAAGATTATGTTATACTGTAGCTGTTGAAAAATAGCAGATCTACAAGCTCATGAGCTTGTCGATCTGCTATTTTTGAAAAATTCTGGGGCGTCCCTGGAACAACATATTTTCAGATGGGGGTCCGCAGCCAAATACAGATAATTCTGGGGGTCCTTGATATGAAAAAGGTTGAGCACCACTGACATAGAAACAGGCTTTTCAGAAAACTGAGTACTTAGAAGGCATTTCTTTTTAGAATCGGCCTCAGGTCGAAATGGGTTAAAAGAAATAATAGCCAATGGCTTGCCCTTATCAGTTTTCTTTTCTGGTATTTAACATTTTGGGTGGAAGCATCCTTTTTTTATGAAAACAAAAACACTTGGTTTCAGAGTAGAGCATATTTTGTATTGTTTTGGGGATGATGATGCCACCGGTATCTGTGCCAGACAGGTTGTCCAATCAAAGACATCAACTCTTTCTCAATCTCATCCGTCATCATTTGCCATTTATCTGCCAATCTGTTTTCCATTCTATGTAGATTTAAACCCCGTACAACAAGGGTCTCTTTGATCTACATACAGTCACAACGTAGGAGTGCTGCTGTATTGAAATCGGTTTAGCCTCTCGGATCATAAATAAACTCGTCAAGGAGAACTGCTCGTTGATCCTACGATCAGCGTTTTAATTTATGAGTGATGAATGGGTCCCCTGCTGGTTCTCATATAGCCCCCCCCCCCCCCACACACACACACACAGTCAAATCCTCAATGTTATCTTATCATTTTTTTTTACTCCTGAGAGCATGCAAGTGTAACCTTTTGGTTACACTTGCATGCTTCTCAGAGTTCCATTACCACTGAGGATTTTTCCTGTGTACCGTACATACCCCACACATGCGCACACACACACACACACACACACACACACACACACACACACACACACACACACACACACACACACACACACACACACACACACACACAGAACCTCCTTCAGCCTAGCGCCCTTGGCCCAGGACCACAGATACGGATCACAGCAGCACTTCATCAGCCCCGTGCTGGGTCAGTTGGTCCGGTCAGTGTTGGAGGAGGAGAGCAGGTTATTAATCCATTTTGGGCGGGAACCCCTTTTGGTGTTTTAAAGCATTATGTTATACTTTAGCTATTGTAAATTAGCAGATCTACAAGTTCGAGCTTGTAGGTCTGCTATTTTTGAAAAATCGTGAAAATGGGGTGCAAATCTTTGAATATATGTTCTTTCAGATGGAATGTTTTAAGCTCAAATCTGGTTCTGGGGGGTTCCTGGAACAACATATTTTCAGATGGGGGTCGGCGGCCAATTACATATATTTGTGGGGGTCCTTGACATGAAAATGTTTGAGAAAGACTGACCTAGAAACATACAGGGTACGTAGGGTTTTTCAGAAAACTTGTCAGGATTTAGAAGACATTTGTAGAATCTGGTCTCGGGTCAAAATGGGTTAATAACTCATCTTCATGTACTTTCATTACTCCTTTTGCACGTCAGGAAGTCGAGGTCTGCACGTCAGGGCGAGTACAGTGATAGGCCCCAAGGAGGAACCAGTGTTCAGGGTCACCGGAGACCAAAATCTATGACATGTACGTCCATAATTCGCTGTTGAGTTGTGATTAGAAGATTGTTTGGCACAGTCACTGTAGTTATTTTGCCGTTCAGTTTGCAGCACCATGTATTAATCCAATCAGGGCGGGAACCCATTTTGGTGCATTATGTTATACTTTAGCTGTTGAAAAATAGCAGATCTACAAGCTCATAGCACTGCACCGAGTGCCGCGCTACGAGCTTGTAAATCGTAGATTTTCTTTTGGAAAAATCGTGAAAATGTGGGTGCAAATCTTTGAATATATTTTCTTTCAGAGCGAACGTTTATAACTCGAATCTTTGCTTCTGGTGGGTTCCCTGGAACAACATATTTTCAAATGGGGGGTCAGTGGCCAATTACATATAATTCCTGGGGGTCCTTGACATCAAAATGTTTGAGAACGACCTTTGAGAACGATGGGTTTTTCAGAAAACTCAGGATTTAGAAGACATTTGTAGAATCGTCCTCGGGTCTAAATAGGTTAATGGGAACGCAGTGCAGTGATTGTAGCAGTAAATTAGCCCCTAGTAAATTGAACCCAAATGACCCGAAGAAACCCAAGTGATGTTTGAACTAGGGATGTCCCGATAAACTTTTTTCGCATCCGATCCCGATACCTCAATATCTGTGTTAGCCGATACCGATACCAGTGTCGTGATCTCATGTTGTGTTTATAGCTATATCTCGTGTTGTGTTTATAGCAGACTCCTCACTCAAATGTGCACTTGCAGTTTGGGCAACTCCAAAGCAAACTCCACATGCCCCAACATTTTATTTACCTGCCATAGTGTCAACCCCTTACCCCTGTGTCGGATCTGTGCTTAGACTGGCATATTCACCGATACCGATATGACCCGATATGACAAATAAGGGCCGATCCGATACTTTTCCCGATACCGATACAGTATCGGGACATCTCTAGTTTGAACACGTCATTAGGTCAGTTTGCCTTTCGGAATGCATGAAAATATCTTCATAACTTTTACCTCACCTGGAAGAGCCTTGTCTTTACGTCATTCAATAGCAAACTTCCTGTTTCCTGTTTGGTGGCATCTGGCATGTCCATTTACTGGCCTCCCCCAAAAAACAACACCTCCCATCCAGCACTTGCGTGACCCATTAGATGACCCTGGCAGATAAGACCAGGCCTCAATCTCTCCCCCAGACCCCTTCGCCCTGGATTTTCTTCTTTTTTTTGTTGTTGGTGATCTTAATTTAGCTGCTGTGTCCAGCCTTGCCTTGGAGAGATAGCAGGAGGGAGAGAGGGAAAACAACTGGATGCACTTTTTTTTTTACAAGAGTCTTAATTTAGCTGTTAGTCCAGAAGAAGGCCTTGCCTTGGAGAGAGAGAAAACAACTGGATAGAGAGATAAGCAGGAGGGAGAGAGGGAAAACAACTGGATGGGGAGATAGCAGGAGGCAGAGAGGGAAAACAACTGGATGCACCTTTTTTACAAGAGTCTTAAGAAGGCCTTGCCTTGGAGAGAGAGAGGAGAGAGGGAAAACAACTGGATGCACTTTTTTTATTTTTTATTTAGCTGTTAGTCCAGAAGAAGGCCTTGCCTTGGAGAGAGAGAGGGAGAGAAAACAACTGGATAGATAGATAAGCAGGAGGGAGAGAGGGAAAACAACTGGATGGAGAGATAGCAGGAGAGAGAAAACAACTGGATGCACCTTTTTACAAGAGTCTCTTAAGACATCATGGAGGATGAACATCCTTGTCCTTCCACTTCCAGGCCTCCCCCCTCCCTCCCTCCCTCCCTCCACCCCTCCCTCCCTCCACCGCAACCTCCAAAACAACCCCATTGACCCCACAAGACCTGGAGTCAGTTTAAAAGTCTAAGTCTAACATGCCAAATACATATATTTCTGGGGGTCCTTGACATGAAAATGTTTGAGAACAACTGACATAGAAACTTAGGTTTTTCAGAAAACTGTTAGGATTTAGAAGACTTTTTTTTTTAGAATCGTCCTCAGGTCAAAATGGGTTAAACCATTCCACTGTGACCCGTGTGGGAAAGCTAGTAATCCAGGTGACCTAAGATGTTGTGAGTTCACACCTTATGAAAGAGAAACCATATTAGTGTAAACGGCACGACAATTTGGATTTGGATTGATGCCAACAGTTTAATTTCATTGTACACTTGTGTCCAATGATAAAATCCATCCATCCATCCAGAATCATAATCATAAACGGTGCTCAAATCTAAGAGCTTTACGTTTTATTTTATTTGTTTACAAGTGAATGCTTTCTATAATAATTTCAGTGGGTGTGTGACATATTCACTACATCCATTGTAGACAAATTGTGTCCATATTGGGTATTCTTTTATTTTCGCTTACAGTTAGTAAACCATAGCACCACCACCAGCAGTTTTTGGGTTGATCGGTTAAGCCATAAATCAAACGCACTAGTAGACTCTGCCGTTGCCCCTCAGTTGTAGTCAAGCAATTAACTACTAGGAACTTTAGCTTTCTTGTTTTTCCGCAAACGCAACAAACGTTAGTATTTGAAACTTGAGAGTTCAGCGCTCGGTTTACAGTGGAAGGCTTTAGCTGCTGGAAGACCATAAAGACTTTAAATGTCACCTCCCGTTGACCTTACACACCCTCGGTCCAGCTTGTGGTCTGGATTGCCTCGCGCAACCTAAGAGGTTACTTGGCAACCCGAGGCCCTGCCACGCCTCTTTGCATGCATCCAATCCAACCTCTGTGTGACTGTTGCCAGGATAATGCCGTTTAGTGGATTTAGCGTCGCTAAGCCGTTTACATGAGGTTGGAAAAAGTTGAATGTCAAGTTCTACTTATGGAACTATGTTATGTGTGCTTAGATGGCGTGTAGGCATAGAGTCGTTGCAAAGATTTACAAGATGTTTAAAAGGACTTGGAATGTTATGAACAACCCCCATTAATCACTTAAGCCCTATTCATGCATTGCATCGCAAGCTTGTAGATCTGCTATTTTTGTCTCCACAAAGCCGAAGGCATGGGGAGAGACTGTTTTGCAACCTGTCCGTCTGTCCGTTCGTGTGTCCCGTCTGTGGACACAGCTAATCTCTGGCACTGTTGGCTTGATCGCAGCCAAACTGCACACACACTCCCTGGATGACACAGCAGAACCTCTGCCCCAAATCTTTCAAATGGGCAGTGATGTAAATAGGTTTTCAATGTAATGAGTCCCAGGGACATTTTCTGAGTCCCATTTCCACAACGTTAGGAGTCATATTATGCCATTTTTACAAATTGCAGCATTTAACTCCCATTTAATTGTATATGGTTATAATGTGGTTGTATTAAGAAGAAATGATTATTATAACTAAAGCAAAATATAGCAATATGTGTATTCTTTTTACTGTACATGCTGAGTACAATAGTGCATCCCGTGGATGCAGAGGTTGGTTTATTGCATCCCTTAGCTATAAACTGCGTTTTGGGATGCAAAATGCACCCTATTTGAATCTTTCAAATGTTCCACCGTAGTGCCACCAGGAGGCACATGGTGACAGTACACAACTACACATACAGATTTTGTCCCAATTTCACGCAAATCGGTGCACAAACTGCACATAATCTCTATAGTCATGTGATCAAGACGGGTTTTGTTTGATTTCTCATATTCCATCCTGATTGGCTAAGTTTGCGGGACTGGCCCGTTTTGAACAAAATGGCGTAAATCATTGAACGCGGCGTCCAATTGTGGTGAAACTGTGCACTCATATTCACACCTAGACTGAGGAAGAAAACCAGCCTCATGGTGGCGCTATAACAGGCCGAGTCGCGTCTTTACCTAATAACTGCACCGATCTGTAAATCATTGTATGCACCCTCCCTAGAGGCCAAGGAGAGACGTCTGGCCTGCATTTTTCCAAATCTGCCTTTTAGAGCGCCACCAGGAGACCAACTTAAGCAAAACACATTTTCTTGTTCTTTGTGATCCTGTCATAATAAATCGTCTAAAGCAGGGGTTCTCAACCCGTGGGTCGCGACTTATTTTGGGGGGTATTTATTTATGATGTATTTTCACTATTATTATGGTTATTGTAGCGGCCAATTTGTATTGGGGGTGGGGAGGAGGGCGGGGCGGGGGTCACGAGACACGGCCAAAGCATTTCTGAGGGTCCCCAGCCCAAAACGTTGAGAAGCCCTGCTCTAAAGCACACGACAAGCTACTGTTAAGTCTTTAAAACGTTGAGAAGCCCTGCTCTAAAGCACACGACAAGCTACTGTTAAGACGTTGAGAAGCCCTGCTCTAAAGCACACGACAAGCTACTGTTAAGTCTTTGTCTAATATATATTGATTATTAACGTCTACTTCTACGATCACTCAATACCAAACAATGCACGCCCACAACAAAAGGTCCTGACCTGGTGGAGACCTGTGCTCCGAGGAGCACTTACTCTAGTTTTATATATATATTTTTAAACGCTTTTGAAAATATTTTCAAGGACACCAGGGTAAAAGTGGTCAAGAAATCTGTAACATGGGCTCAATTTCTGTGTATCTACTTTATCCCATTTTGAACGGGAACCTCTTTTGGTGTTTCAAGCATCATGTTGTGCTTTAGCTATTGAAAAATAGGAGATCTACAAGCTCATAGCGCGCCACCTTGTAGGTCTGCTATTTTTGAAAAATCATGAAAATGTGCCTCAAATCATTTCATCAGAGTGAAAGTTTTTACCTCAAATCTTTGCTTCTGGGGGGTTCCTGGAACAACATATTTCCAGATGGGGGTCGGCGGCCAAATACATATAATTCTAGGGGTCGTTTACATGAAATATTGAGCACCACTGATACAGAAACGTGAGGTATTTCAGAAAACCGTTAGGATTTAGAAGCCATTTTTTGAATCGGCCTCAGGTCTAAATGGGGTTATACTATACTATACTATACTATACTATACTATACTATACTATACTATACTATACTATAGTATAGTATAGTATAGTATAGTATAGTATAGTATAGTATAGTACTAGAATTAAAAACAGTCCTGTAGTGGCCAAACAATATTCCCAGCCAGTGTAAGGCTCTGGGCCTCTGGCTGCTGAAAAGCACGCCTGCTCACTCTCTCCCCCCCTCTGCTTTTTTATTGATATCCTGTTCCTGTTCATGCTAGCTCCTCCGCCGCCAACGCTGAGGATTGATGGCTTTCGTTTGTGGGGAAAGGCACCAGCATCTCCGATGTTCAGGCCTGTGCCCACAGCGTAAACCAGTAACCCACTTTTAATTGTCCCCCCATCTATCACTTGTCATGGCAGCAAGTGTGGTGGCCTGTGCGAAAGTTAACACATTCTGTACGGGAACCTGTTTTGGTGTTTTAACTAAGCATTATGTTATGCTTTAGCTATTGAAAAATAGCAGATCTACAAGCTCATAGCGCGCCACCGAGTGGCGCGCTACGAGCTTGTAGGTCTGCTATTTTTTAAAGATTGTGAAAATGTGGCACAAATCTTTGAATATATATATTCTTTCAGAAGACTATTTATTTCAGGCCTAAATTGGTTAACTAGTACCGCTCTCCATCCATATATCTGCCTTCACCCTCATGGCCCTTTTTATTTTTTCTCTCAAACCTCATTTCTGCACGTTAGCCACTAGATCATGGTTCATCTGCATTTTATGGCAAAGCAGACCTACAGATCAATTTCTATGCAAAGTACAGTGCCGCATAGGTCACAGGTGCTAACAGAATTACATTCCGTTCCATTTTTACCACTAAAGTCGTATTTTATACTTTGTTTTACAATGGCGTCGCATGATGAAATATTGCTGATTTACAAACTCACAATGTCTCAAAATCTTTCTTTTTTTTGTGTGTTCGATTTTTGAGAATATTTTGCCATGGCCAAAATACGGAGGGTCAGGTTGAAAGTGTTTAATATAAATTTGAAAACGGTTTTCCACTCTGCTTTTCAAGTTGTCCATAAATGTGTCAGTTGTCAGATTAGTGGGTATGTCCGTTGGAGCCAGTGCAATTTGTTAAAATCTGGTTTGGCTAGTTGTCCGAAGTGTCACTTGTTGTCATCTCAACAGTGACCTTGGAAACCATCAGGTATTCCATAACACTTCCTCCCACTGCACATTAGCAGTGCCTCTACCCCCCCCCCCCCCCCCCCATCCTGCCCGATGGCATTCAGCCACCCTTGGAACCATTAAAAGAAAGACAAAAAAGCCTATGCCCCCTTTTTATCTCAACATTGTTGTTTGCACTTTCACCTGAAAGCCTCGGCTTGAGAATTTTGACAGGTACTTCCTCAGTCAAACAGCAGAAAAGGTCACGTTGGGCTTTAATTTTACCTTCGACCCGAGATCAATAGGCGAAATACACCACACAAGTTGACACAACCCCCCCCTTGTTTATTTTAGTCTTAAAACATAACGCCACAACTTAGGCCCTTTTAGACTTGCATTTTGCAGTGGCTTTGAAAGAGAGGAGGGGAGAAAAGGGTTTTTAACCCATTCTGAACGGGAACCCCTTTTGGTGTTTTTTAAGCATTATGTTATGCTTTAGCTATTGAAAAATAGCAGATCTACAAGCTGGTACGAGCTTGTCGGTCTGTTATTTTTGAAGAATCGTGAAAATGTGTCGCAAATCTTTGAATGCATATTCTTTCAGAGCAAACATTTTTAACTCAAGTCTTTGCTTCTGAGGGGTTCCTGGAACAACATATTTTCAGATGGAGGTCGGCGACCAATTTCATATAATTTTGGGGGTCCTTGACATGAAATTGTTTGAGAACCACTGACATAAATATAGGTTTTTTTTTTAGAAAAATGTCAGGATTTAGAAGACATTATTTTGTAGAATCGTCCTCCGGTCTAAATGGTTTAACCCATTTTGGGCGAGAACCCCTTTTAGTGTTTTAAACATTATGTTATAATTTAGCTATTGAAAAAATATCAGATCTACAAGCTCATAGCGTGCCACTCGGTGGCGCGCTATGAGCTTGTAGATCTGATATTTTTGAAAAATCGTGAAAATATTTATTTCAGGAAACTGTCAGGATTTAGAAGATGTTTTTTCGACGGCAGGCCTAAACGGGTTAAAGCAATAAATAACCAAATGTTATCAGGGCCCTGCTGGAGGAAGAGGATGCAGCTGTACGAACAGGACTCGGGGCCTGAGACGGCCCACTGTGTGCTCCAGGAGTCTTTGAGGCCTAGAGTTTGAATCCGCCGAGTCCGGAGGAGGTGTGGCACGCCAGACCCCGTCGTGGCCGGTTTATTTTTCTTTGCCGTTTTATCCCAAGAAGTAAACCACACACAAAACGTGCCCTTTCTTTGTTCCAACAACATCTCCTGCAACTTGTTTGGCTGGCGTTTGAAACCACCAGTCAGGTGTTATCCAGGTTTTAGCATGTTGTTGATTTTGAACTTGATTTTCTGATTATCCTGTAGGCATTCGTTCGCCATTTTAGTATGTTTTTTAAAAAAAACCGTTCTCTTAACTGTTGTACTGCTCCTGGCGGAACGTTCCGTCATAAGGAATCCAACCAGCAACTGCTTCTGATAAGCTTTATTATTGATATCGGACCGGATCGCTGATTTCTTTTTTTATTTATTATTTTGGCTTGGCCTTTCCTTCTTTAGCGATCCTAGACCGGATTGCGCAACTGCGCTGCCGTCCACCTCCCATTATACAGGATGACTAAAAAGCAGAATCATTCGAAATCTACGGAGCTCTCCATGGTTTGGATGAAATGTGCGATGTTCGGAGGTCTTTGCTGATTATCCGGTGGTTTGATGGAAACATTGGCGCTTTCTAGAGCAAGGATGGCTTCATGTTAGCTCGCTACCGCTAGCATTGACTCTATTTATTTAGCATTAAAGATGGACGCTCCAGACAGGATGTCAGTCCAGCTTGTGCTACATTGAAACCTGCTCGGCAGTCTGCGGTTGGCTCTGCGTCCAGCAGGAGGCAGTATATGGGTTATATTTTTGGTTGTGTCATGTTAGTCGCAGCTTTCCGGTTGCTTTTGGTTATGATTAAGCAAACAATATTTTTTTATGTACCAACCTGTTGATTTGTTTTATAACAAATCAGTATATGAATCAGTATAATAATAAATGCTTTTTGTTGTCTTTAAAAACGTTATATTTCACTTTCAGGAAAGGACCTTTCCAGTCGAAGTGAAACTGACTTGAACTGTATCTTTGGAAAGAGGTCAAAGTCTGGTACAGACCAACCGAAGGTAAGAGCCGCTCATCAGCCGCTTAAGACGGATCATTTCTTACTCAGAAAATGTAAATAATGTGAGAGGAACAGTGTTGCCTAGCAACGTCCGTTGCCAAAAAATGGATTTTAGCGGTCCACTTTTATATTGATAAAGACCTTAAGACGTCCCCACACGTCTTTAGCACCCGCGGTTTTATTTGAGAAGACGTGTGTGGGCGTCCGTCCTAGGCATCAGAAGTGTTAATCTACCAAGTATTCCTTTAACGTACAACATACAAAAACAAACTAAAGGACATTGCGGAAAAATCATTAAAGAAAGCTCTTTTATATGACAAACTATGTGCAGGAACCTAAATTATTGAACTTGACCTCAGCATTTAACCCATTTTGGGCGGGAACCCCTTTTGGTGTTAGCATTATGTTATGCTTCAGCTATTGAAAAATAGCAGATCTACAAGCTCATAGCGCGCCACCGAGTGGCGCGCTACGAGCTTGTAGGTCTGCTATTTTTGAAAAATCGAAGGAACGACTGACATAGAAACATAGCTTTTTCAGAAAACTGTCAGGATGTAGAAGACATTTTTAGAATCTGATCTCAGGTCAAAATGGGTTAACAATCAGTCAGTGTACTGACAGCATGATTATCTCATCAATTCTTCAGATCCACATAATCTGTTCATGCCAGCCATGGCATGCATAGTTGAGTTGAAGGAGTACTTCACATTCCTGTTTGATGTCATTTCCTCACATAATTGAATGTTCATCCATGTGGAAATATATGCTTCCCATGTGTTTTGATTCAGCAAAAAGAGGCAGCAGGTACATGGATGATGCACTGAATTAGCTTTAACCCATTGAAAAATAGCAGATCTACAAGCTCATAGCACGGCACCGAGTGCCGCGCTACGAGCTTGTAGGTCTGCTTGAAATCCTGAACATGTGGTGCAAGTCTTTGAATATATATTCTTTCAGAGCAAACATTTTTAACTCAAAACCTTGCTTCTGGGGAGTCCCTGAAACAACATATTTTGAGATGGGGGGTCGGCAGCCAATTTCATAAAATTTCTTGGGTCCTTGATATGAAATAATTTGAGAACCACTAATATAGAAACATAGGTTTTTCAGAAAACTGTCATTTGTAGAATTGTTCCCAGGTCTAAATGGGTTAACTAGAAAGTGCCAGTCCCTGATTTTATGTCTCAATGTCAGCTGAGCACTGCAGGGGGTGAGGAGGAGTGGAGTGGCACTCCTCCAGACCCGTCAAAGTGGCTCTGTGCTCGTGTGCATCTCTGTGTGTCAGGGACGTGCAGAGAGTGTCAGAGAGGCAGGGGCTGAAATCCCGTAAGAGGGCACTTTTGGACACAAAATAGCTGATCTACAAGCTCTCAACGCGTCGCAGCGCGACGCGTTGAGAGCTTGTAGATCAGCTATTTTCGGGGCGCAGCAACCCAGCACTCTTTTAGCTAGTGGAGATGTGGGGTGTGTATACGACATGGATTTCTAAACAAATTTGTTCCAACGCAAAATGCTGTGTTCAAGTTCAGGAGACCTCGGAGAAGGGAAAACAATGCTGCCTTCTGGCATGGAAAGGAGTGGCATTTGTATTTATTTTTATCATAGTGTGAAAAGGGCAGTTTTAATTTTCTATAATTTTTATCCCACGATTTTGTAACATTTTCCACCCCTGTGTCAATTATCTAATGTGATCCTGGGCTCTCTACACACCCTCCGCCAACCTAGTCCCCATATATGGGGGACATGGGGAGAGCAACGGACTTGAACTCATGCTTCCTTCATGCATGAGTGTCAGGGCAGTTGTTTTACAGACGGGTAAAAGGGCAGTAGTTGTTTTACAGACGGGTGAAAGGGCAGTAGTTGTTTTACAGACGGGTAAAAGGGCAGTAGTTGTTTTACAGACGGGTGAAAGGGCAGTAGTTGTTTTACAGACGGGTAAAAGGGCAGTAGTTGTTTTACAGACGGGTAAAAGGGCAGTAGTTGTTTTACAGACGGGTAAAAGGGCAGTAGTTGTTTTACAGACGGGTAAAAGGGCAGTAGTTGTTTTACAGACGGGTAAAAGGGCAGTAGTTGTTTTACAGACGGGTAAAAGGGCAGTAGTTGTTTTACAGATGGGTAAAAGGGCAGTAGTTGTTTTACAGACGGGTAAAAGGGCAGTAGTTGTTTTACAGATGGGTGAAAGGGCACTAGTTGTTTTACAGACGGGTAAAAGGGCAGTAGTTGTTTTACAGATGGGTGAAAGGGCAGTAGTTGTTTTACAGACGGGTAAAAGGGCAGTAGTTGCTGAAGCCCCCTTTGATGTCTATGTGTGCCCGTGCCTGGAGTGTGTGTAATGAAGGGTGACCGCCTGCTGCTGCTGATGCCATCGTCAGTGGCTCCAGCAGCATGTGATCCTTTGGCCTCTGCAGGGCCCTGTATGCCCTCCAGCCCAGGATTAGCCCTGTCATAGCATGCATCCTGAACAGCGCCAGCAGGCCAACCGTTCGTGGCGAACGCACCTAAATCCAGTTAAAGGATTTGACACTAGTCTTTGCCTTCTACTCTCTACTCCCTCCTCTCCTGCACACTTCAGCCCTTCTCCACTTGATGCAGTCACATCACATCAAGTAGTTAAATGTGCCAGTGGGCACCGTACCGTTACAGGCAACTTACGAATTTCGGTGAGGTTTGCAGAAATGTGAAGTGATGATGACGCCACCGAGGAATATAAAATGTCCTCTTAGCTTTGATGGTTTGGTTGGTTACTTTCCAATGTTTGTTTTTTTTACCTATAGGGGTACTTGCACTCAAGCAATAATTCATTTCAGACATGATGTGAGACAATTATTATCTCAGTTCACAAAACATAAATAAAACAATTCTGAAGTTAATATTAGTGTAATACTACACATATCTAGTGGAGTAGCCAGTATATACTGTAATTGTTTTCATGTGCTCCATTTCATAGATAAAGAATCAGTCCAAGGAAATCTCCATGGTTACTCCTATCTATCAATGACAGTTTTCTTTAGATTACGCTTAAATGGCAAATGGTGCATTTATATAGCGCCTTTATCCAAGGCGCTTTACATAGATTGTGCATCACATTCACCCATTCACGCACACATTCATACACCGATGGCGAAACCATGCAAGGCACCAACCAGCACATCAGGAGCAATTAGGGGTTCAGTGTCTTGCTCAAGGACACTTCGACACTAACTCTGGGGGAGCCCACAGGGTTCGAACTGGCAACCTTGCGGTTACCATCCGGCCACTCTACCCCTGAGCCACCGCCGAGAACGCTTGTTCTCATATAATAACTTAGAAGACAGTCATATGTACTTGCTTTGGTAATTATTTAAAATCACTTGATTTAATGTGTGAGTGATCGATTCGAGAATCACGATTCCTGTTTTTTTACAGTTTGGTTACAGTTACAGGAGTTTTCACTACATGGTGTTTGTGATATGAAATGTAAGCTTACCCTAATCACAGTAAACATCATGTCATCATGTCATTTTCAAGTTACTGTAGTCAGTACTAGTCACTTCAGTTCAGCACAGCTGTATTGTATTGTAGTATATCGAGAATCATTTTGAATAGAGAATCATTTTGAATCTGGAAAAAAAATGCTTTCAAATTTTCGTTTTTGGATTGAGAATCGAGTTTAATCGAATCGTGACCCCAAGAATTGAAATCGAATCGTGGGACACCCAAAGATTCACAGCCCTAGTAACAACGGCTCTCAGAGATTTGTATGTGCCATTGGATTTGTAAAAGAAGTGTTGCCTAGTACCTGTGTTTGTTATGGGAGAATACAGAGAGCAGCTGAAAGCTGAAACATGAAGCCCAACATTATGGCGTGTAGATGGTGATTATAGATGTCACCATTATATAATGCACAGACAAAGGTATTCAATTAGGTGTGTGTGTGTGTGTGTGTGTGTGTGTGTGTGTGTGTGTGTGTGTGTGTGTGTGTGTGTGTGTGTGTGTGTGTGTGTGTGTGTGTGTGTGTGTGTGTGTGTGTGTGTGTGTGTGTGTGTGTGTGTGTGTGTGTGTGTGTGTGTGTGTGTGTGTGTGTGTGTGTGTGTGTGTGTGTGTGTGTGTGTGTGTGTGTGTGTGTGTGTGATGAAAATGTAGTCCATATGAAAGAATTGGGGAATCAAACGTCTATTGGAACACCCTTCTCTTTCAGTATAAATATCAATGATTTACCTCTTTTGTTAACAAATCATTTTACCATTTAAATTTCTGGTCCTCTTTATGACGCTGATTAAGCAACCATAGATGTTGCCTTTTTAATGCGGATACACTACAAAGTGTAAACCCCCCTTTGCGCAGGCTTGCATTTTTATCTCATGCCTTTTGTTTGAAGAAATTGGCATCTTTAAAATCCATAAATTGCCCTGAAAAAGCCAGTGTTTTTCTCCTGTGAGACTCAGCAATTGCATCACAATGGCTGCTGCTCCCCAGCTGATTAACATTGGAAATGCAAGCAATACATGCCATCTTTTTTTTTTTTGTGTCATTTTTTCCTCTAATCGTTTTGTTATGGGTTGTTATTCCTCGGCCAGGAGGGACACCATTGACCATATCGAAATCACTCAACACAATTACAGTGGCGTCCCGCGAGGCCTTGTGGTTAAGGTCTAGGAACATCCCAGGCTGCTGTGGGTAGAGTGGCTCATTGACCAGGTTGTGGTCGTTCTCGGGCGCCAGGTCCACGTTGTGGACGATGAAGAGGTCCCAGGCGTGGTCCCTGAGGGCCTCCAGGTCTAGTCCAGGGGTCCTCAGGCTGCTGGGTACAGTGGCTCATTGACCAGGTTGTGGTCGTTCTCGGGCGCCAGGTCCACGTCGTGGACGATGAAGCGGTCCCCAGGCGTGGTCCCTGAGGGCCTCCGGGTCTAGTCCAGGGGTCCTCAGGCTGCTGGGTAGATGTGGCTCATTGACCAGGTTGTGGTCGTTCTCGGTCCCTGATGGCCTCCAGGTCTAGTCCAGGGGTCCTCAGGCTGCTGGGTAGAGTGGCTCATTGACCAGGTTGTGGTCGTTCTCGGTCCCTGAGGGCCTCCAGGTCTAGTCCAGGGGTCCTCAGGCTGCTGGGTAGATGTGGCTCATTGACCAGGTTGTGGTCGTTCTCGGTCCCTGATGGCCTCCAGGTCTAGTCCAGGGGTCCTCAGGCTGCTGGGTAGAGTGGCTCATTGACCAGGTTGTGGTCGTTCTCGGGCACCAGGTCCATGGCGTCGTGGACGATGAAGAGGTCCCAGGCGTGGTCCCTGAGGGCCTCCAGGTCTAGTCCAGGGGTTCTCATGCTGCTGTGGGTAGAGTGGCTCATTGACCAGGTTGTGGTCGTTCTCGGGCACCAGGTCCACGTTGTGGAAGATGGCGTGGTCCCTGAGGGCCTCCAGGTCTAGTCCAGGGGTCCTCAGGCTGCTGTGGGTAGAGTGGCTCATTGACCAGGTTGTGGTCGTTCTCGGGCGCCAGGTCCACGTCGTGGAAGATGAAGCAGTCCTAGGCGTGGTCCCTGAGGGCCTCCAGGTCTAGTCCAGGGGTCCTCAGGCTGCTGTGGGTAGAGTGGCTCATTGACCAGGTTGTGGTCGTTCTCGGGCGCCAGGTCCACGGCGTAGTGGAAGATGAAGCAGTCCTAGGCGTGGTCCCTGAGGGCCTCCAGGTCTAGTCCAGGGGTCCTCAGGCTGCTGGGTACAGTGGCTCATTGACCAGGTTGTGGTCGTTCTCGGTCCCTGAGGGCCTCCAGGTCTAGTCCAGGGGTCCTCAGGCTGCTGGGTAGAGTGGCTCATTGACCAGCCATGCTCTAGTCCAGGGGTTCTCAACGTTTTTGGCTGGGGGACCCCCGGAAATGCTTTGGCCATGTATCTCGACCCCCTCCCCACCCCAATAAAAAAAGGACTGCTTCACCACTTTTCAACCTATCTTCATATAATTGGTCCTAACTAATGTTCATGATAAAACACCACAATTATTTTCTACTCAGTCTGTCTGTGTCTCATAGGAGGACTGTGGGCAGTTCAGAAACAGTCTTCCAGTGACATCATCGATGGGGAATCCAAGCTAATATAGAAACTGCAGGTTTTCTATTCCTGAAAAGTTGCAATGCGAAAATGGAAGTCATTGTATTCACGATAAAAAAAAATCTAAATATCTATTTCAAAGTAATATCTGCCTAACGATGATGTGACTGGTGGACGGGTTTCTGAACTGCCCACAGCCCTCCTATGAGACACAGACAGACTGAGTAGAAAATTATTGTGGCATTTTATCATTAACATTAGTGACGACCAATTTTATGAAGGTAGGTTGAAAAGTGGTGAAGTGGTCCTTTAATAATAGAGAAAATATATCATAAATTAATACTGAAACAAGATATAATCATTAAGGAAATGTATGCATGTACAATGTGTACTATGTAAACTCTTAATTTCCATTTTCCAGCCATTCAGTTGGAAATAAATAAAACCTGTGTGTCGCGACCCACGGGTTGAGAACCCCTGCTCTAGTCTTTCCGTGTCCTGTGAATATCTCTGTAGTGAATAGAAAGCATAATGGCGTGTATGCTGTTACATTAACCGAATTAAAACATTTTGAACATCCTTGCCTATAATGACGTGGCCAAAATAGTGACACCAGGTTGTTCTCTTTTTTTTCCCGGTCACGTGATCCAAACGCTTGACGTCACCGGGTTGTCCGACAGAAGCCATGTATGTCTTAAAAGTTATCAAAAAACGGCGAATAAATCATATAAAATGTCGGGAATAGCGTGAACAGCAGGGAATGTGTTAAAGTCGGGAAGAGCCGTGCATACCATTCTTTTTTTTTAAATATATTTTTTGGCGTTTTATGCCTTTATTGATAGGATGACAGTATACTGACAGGAAATGGGGAGAGAGATAAGGGGAAGACACGCGGCAAAGGCCGTCGAGATCGGGAGTCGAACCCGCGGCACGCCGTCAGGCTGGCTCAGCAGCCTAGGTGCCCCAGACCGTCCGGGCCGTGCATAGTGCATACCTGGCCTCAGTGGCCCATGTCCCGTATCCAAGATGGATGTGTGTGCGTTGTGCTTGTAGTTGAGGGTGTAAGTTAGTGTCTATGGGCCAGATTCACAACAGCGTTTACGCTCCTATCGTGACATTTACGATCATCCCCACGTCACGTGTGGAATATCTTTCAGGACCTTTCACTGCTTCGTCTCAACCATTAGGCTATGGCTCTGGTCTCAGCTACCGCAGTGTATTTTTTTGACGTTCCGTTTTTCTGTTGAATGTTGCCACTACTGTTGGAGCAGCCATAAACTACACGGGTTCATCCCAATGTTCTGGGCATCTTTGTAAAGTTAGTGTTAGTAAAAAGCAGGTAAAAGAGTAACGTTTGAGCAGACTAACATCAGTCACTCTACCATTCAATGTAGTAGAAGATGTGCCTGTTTACACCTCAGATATGTCGTCTCCGCCTACAGGAAATACGTTTGCTGTGACCATGAGACCCGTTTCTGAATTTTGTCTATTCAGTATTTAAGTCCGACGTCATTTTGTAGTGCTACGTTACGTCCGGGTCCAAGTGGCACCATCTCCCGTCCGCATCTCATTGTAAATAGAATATCTAAACGCGTGAATCTTTTTACAATGACGTTATTTTTCAGAAAGGAAGCCATTGAGGGTTAATGCTTCCAACTCGAGTGGAATTATTAATGTTTTGTACAATTGTCCATGACAAAGAAAATATATGATGTGGAGACAATAAAGACTATTATTATCATTATTATTGAAGGTGGTAACAGTCCATTTGCTCAGTACAATATTTCGGGGGCATATTTAGAGTATTGTTGAGTATGTTGAATCTAGTTTGCAATTAATGAGGATTTAGTTACACAATGAAATAAAATGGCGATAGTATTCCGTGTGGGGCAGACGGCCTGTCACAGCCAGATTTGGGAGAGCAGCAGCTTTGTTGTTGCGAGGAAAGCGCTAAAATGAGACTTTCGTGGTTGTTTTCGTCTCGGATTTAGTCCGACGGAGCGTCACAGTATAACTATATGGGGACACAAAAGCGACACAAAAGTAGGACCCGGAAGTATCTCTGGAGGGGGCGCTCACGTCACGGCTAAAATACAGAATATCTACTTTGGGTTAGGGGTGTGCAGGAGGAGCATAGAGTGAGGCCATACGTAGGTGGGCAGTGATATTAGTCTGACCATGCCAGGCTATAGCGTGGTGCACATACTGTTGCCTGTTGCATGTTCTGCACCCTGACAGTCAAGGTAGTCTGGAACTCTGGATCAGCTTCTCTAAAACTGTACTCCTTCCTCCCCTTCTGTCCCACCGTCCCACCCACTCCCCCTGTCCCACCCACTCCCCCTGTCCCACCGTCCCACCCACTCCCCCTGTCCCACCGTCCCACCCACTCCCCCTGTCCCACCGTCCCACCCACTCCCCCTGTCCCACTGTCCCACCCACTCCCCCTGTCCCACCGCCCCACCCACTCCCCCTGTCCCACCGTCCCACCCACTCCCCCTGTCCCACCGTCCCACCCACTCCCCCTGTCCCACCGTCCCACCCACCGCCTACTGCTGTCTCCCCTGCCTGCACTTCCAAGAGCCCCCCCCTCTGCTGGGGTTTTCCTTCCTCCATAGAGATGTGCTTCCTGCTAGCCCCTTATCGCTGCTTACAACGCTCCCTGGAGCACAGGCACACGCACACACACACACACACACACACACACACACACACACACACACACAGGCATCACTCGTATGTTGCACACCAAAGACCAAAGTGTTGTCTGTGTTAAGTGGAACAGCCATCATTTATTTTCTCCCCTCGACTGCATCAACAGCCTCACAGTGTAAACCATGATTATGGTGATTATCAAAGTTATCCAGGGTTCAAATCTGATAGTGGATTGTTCATATATTATAAAAATATAGTATTTGTTAACCCATTTAGGCCTGACGTTGAAATAAAAAAAACGTTTGCTCATATATATTCAAAGATTTGTGCCGCATTTTTTCAAAAATAGCAGACCTACAAGCTCGTTATGAGCTTGTAGGTCTGCTATTTTTCAATAGCTAAAATATAACTTAATGCTTAGTTAAAACACCAAAAGGGGTTCCCGTCCATTAACTATCTGACATAAAAAATGCCTGAAATTTACATGGTAGAAAAAAACATTTGTTAGTTATATATGAATCAAGCTAACGGCATGACCAGCAATAATTAACCGTAAACCCCATCAATCCCCTCCTGTAGCCGCCTGAAAATCTATACTCGAGACCATTATTTACCCTCCTTGACCAGCGAGTGTTGTGGAGCTGTGGTGGAGCACCTGTCCATCTGCAGTCGTCTCCGTTATCCATCACCCGTCCCACGCCCGCGAGCTCCCTCCGTCTCCTGCCTCCTCCCTCCGTCTCCTGCCTCCTCCTGCTGCCCCTGAACACAATTACTCATGGCAAGACAAATGACAGGCTCCCTCTGCTGAGATATCAAAAAGGCCCCGGCCACTTTTAACCCCTTCTGAACGGGAACCCCCTTTTTGGTGTTTTAATTTAGCAGACCTACAAGCTACGAGCTTGTAGGTCTGCTATTTTTGAAAAATCTGTGAAAATGTAGTGAATCTTTGAATATATATTCATTCAGAGTGAACGTTTTTAACTCGAATCTTTGCTTTTGGGGTGTTCTCTGGAACAACATATTTTCAGATGGGGTCGGTGGCCAATTAAATATATTTTTGGAGGTCCTTGACATGAAAAAGGTTGAGAACCACTGACATAGAAACATGGGTTTTTCAGAAAACTGTCAGGATTTAGAAGACATTTTGTAGAATCGTCCTCGGGTCCGCAAATCTTTGAATACATATCCTGTCACAGTGAATGTTTTTAAGTAAAATCTTTGCTTCTGGGGGGTCCTTGGAAAAACACATTTTTAGATGGGGGTCGGCGGCCAATTACATAAAATTTTTGGGGTCCTTGACATGAAATAGTTTGAGTGATACAGAAACATAAGGTTTTTCAACTGGCAGGATTTAGAAGCCATTTTTTGTAGAATCGTCCTCAGGTCTAAGTGGGTTAAATGAAGGCACTTTGGCAGCCCTGTGCTCCCTGTGCTTATCGGCGGGCGAGCAGTGCCCCTGGCCGTCCTGTGTCCCCCTCCCCTCCCCTCACCACCACCCCCAGTTCTCTGTGCCCCCCCCTCAGGGGGTTTAGTTAGGGGGAGCCACAGGGAGGGCCAGCCCGGCTTGATTTATCTCCCTGGCCCCTCTGCCCGGCCACTCAGGCAGGCCGAAAGAGCCGACGAGGCTCCAACGGGCCTTGGCTAGAAAGCCCCGGCATTAGCTGAAATAACCCATTTAGGCCCGACATCGAAATTTAAAAATATGTCTTCTAAATCATGACCGTTCTTTTTTTTTTCTTTTTTCACAGTTTTGTTTATTCAAGATTTCAGGGTATACAGTAACTCAGATAATATATTTGACATACCCATATGGAAAATAACATGAACATTACACAACAGTAATCATGACAGTTTTCTGAAATACCCTATGTTTCTATATCAATTCAGTGGTGCTCAATATTTCATGTCAAGGACCCCCATAATTATCTGTATTTGGCTGTGGACCTCCATCTGAAAATATGTTGTTCCAGGGACGCCCCCGGAAGCAATGATTTCAGTAAAAACGCTCGCTTGAAAGAAAATATATTCAAAGATTTGTGCCACATTTTCACGATAAAAAAAAAGCAGATCTACAAGCTCGTAGCGCGGCACTCGGTGCCGCTCTATGAGCTTGTAGATTTGCTATTTTTTCAATAGCTAAAAATATAACATAACGCTTAAAAACACAAAGGGGTTTCCCGCCCAGAACGGGATAAACCATCCTGCCGCCCAGTGAAAAATGTCCCCTGATTGGCTAATTAATCAGTCAAAGGGGAGCGACGCGGCGTGTGACTTGAGGGACCCGAGCGGGCGACCGCAGAGGGCCCGCTGATAAATAGACTCCCAGCCGATTCATACATCAACAAAAGTTACTCATTTTTTAAAGCCACCAGCTCATGTGAAAGGTGGAAACACCGAAAGCCCCACGGTTATATATATTTTTTGCCCGCTATATTTCTGCCTCTTTTTTTTTTGAGCTGTGTGGGGAAATGGTTAATCTCTCACAACTGTAGTTTTTAACATGGTCATCATGGTCACTGATCATGCAAGAACATTTTTCTTGATCAGAAAGAGCATTTTTGACATCTTTTTTTTTGTTGTCATATTTTTGTCATATTTTATACTTGGGCTTGAATTGAAAATAGTTATCTACAAGCACATCACTATGCGATGCATTCCAACCTTGTAGATCAAAACATATTTTGAAAAAGGCACAACGGGGCGCCCGCTGGCCTAGCGGTCCAGGCGCATGCTGCCACATATAGGCTCTGGCCTGACAGAGTGTCGCGTGTTCGAGTCCCGTTCATGACGACCTTTGCTGCGTGTCTCTCCCCTTCTCTCTCTCTCCCTCTTTCCTGTCTATCATCACTTATCAATAAAGGCAGAAAAGCAAAAAACAAATCTTTAAAAAAAGAAAAAGCCACATTGCGTCCACAGCCAAAATACACATCAATTTGGGGATTCATTGGCATGAAAATGTTTGAGAATTGAGAACCACCAAATTAATGGATAGATTAATGGAAGCCTTTCGACCGTAAGGTCGTGGGTTCGATCCCGGGCACCATCAACTCTGCGTACGAGTAGCACGGCTTGATGTTGTGCTCTAAGTACTGGGAGCTGATGGTAGGTGTTGTAAGTACTGGGAGCTGATGGTAGGTGTTGTAAGTACTGGGAGCTGATGGTAGGTGTTGTAAGTACTGGGAGCTGATGGTAGGTGTTGTAAGTACTGGGAGCTGATGGTAGGTGTTGTAAGTACTGGGAGCTGATGGTAGGTGTTGTAAGTACTGGGAGCTGATGGTAGGTGTTGTAAGTACTGGGAGCTGATGGTAGGTGTTGTAAGTACTGGGAGCTGATGGTAGGTGTTGTAAGTACTGGGAGCTGATGGTAGGTGTTGTAAGTACTGGGAGCTGATGGTAGGTGTTGTAAGTACTGGGAGCTGATAGTAGGTGTTGTAAGTACTGGGAGCTGATGGTAGGTGTTGCGCTCTTCTCCACCTCAGCATTCCATCTCCCAGAGGTCTAGCGCATTGAAACGGGGATAGACTCCCACACACCCTGGCCCATACCGACAATAAGCCTCTCTGACTTAACAGTACGGTATTTAATTAATGGATAGATGTGAGCTTGGAGTATTTTATCTAATGCTCAAAGAGACAAATTGGTTTTCTTTGTGACCACCGCGCTCTGACTCATGGTGCGTTACCCGGTCAAATCATGCAATAGAAATAACGGTGATGGGGTCGCACACACACCAAGAACTGCTTTAGTTTTTATTCTTGCATAGTGAATAATACACAAAACGTTTTCGGCTATCCAGCCTTCATCAGTGTCGAGAGACAAATCTGGTAAATAAATGTTTGTTTGGCAAAAGCCCATCACTGAATTAGCGGGAATTCCCTGTTGATTTCCCGGAGGGAATAAATCAAAGCAGTTCACTCTGAAAGGCAGTACATTCTTGTGTTTCTAAATAAAAAAAAAATCATAAATAATGATTCATAATAATGGTTCAGTAGCAGCTAATTTAATACCAGTACTGTGCTCAAAAAGTGTAGCGGTGATAATAGATTCTTTGATTTGCGATTTTCTGGGTTTTGACATCCTGAAAGTCCCAGACAGGCAACGGGGCGCACGGTGCACTGCGCTCCCCGGGTCGCCGTGACCCCTGCAGCCTCTCTCACTCCCACTCCTCTTCGGGGCACAAAGGGTCCAGGACCGAGCCTCATCGGGTGGCACCTGTTGCGGGTTCTTCCTGCCCACGCCTCGTCCACATGAAGGATCGCACGTCAGCGCCGGCTCCCCCGGCGCAACCATCTTAACCCGCTCTGGGCGGGAACACCCTTTTGGTGTTTTTAAGCGTTATGTTGTTATACTTTAGCTATTGAAAAATCGTAGATCTACAAGCTCATAGCTCGAGCTTGTAGAGCTTGCTATTTTTTTTAAATTGCGGAAAATCTGCCGCAAATCTTTGAATATATATTCTTTCAGAGCGAACGCTTTTAACTCAAATCTTTGCTTCTGGGAGAGGGGTCCCTGAAAACAACATATTTTCAGATGGGGGTCCTGCAGCCAAATACAGATAATTCTGGGGGTCCCTGACATGAAATAGTGTGAGCACCACTGACATAGAAACATAGGTTTTTCAGAAAACCGTCGTGATTTAGAAGATATTTGTAGAATCGTCCTCAGGTCTGAATGCGTTAAGGAATATGGGGCAGGGGCGATGCACATTGGGGGCTTGGCGTGTTCGGCAGATGCGGCAGCAGGGCGCCAGGGAGTCAGTGGGCGGAGTCGGAGCATGCAGTGAAACTTTGCTGACAGCGGCGCAAAAAAAAGCAAAGTGTCTTTTCTTTTTACGAAAATATGCTAATTAACGATGTTACAGGTCTCACGAGTCAGTCAGTGCTACCAAGGCTTATACGGTGTTGAATATCTGCTGGTGGGTCAAGAAACTAGCTGGAATGTGGAATTTGCTAAAGTTTGTGCTGTATGAAATGGCCATATTTGAACCCATTTAGACCTGACGTCGAAATTTATAAAATGTCGTCTAAATCCTGACAGTTTTCTGTCAGGATTTGCGCCACATTTTCACGATTTAAAAAAAATAGCAGACCTACAAGCTCGTAGCGCGCCACTCGCGCGCTATGAGCTTGTAGATCTGCTATTTTTCAATAGCTAAATTATAACGCAATGTTTAAAACACCAAAAGGGGTTCCCGCCCAAAATGGGTTAACCTTACTTTCCTGAAGGTTCGAATTCCCCTATGACATTATATAGTTGGCAAAAACATTGCACCAAAATTGTGGTTTTATTTTCAGCTAAATTGGCCGCCAACTTATGCATCTGTTGAGAGAAGTCGCGGTGGAAAACGTGCATTGTTGAGCGAAGCGTCTGGCACGACTGTCTTGGAACGGGCCTAAAAAAAAATGCACTCGTGCTGCATGGGCACCTTGTTTGTTGTGAAACCCAGGAACTCTAATTCACTCTCGGATAACATCTAATTGCCTCAAACAAAAGCTGCGCCTCTCGGAGAAGCGTGTCCGTTGACAGGGCACCATTGTCGCTGCCGCCGAAAATAACCCATTTTAGGCGGGAACCCCTTTTGGTGTTTTAAGCATTATGTTATACTTTAGCCATTGAAAAATAGCAGATCTACAAGCTCATAGCGCTACGGCACTCGGGGTGGTCCCTGGAGCAACATATTTTCAGATGGGGTCGGCGGCCACTTGGGGGTCCTTGACATGAAAATGTTTGAAAACGACTGACATAGAAACAGAAAACTGTCAGGATTTAGAAGACATTTGTAGAATCGTTCCCCGGTCAAAATGGGATAAAGGGACCCGCCAAGTGACACAACCACCACCACCACCCCCCACCTGCGGAGCCGTGTGTGTGTGTGTGTGTGTGTGTGTGTGCGCACACACACACACCTACTATCTACCTCCCTGGCAGCTCTGGACGGCTCCCTGCAGGCCGTGCCAAGCTCGCTGACACTTACAGATTAGTGGCGGAAAAGGAGAGCGTCTGTCTCTTAGTTACAGGACTGCGCTAGAATGCACAGGGCCAGGGGTAATTACCGCCTGGTGCAGTTAACTGCCCAAAGATTTCCATCCAGCCCCCTTGGCTTGTGTTTACGGCCACAGCACCTCCCGTTTAATCACTGACTCTTTAACTTAATAAATCACGTCTGGGGAAAATAATCGCTGTATCTTCTTTCTTTGGTGAGGAGATTGGGGGGGGGGGGAGGGTGTGGGTACCTTTATGCTCTTGGGGGGCATTGTCGGCAAGCACTTGCAATGTTAACCCTTTTTGGACTGAGGTCGATTTAAAAAAAAGGCTTCTAAATCCTAAAATGTTTCTGAAAAACCCATGTTTCTATGTCAGTGGTGTTCAACCTTTTTCATGTCAAGGACCCCCAGAATTATCTCTATTGGGCCACGGACCCCCATCTCAAAATATGTTGTTCCAGGGACCCCCCAGAAGCCAGTATTTTAGTTAAAAATGTTCGCTCTGAAATATATATTCAAAGATTTGCCCCACATTTTCACGACTTTTCAAAGATAGCAGACCTACAAGCTCGTAGCGCGCCACTCGGTGGCGCGCTACGAGCTTGTAGATCTGCTATTTTTCAATAGCTAAAGCATAACATAATGCTAACAGTAACACCAACAGGGGTTCCCGCCCAAAATGGGTTAAACAAGCACAGGGCAGTGATGCCGCATGCATAATCTTGTCTTCATTTGTTACTGTATGATAAACGTTCCTGCATCCAGGAGCAAAGTGCAATTTCTCAACGCCAACTTCCTTTTTTACTTTTTTTTCCTCTACTTTGTTTTCTAGAAGCGAAACAGAAGCTAAGATGGTGTGCCTTTTTTTTTTTTGAAAAAGAATTGAGGTGGGCGAACCTTCCATGTCGAGCATTATTTAGTTATTTTGTTGAATATCCTTTTCAGACATTTCTCATTTTATTATGTGCACATTTTTATGTACACATTGTCATTTTGGTTCATTGCTTACTGTAAATCATGTTACTTTCGGTATTTCTGCAGAAAGTAACATCAAATATTGCCTTTTTACCAGTTTCATCGCTGCTTCAGAGTCAATGAATGATGTATCTTCTCTTGAAAATAATTGATGGTGAAGTGAGTGGTATGTTTATCCCATTTTGGGCGGGAACCCCTTTTGGTGTAAGCATTATGTTATGCTTTAGCTATTCAACTGTAGGACAAAACTATCGCACACCTAGCAATCAGGCGTATGCACAGGTGCGTAGGCCAGTGGACATCAAAGAAAGCAATAAGGTACACCCGCACACTGTGTATCTGCTCGGCACAAGAGTATTGTCTTATTTAATGAAGCAACGTTTCGGTCACTAGGGACCTTCCTCAGGCAATGCTTTAGCTATTCAAAAATAGCAGATCTACAAGCTCATAGCGCGCCACCGAGTGGCGCGCTACGAGCTTGTAGGTCTGCTATTTTTGAAAAATCGAAGAACGACTGACACAGAAACATAGCTTTTTTAGAAAACTGTCAGGATGTAGAAGACATTTTTTAGGATCTGATCTCGGGTCAAAATGGGTTATTTCTCGGAGCCTAAGCAGAGTGGTATCCACCTGTTTTCCTGTCCGCCCACGTCAGCCTCATGAGGGATGGGGCCGGTGGAGTTCTACTGCTCATCAGGGAGAGACAGCTGTGTAATCCAGGCCTGATCCATAGACCTCGACTATCGCCAAATTTATTATCGTGGCAGGACAATGAAGGCACATTCGTGGCAATTAGAGAACCAACCAATATCGGCTGGATGTTATTGAAAAAGATTGCGAGTAATGCAAACGGGCACTTTTTTAAAGAAAATAAATGGGTAACCAGAGCTCTGTCAAATGCTAATGAATATACCGTAGGTCCCAGAGGTGACTTGGTTTTTTTCTTTCTTTCAGAAGCTGATTATTAGGACATAACGTAACTCTTCACATTCGAGCATTCCATGTAGTCTTTCCCAGGTTTTGTCCCTCAGTCGTAGACTTTAGTTTTTACTTCATATACCCACCTTCACGTTCCGCAACATTGGGTTTAGTAATCCACCATAAATTGTTTTTGCCAATTTAGGCATTTAGCAGAAGCTCTTAATCCAGAGCGATTTACATTAAGCAAGAGCAAAAAGCATGGCAATACATCACATACATAAAAAGTAGTTATCATGAATCATACGTAAGCTAAGAACGTAACAGTGGAATATCTATATAATGAAACTATGCATGTATACTTTATAGTGCTATGTCTACATAAAAACGCTATAAGTCTACATAAAATGCTATCTAAGTCTACATAAAAATGCTATAAGTCTACATAAAATGCTATCTAAGTCTACATAAAAATGCTATAAGTCTACATAAAATGCTATCCAAGTCTACATAAAAACGCTATAAGTCTACATAAAATGCTATCTAAGTCTACATAAAAATGTCGGGGCTAGGGCAAGTGCTACGGGCCATGATGGAGTCTGGAGAGGTGGGTTTTCAGACTACGGCGGAAGGTTGGGGGTGAGGTTGCATTTCTGATTGTAATAGGAAGTGCATTCCATAGTTTTGGAGCCAGAAGGGAGAAAACTTTGTTAAAACATGACTCACACACATCAATCAAATGAGTGGTGTCAGTTATGAAGTTTTAATTTTATCAATCATTTCTCATTGCCCACTTATTTACACAATTATACCCGTTTCGCATTAATCTCGTTAATGAGAACAGATAACCTATTGCTACTCAAGTGCCAGTGTATTTTGATTTAGGCCCTTTTCCACTGGGGTTGAACTGTTTTGGTTATTTTTTCCCGTCTAATATTGAACGAGTGTTTACACTGAGAATGAATTGGTTACAGAACCCTAAAAGTCGGTTCGGAACTGGAACCAAAAAATGGCCGCCGGTTCCAAGAATCTAGAACGGAACCAACAATTCTTCTAGTATCAAAGCTTAGTTTATCAGGACTTGTTTCTTTCTCCTAAGGTTATGTGTGTGTTGCTATCTTTAACCATCTTTACTTGACCGTTAAACCATTGAAATTTAGGTTTTTCCTCAAGTACAGCTGTGCATTATGCCATTAACATTATTCAGTTTACTAACATGTTTCAACCTTAGTTCATCTCGTCTCATAACCATATGTGTTTACAAAAGACGGCTTTTATAAAGAGATTTCCTATACACTTATACAACGTAGAACTGAATTGAACCCAATGTTGTTTGGCTTGCAGCAAGATCACAGGCACCGCGATGAACCTTCCCCACTATTCCTTTGTGTGCTCCATGAACTGAATGTCCTGGCACCTTGCACATGGCACTCTCCCTCCACTGGCTCCATTAGCAGTGGGAGAGATAGAAACTGGAGTATCTTGAAGGAGGTGGCCTGTTGAATGTCTTCCCACCTCTCCCCCCCCCTTCGTTTCTCCGAGACCTCTCTGTGGGTCCTCCCTGTGTTCCCTGCCCAGCCCCAGCCCCCGCCAGGAGAGAGCGAGAGCAAAGCAGGAAGGGCCCCCGATAGCCAGCCAGACCGCTCCTCTGCCGAAGGAGCCTTATCTCAGAGCTGCACACAGTGCGCTGAGCGCATCCTCTTCCTGGGGTTCTGGGGCTTGGAGCAGTGGGAGGAGGAGGGAACAGGAATGGTTGGATATAGGTGTGTTTACCACCACCACCCGGTGCTGCTTCACTCCCCCACCACCACCACCACCACCACCACCCGGTGCTGCTTCACTCCCCCACCACCACCACCCGGTGCTCCCTGTCTGGGCCTGCCTGCCTCCTTCTTGCAGCCATTCTTCTCCGGGTTTTAGTGTCGTGAGGCTCGCTATGAAAACCGACATAATTACTTTTTGAACTGTACAGGACTACAGGAGGTGGTTATCATATTGACCAGTCTTCTAGTTTGGGCACAGATTTGGCTAACATTAACACATGCCTTGAGTGTTTGGATTCTGCACTCGTGCGTGCGTGCGTGCGTGCATGCGTGCGTGCGTTGTTTTAGCTGTCCAGATACCACAACATGCAAGAGTTCTCTGGTTAAAGACTTGAAAACCTAATGCTAAGTCATTTGTTTTTTTGTGTCATATGAAAGCAGGGAATAGCTTCAAATTGACATATTGGTTGTTCAGTTTGACCCACCGGTTTTGGAGATATGGCTTATAGAGTAATTAATGTCTTGCAGAAAATAGCGAGTTGAGAAAACAGGCTTGAAAGGTTCACTTCTGTGGACTCATTTATTTCATATGTACATGTTGATTTCAGCTCTGACATTTATTTCAGACATGCTCTAGTACAGGGGTTCTCAACGTTTTTGGCCGGGGACCCCCGGAAATGCTTTGGCAATGTCTCGGGACCCCCGCCCCGCCCCCTCCCGACCCCCAATATAAATTGACTGCTACAATAACCTTAACCCATTTTGGGCGGGAACCCCTTTTGGTGTTTTAAGCATTATGTTATAATTTAGCTATTGAAAAATAGCAGATCTACAAGCTCATAGCGCGCCACCGAGTGGCGCGCTACGAGCTTGTAGGTCTGCTATTTTTGAAAAATCGTGAAAATAAAATTAAAAAAAACATATATATATATATATATATTTTGAAAATAATTTGGGGACCCCCTAAAATAATTTGGCGACCCCCCGAGGGGTCGCGACCCACGGGTTGAGAACCCCTGCTCTAGTATGTGGAGAGTCTGTCATTTTGGATAAAAAAATGAAAACAGTTTCTCTCCTCCTGTTAGTCTTGCCGCCATGACTGTCTGTATCAAAAAGAGTCACAAATGGTAAACAGGAGTGGCTGCCTACAAATTAGTAGTTTATTTGAACAAATTTAGACCTTCTAAATCCTAACCTAGGTTTTCTGAAAAAAATCTATTTCTTCCTTTTTTATTATCTAAAATGACACCGATACTTTACTGGTTTTAAATATATAACAACGTATAGGCTATAAGTCTATACAGGTTAATACAATGGTTCCCGGATTTTCAGGGGACCCAATATTGTCTTTACTTTACTTTAAATCCTAATTCTCACTAGTATGTGATTGTAAAAGCAAAGGTATAAGTAGCAAAATGCTTGCTTTACTTAGCAGAGGATGTTCAAATGATATACTTATCCAGAACCAGGCCTGGACTGGCCACTTGACACACCGCTTAAATAAACAAACACGTCCACGGGACTACACGCTCGCACACACACACACACACGCTCACCCCAAACACACACACACACACACACACATACACACACACACACACACACACACGCTCACCCCAAACACACACACACACACACACACACATACACAGGCGCACACACACAGGCGCACAGGCACACACACACACAGAGACACACACACAGGCACAGGCACACACACACACACACACACACAGGCACACACACACACACACACACACACGCTCACCCCAAACGCAGACAAAAAAACTTTTTTTAATATCAATAAAAAAGACCTAATGACGCCTATACACGTCCAAGGCACCCCATGGTTTTGATATAAAAGACACATATACTATGCACGGCCAAGGCCAACATTGTGTTAACGCAGTGTCCATGTGTGGCCAGTGAGAATGACTAGTCTTTAACCCAGAGAGGAAGAAAAGCATCCGTGAGCTTACTGTATGCTTGGCGCACCTGGTAGGATTTGTGCATAATAATGAAAAAGGGGAAATGTTGAAAATTCACTTGGAATAGTTAACGGGGGTGGCGGTGGCTCAGGGGTGAGAGTGGCTGGATGGTAACCGCAAGGTTGCCAGTTGGGCTCCCCCAGAGTTAGTGTGGTGGAAGTGTCCTTGAGCAAGACTCTGAACCCCTAATTGCTCCTGATGTGCTGGTTGGTGCCTTGCATGGTTTCCGCCGCCATCAGTGTATGAATGTGTGTGTGAATGGGTGAATGTAATGCTATGTAAAGCGCCTTGGATAAAGGCGCTATATAAATGCACCATTTAACAAAATAGCTGGTTACATGAATTTATAAATCAAACAAACAAATGCACAAAAACACCTCGTTAACCACAGAAATAGTAATTTCTCTGAGATATTTTACCTCGGAGCACAGATCAACAGAATCTCCAGGGGTGCCAACTCTTTTTGGTGTACATGGCTCTGGTTGTCCAGCCGATGCTCGGCACAGCAATTCTTCCCCTGTCGTATCAGAGATGAGCCTAATGGAGCTCCCCAGGCTGTGAGAAGACCAAACCACACACCAGGTTCCAGCCACTTCCCTGATGAAGGGGATGTTTCTCTCACTCTCACTGCCCTTACCTTCTCCTTACCCTCGCTCATTCACCCCCTACCTACCCTCCCTCTCGAGAGAGTAATTTCACAGGCAGTTGGAAAGTGGCCCCCAGCCATCATCCCAAATCCCTGTTACATGTTGTTCGGCGCTGTCAGCTCTTAAACCCCATCCCCAGTCTCCCGACCAGAGAGGATGCTATTGTGCAATAACAGGGAGTATAGATTTTTCTCTGGGAAGTTGGAAAGTTTTGTTTAATGGCATCTCACCTGAAGGTCCATATCCCCCCCCCTCGTTAGAAGTAGAAGCCTATTTTTGGGCTAAGGTAGTGTAGAACTTTCTAGGGGTCTTTGAACAACCAGCCATGTGTCTTTCAGCCTCACTCATTTGTGAATTTACCCTAAAGATTCTGATTCTCAACCAAACCATTGTGAAATACTTAAAATTGGTGAATATTTAAAACTTTTATACTATTATATTAAGTAATTCTGAAAACTGAGAACATTATTCCATCTTCTTGATCAATAATACCGGGTAATCTATTGCATTTTTTACCGATTTGATCAATGTATTCGTCTTCAACACAATGACTGTACCTTCCTTTCCCGTATAGAATAGTATTGACTCTTAAGGGGTGTCTTAGTCTCTTATGGACAGAGAGTAATCGTGGGCTTCTTCGTAAAGTCTCCAGAGGCCTGGCTTGAAATGAGAATCATGCTGGACTCCAAGTAACCACATTAACAACCAAAATGCAGATAGAAAATGCATGCCAATTATTCCATATGCTCGACGGCACACCTGCATGCTCAGGTGTGCATTTCAGCATCACAAAGACCCCACAACTCACCTCTCGGTCTACACACTCATTGTTTCAGCAGCTCATCATTTTCGCGTGACTTTCTCTCACGTCGTTTTCGGGGGTCAAAATCTGTGTAATCTGGATGTAAACGCATAAAGGCCAAACGAGGAGGCGATTGACCTCAACATGCTTTTTTCACGTTTATCTCTAATCTGTTAGGGTTTGAAAAATGCCATGCCTGTCCGCCATCTCAAAGGCAATACACAGAGCGGCAGGCATTGTTTAGCCAGAGATCCTCTGGAGGAGCTTCTGTATTCTTCGGGACAAATCATTATGCATTGAGTAGGCCATTAGGAAAATGAAGACAAATGGGCCCGCCGGGGCGGTATGACAAACTGTTCATGGTGTGTACAGTTAACCCGTTTTGGGCGGGAACCCCTTTTGGTGTTAGCATTATGTTATGCTTTAGCTATTGAAAAATAGCAGATCTACAAGCTCATAGTGCGCCACCGAGTGGCGCGCTACGAGCTTGTAGGTCTGCTATTTTACTGCACTTTTAACTTCTAACTGTTATCGGTGTTAGTGTGCCTTAACCCTTAACTCATTTAGACCTGGCACGATATTCTACAAATGCCTTCTGAAGATGTTTCTGTGTCTGTGATTCTCAAACAATTCCATGTCAAGGACCCCTAGAATTATATGAAATGAAATTGGCCGCCGACCTATATCTGAAAATACGTTGTTCCGGGGACTCCCTGGAAGCAAAGATTTGAGTTAAAAACGTTTGCTCTGAAAGAATATATATTCAAATATTTGCGCTACATTTTCATGATTCTTCAAAAATAGCAGATTTACAAGCTCGTAGTACGGCACTTGGTGCAGCGCTATGAGCTTTTAGATCTGCTATTTTTCAATAGCTAAAGTATAACACCAAAAGGGGTTCCTGCCCAAAATGGGTTAATGCCCTTTTGCGCTTTATTTATTTATTTTTACCAGAAATGTGTAGTGTTAAAATAAAATAGTAAAGCGTATCAATAAATGTAACTTCATGGATTAAAAAAAACATCCAAGTCATTATTAACCCTTCATTTTGGAGGGCATTCTGCAACTTAGTTGTGCCACTAACCAGTATATTACTGACGCTGAACAGACAGAAATGTACAATAATTGCTGAGAGCAATTATTTTTGTTTCCTAACTTTCCTATGATTAAAAAACGGAAGTGTGTTGTAATGTGAGGTAAATTTGAATATTTGTGGAAATATTATAACCAACCTAAGCTTGTAGAGCTGCTATTATTTGGAAGTATAAACAAAATATGGAAGTGGTTCAAGAACCTAGTAGCGAGTCAAGTTGAGAGACAGAATGAACAGAATCTGAATGAACAGTAGCCCTAGTGCCCTGGCAGCTTCCCAGGCACGTAACTGAAGGTGTGGCACACACTTCCAGCACTGTATTATGTTGGGAGATGAATGTGATTTACATGTAGATGCGTAGCTAGTGGCCCCATGCTTTTGTCATCTGCTTAACGGGAACCCCTTTTGGTGTTTTAAGCATTATGTCATGCTTTAGCTATTGAAAAATAGCTCATATGAGCTTGTAGATCTGCTATTTTTGAAAGATCTTGAAAATGTGGCGCAAATCTTTCAATATATATTCTTTCAGAGCGAACATTTTTTACTCAAATCTTTGCTTTCAGATGGGGGTCGGTGGCCAATTACATATCATTTTTGGGGTCCTTGACATGAAATATTGAGCTCCACTGATATAGAAACATGGGTATTTCAGAAAACTGTCAGGATTTTTTAAATTTCGACATCAGGCCTAAATGGGTTAAAACACTAAGACCATGTATGGTCCCCCAGTGGTCTATACTTGGTCCACTCCTTTTTTTCCTCTCTACACCAGAAGCGAAAACAGCTGATCTACAAGCTCACAATGATCTACAAGCTCACAATGCATCGCAATGCCTTGGGGACTCACTAGGGTTCATGTGGTTAAAAATAACATGTGTTTTAAGCAGATCTTTTAACACTCATTGTTAAATGAAAGCTCTATTCTGGGCCCCTTTTAAACTCATGCAGATCTGGGCCATTTGAACTGACAATCACCTCAGCTTTGGGGTCTTCCACCATTGTCTGGTGGTCTATTTCTGTGTCGGCCCCTCTTAAACGCTACATGGAACCCTTGTGGCGCTACCTTTCTCATTTGTATCTTTTCTGTCTTCTAGGAGAACAATAGCAGGGATTCCCTAGAGGAGGAGAAGAAGGAGAAGAATGAGTCTCCCACCACCACCACCTCTGAACACGATGTCGAGTCCATCACCAAGACTACGACCAGCACTCTCAGCATGCAGGAGTATTTCGCCCAGAGGATGGCTAAGCTGAAGAAGAGGGCCTGTGGTGGTGAGGCTGAAGTCTCGTCTTCCACACCTGAGACCAACGAGACGCCGGGCTCGTCCGAAGAAGTCGACGCCGTACACACGAACGTCGACGGCACGGGAGAACCGAAGAAGAAAAAGAAGAAGAAAAACAGCGAGGCTAAGGACGAGATGACAGAGACCGCTGTTACTCTCGGTATCATCGAGGGAGTTGAGGATCAGGAGGGTGTCTGTTCAGAGAAGAAGAAGAAGAAGAAGAGGAAAAAGGCGATAAAAGAAGAAGATGCCGTGAATGGGGAGGACTGCAGCTCCACCTCTGGTCTGGAGCAGAATGGCACGGAGGAGGATCTGCCCCCTGCTAAGAAAAGAAGCATAAAGCTGGCAATAAGGACACGGATACGATGGATGGACACGGCCCGACGGAGAACCTAAACGTGGAATCTGAGGTTGTACACAAAAAGAAGAAGAAGAAGAAGCACAGAGAACAGGTGGACAGTGAGGTTCTAGTAGTGGCTCAGGAGGAGGTAGAGAAGAAGTCCAAAAAGCACAAGAAAGAGAAAAAGAACAATTAAGGTCCCCACACACCGAGCGCGTTTTTCGGATTTCTAGCGGCGTTTCTCCATCGGTTTTCCGAAAAACGCGTCCAGTGTGCAACCACCTTTAGGCCACAATTTAAAGGACAAGTTTGTTTTTTTCAACCAAGCTTCATGGTTTGGGTTATTAGAGAGAGTTTTTTTCATTTGCTGCTTTCTTTTGTTCGAACACGTGGCTACATTTGTATTTATAAAAATACATATTTAGCCACGTGTTCGAATGCCCCCCGCCGCCCCATCAAACATAGCTAAAATCGTTAAAATGAAAGAAAGCAGCAAATGAAAAACACTCACCTTTTACTTTCTCTAATAACAACCTAAAACATGAACCTGGGTTGAAAAGAAAAAAGAAAAGAAAAATGTGTCCTTCAACTTTTTTTTTCTTTACCTTTTCCAGTATATAATAATTCTGATAAAACATCTGCACACCAGTATTGCTGCTCCCAAATGCAAGTCCACTCTAACGTTCCTCGGGCTCTTCCTTCCAGTGTTGATTTCGTCGCTCGCATTGCGTCGCGACGCGTTGTGAGCTTGTAGATCGGCTATTTTCAGCAAGTGTAAAAACGACGTCATTACGACGGCATCATGGCCCGCCCAAATACATTTTAGTCGACAAAATCAACCGTAGATTTAGTCGACTAAAATCTCGTGACATTAAAACTAACACTAAAACATTTATCAAATCGTCATTGTTGGTGAATTGTGATTCTATGCTTTCAGAGCTTGTACGATGGACAGACATTTATGCTTAAACTCATTCACTGCCATGTCTGAAGGAATGCCAGTCTGTCCAGTCACTGCCATGATGTACTGTCAGGAACGGTGCCTTATTCAAGGGGAAAAAATTACCCCGGGTCTTGAACCGGAAGTTAGCAAAAAAGCATATGGATTCCCTCGCGGACTATTTTTGGACCACCCGAGGCATGAATTTTGTAATCACGACGTCAACGTTTTGATCATAAACGCAATCTGGGAAAAGAAAATGAGATATACAGGTTTTAAGGTTTCAGTCAACATGCAAGTGGACAAGGGGGAACACTAACTGACAGAAAAGAAATAAAACATGTTCTTGGTGGGTTTCGAGTTAAAATATGTTTTAAAACAGTCCAATGGAGCCTTTTTATTGTGAATCTTGCGATATGAACAGTACAAGAAAGTGTATTCTTGCACTGATGCTCCACTACTGATGATCCTGCCTTGCTCTAGAATGCCATCAAACCATCAAATTCATCATCTTTCCTTTCGGTCTCGCTAAAAGAAATCTTTTCTTTTTTTTGGGAAACAGGCCCCATTGCTCGGCAATGCCTTGCTCAGCAGCCCCGCCAAACCTGTTTTGTGCGCGCACACCGTTCACTTCCTTGTTTAGTAATCCAATGACCAGGTATATCAATATTTAAATGGGAAAGTATGCAAACATCCGATTTACTTATACGTGATGATTTGAGCATTTGATTATATAAACTAGAAAAAGTGCCCTTCTGGGCACAGGTCTCCACCAGGAGGATAGGACTGTGTGAGATGTTTGGCAAAATGTTTAGGATTAATATAAACATGTTTTTGAGGCATTTTGTTCCAAAAATGTGTTTTGCAAAAATCAACCTGTTGGTGGCGCTATAACAGGCCAATGTGAAAAGGGTGGGATATATTCCTCAGCCTAGTAAGAAAATGTGTGAAAGATTTCACGTAAATTGCATGCTGCGTTCATGATTTGAGGCTTTTGTTCAAAACGGGGCAATCTTGCAAACTGTGAAAGCTAATTATAGCCAATTAGGATGGAATATGAAATATCGGACAGATCCGACTTGAGCACATGACCATAGAGATAGTGTGTAACGATTTGTGAGATTTTTGGACAGAATCTGGAGGAGTAATATCAAAAAATGTGTTTTACAAAAGTCGGCCTCCTGGTGGCGCTATAAAAGGCAGATGCGGAAAATGCAGGTCAACGGTTTGTCCTTGGCCTCTAGGGAGTGTGCATGCAACGTTTCACGCAGATCGGTGCAGTTTTAGGTAAAACATGTGAAAAGCTGCCTCATGGTGGCGCTATAACAGGCCGTTCTGGAAAATGTGGGGCAGAGGTTCATCGTTGGCATCCAGGGAGTGTGTGTGCAAAGTGTGGCATCGACCGGGTTAACGGTGCCGGAGATTAGCTGGTAACGGACGGACGGAAGGACACACACACGGACACACGGACGGACACACACACGGACGGAGTGCAAAACATACTCTCTCCCCATGCCTTCGGCCTGGTGGAGACAATAATTGTGATGTGATTTTAGTCACTGCCATCCATTGCCACAGCTGGCACTCCAGGAAAGATGCATCCAGTCATTTCTCAATCGTACAGAGCAGTGATTCCCAGACTGTTTCATGACAAGGACCTCCAAATGTGCATTATTCGTCCGCGGACCCCCATTTGAAGAGAGATGCCAGAGACTCCCATAAGAGAAGATTGTTACGGCTCTAGCAGTGATTCTCAACCTACCTTTAATTTCAGTTTATCATGAATTAGGCTACGGAACCCCATTTAATGGCATTTCTATCTCAGACTCCAATGTATATTGTAAAATCAAAGTTAATTTAACTCTGAGAGTGTACAACCCATAAGGGGTCCCCAGACCCCACCGGTCTCCAAATATAGCTAGTGTGGGCCAATTTTACTACTAGCGTACTCCACCACACAGACGGCATAAAATATCAATGTATTAATTGCAATACATCCTGGACTGGAGCTTTAAATCATAGCATCCTTTTAATTGCATTATCTAGCCAGCATTTATAGGTGTGTGTGTGACCTCTGCTTTTGGAACAACAGAAACCTTATATGCATGTGATTCACATGAATTATACCTCGTTTGTGTTGATTTTGGTGACACATTTCAGTATGACATAAATCTAAACTGTTAACAAACGGAACATGATTCGGAAATGATTCTTAAGAAAACTTGACGAGTAGTTATTCAGTTGCCGTTCAATCAGAAAAGTCCTCTTTTAATAAATCAACATTATGCATATGTGTGTTTCTTCCATGTAATTTAATTGTGCTGATTGCAAGAAGAAATGCAAATTGTTCTCCCCGTGTCCCCTAGGGTAGGTACCCTCACAAAAAACATGCTGTATTCCTGTTCTCTAAACTGCCTCCCCCTGGCCAGCCGGGGCGCCTGCGGCCTGATGGAGGGGAAAGGAACTGGTTGGAATAACGTGTCCCTTCCACGCGCTACGTCCAACCAGGGAAACTCCCCCCTGTCAGGTGTAAAGGAGCGACTTGGACATGCATGAAGGAAGCATGAGTTCAAGTCCGTTGCTCTCCCCAGGTTGGCGGAGGGTGTGTAGAGCCCAGGATCACATTAGATAATTGACACAGGTGAAAAATGGGTTACAAAATCGTGAGAAGAAGAAGAAATGCAAATTGTTTTTTTTTACAAATGATTACTGAACTTATTCTGAGGATTCGTAGACAGTAGATTGCTGGATTTAAACTGTCGTACGATGGAGTTGCACGCGTTGATCTGTGTGTGATCTGCTATTTTTTTTAAATTATTTTTGGGTCTGTCATATGAAGTATAAATCGGTAATCAACAACTGGCTAAACGATGAACGTCATTCCGTCTCTTGCATGAACTGTTTGCGACACTCCTATGTATCAATAGAGAGAAGTATGGCCCAAACGGAAATGCACTCATAAATGGAATTCACAGCAGACTCCTGTCTCCTAACCGATATGATTAATGACGTTATGAATTCCTGTTCTTTTTGACTGAACAGACCAGACCCTTAACAAGCTCGTCTTGTTCGTTCCGAGACAGAGTGGGTGTTATGAGTCAAAGGAGGAAAAAGGAAACTAGCCTTCTGCTGCTGCTGCTGTCAGAATATGTATAGCATACATTCCCGTCAATGTACAGATTCATAATGTGATTTCATTAACGGCCTCAATGGATTTTTGTCTTAATTTAGTTCCTTTTTGGTAGGTTTAGGCCTACATGTGTGTGGTTAAGGTGTAACTAAGGTTCTGTCTCATCAATCTTAATGCGGGTGAATTTACACGATTAAAATGAAATAAACTCAAACAGGTTAACGTGACAAATGTTTAGACTACTTTTGATATGAAGTCAGGTGATTATTTCTTTTTTCTTATGTCTTGGGCATGATACTTAAACCTTTTAGGAACTTGTCAAAAACAATGTTCAGGAACAATTTGATGTTTCTTGTATTTGCCTGCCATGCCCCCAATGTATGCTCCATTGTAGGACGTTGCTCGTGCTCTGGAAATATCAGATCTACAAGCTCACAACTTCATCAGCCAGGAGTTGTAGATCGGCTATTTTCTGCACACAACACTGACAAATAATTAATAGGCTAATCCACACTCTCTGACCTAAACGCCTACAGGGTCACGCTCTCATCAATCTCAAACTCATCTTAATCTCAGTCTAAACAAAGACTGGCCTACTAATATCCTATGCAACTAATAGTTGCCTACGCATTTATAAATTCAAGCAATGTTGGATTCCATTTTACAAGTCAAGTCTAATTAATTAAATAGCCAACTAAGACTTGTGGACTACAGTCTTTTAACATTATGGAATGGTGTCTTGGCTTTTGATACATTGATTTATTGAGGTATATATATATATAGCCTGTGTGCCTGAACTCCTTCCGATATAAAATGTGAGTCTACTAAGGGTCTTATAATCTTGGTAACATTAGAAAAAGAGTAGGCTACACGGCCGGGTGAACAACATGCTGATATATTTCCACACACACTGTGGTTAACAAATAAGGAAACCCCCATTCGTGGAGAGCATAGCCTGGCTACTTCATAGTATGTATTGCGTAAGTATGGTGTCACCAGAGTAATATAGTAAGAGTGGCGACACTAGCGTTCACTCCCATTGTAACTATGGAATGCGGACGTGCTCATTCTATCTCAATGGGATAGTTCCAGCCATAGGAGCAATGTTTGGAACTATAGCCCAATAGGCACCCGCTTTGCGGCGAGATCAAAGCGTGCTCGCTGCTCTACACTCTGGGTGTCACATAAGCTCATTCACAGACTGACGTGTGTGTGGATGCCTCAACTCACGCTTACGTAGTTGGAAGTTTACAAACTTGACCTACCATACATGATCATTTTCACTACACACCCTGACACACCTAATATCCTCAATGGTAGCATGGCCTGGGCTGGCCTATCGGTCCAGGCACCTAGGCTGGTGTCAACCACCCGCCCCCCCCCCCCCCCCCCCGCATCTCTCCCCATTTCCTGTCACTACTATCTAGTGTCTACCTAGCAATAGAGGCATAAAAAGCCTCTATTGTTTGTTCAGTAACATGTCTCCCTGTCTCTCCAGCTCTTCAATAATCGAGAAGATGCATTTTCAGGTATAGGTGATGAAATCTCAGCCAATCAGGAGAGAGTATCAGCTTCATTAGGTTTAGGTTTATTTATTTCATTGTCTCCACCAGGCCGACGGCATGGGGAGAGAGTATGTTTTGCACTCCGTCCGTCAGTGCGTGCGTCTGTCCGTCCGTCCGTCTGTTACCAGCTAATCTCCGGCACCGTTAACCCGGTCGATGCCAAACTTTACGCACACACTCCCTGGATAACATGATGAACCTCTGCCCCAAATTTTCCAGAAAGGCCTGTTATAGCGCCACCAGAAGGACGACTTTTGTAAAACACATTTTTTGATATTACCTCTCCAGATGTTATCCAAAAATTCCGCAAATCATTACACAGTATCTCTAGTCATGTGCTCAAGACGGATCTGTCCGATATTTCATATTCCATCCTAATTAATTGGCTAACATTGTCTTTCAAAGTTTGCAGGATTGGCCCATTTTGAACAACAAGCCTCAAATCATGAACGCAGCGTGCCATTTTCGTGAAATCTTTCACGCACCTTCCTACTAGGCTGAGGAATATATCCCACCCTTTTCACATTGGCCTGTTATAGCGCCACCACCAACAGATGGATTTTTTTAACAAAATGCCTCAAATCATCCAATTGCCATCAAAGGCTTAAGAAGAAATGGCACCCTTTTCACATTGGCCTATTCTAGCGCCACCAGGAGGCCACAACCTGACCTGCCCTGGAGGGAGCCCTGGTGGAGACCTGTGCCCCAAGGGACACTTTTTGAGTGGTGCAACCACTCCCTTACGGAGCTGTGTGTGTGTGGGTGGGTGGGTGGGTGGGTGGGTATGAGCACGAAAACAGCATGGTTGTTTTTCACCACCTGTGTGCAACCTAACACACACACAAACACATGCACGTATTAACTGTATATATGATGCTTTCGGGTGTGCCAGTACAGTGACAGTACAGTAGAGGGACTGCCGCACGGTAACTCATTTCTCAAACGTTTCGGACGCGGGGCGGCACGCCGGAACCGGCCCGGCCCCCTGGGCGCGTTCCTGGGGGTCTGGAACCCACCCCCCCCGGGAACCCCCACACGGAGTTGCACCACTCACTTCACACAGGTGTGATTTTTCTAGTTTTTCTAGTGTTCCAGTTCCAATTTTGTCTGCTCATTTCTCTGTGTCATCACTTCCAAATGTAATCTGTATCCAGTCTCTATCCTGATGATCAGATCGGTATCCCAACCTGAAAATGCATTTTTCTGTTTAAAAAAGAGCTGGAGAGATGCAGGAGTGAGACTAATATCATTGGGAAAACACTCCAAGTACTATCAGAATATAGATGTTTTATCCAAAGAAAATCACTTAAACCCTATACATTTTAATTTAATTCAGAGAGTTTACAAATGGACCCTTGCTGGAGTGTATAGGCCTATAACTAACTCTGAGAGTGTGCATACTTTAACACTTTCTTTTTTTACAGTGTGTAGGCTATACTACACACACACACACACACACACACACACACACACAGTCAATGTCAGAGCATGGGGAGGAAGTGTGGGTCTATATATCACCCCATGTGTCTGCTCTCTCTACGCAATCTGGGGCATCAGGTGCCGGGGTATCCTGTTCCTGTGGGGGTAAAGAGAGAGTCCCACACAGAGCAGAACTCTGAGAGAGTCCTACCGTAGCTGGACCTGACACTTCATTCTGATGGCTGGGGACGGGAGGGGACTGGTTGGCCCGTCGTGTGTAATGGATGTGTAATACAACCTCAGATGCACGTTCCCCTGTGGAGCCACATCACAGGAAGGCCTATAGTAGTATATCCTATCCCTATGTTATATTATATCCCTTGTAGATGGGCAAGTAGTATATATACCAGGACAAAATGCTACACTTGCAAAAAAAGGGGGATCTGCATGTATGGGAGATATTGTTGGTGGATATGAGGTGAGCAGGAAGAGAGAGACATGTTATTTAGAACAGAGGTACCCAAACGTTTTCATGTCAAGGACCCCGTATTGGCCCACGGACCCCCATTTGAAAACATTATGCCAGGGACCCCCCCATGAGAGAAGATTTGTATGGCTCTAGCAGTGATTTCTCAACCCGTCATTTCAAGGACCCCCAGTTTGACATGCATATTAGTCTATACAGACCCCCCCATTTAATGGCATTTCTGGAACCCTCAATTTATATTGTAAAATCAATGTTAATTTAACTCTGAGTGTAAACATTTGGTTCCATTTGTACACTCTCAGAGTTACAGACCCATAAGGGTCCATTTGGTTACAAACTATCATTCAGCTGGGGACCCCCTGGAACTCCCTCAAGGACCCCACTTTGGGTACCACTGATTTAGAAGACCCTGAAGACCACATACATCAAGTATAACCATATGCAACTTTATACAAAAAGGATGAGTAGTTGTTGCAATTATGCCATACTAGACCGGTGCCCGGCTGTAGAGCACCGAGTCAGTAACGATGGAAGTTGGAGATCCATGCCCCACCCGGCTATGCAATACCCGCTGTACCCGTTCCACCCGTCTATGCAATACCCGTTGTACCCGGTCCACCCGTCTATGCAATACCCGTTGTACCCGTTCCACCCGTCTATGCAATACCCGCTGTACCCGTTCCACCCGCCTATGCAATACCCGTTGTACCCGTCTATGCAATACCCGTTGTACCCGTCTATGCAATACCTGTTGTACCCGTCTATGCAATACCCGCTGTACCCGTTCCACCAGTCTATGCAATACCCGTTGTACCCGTTCCACCAGTCTATGCAATACCCGTTGTACCCGTTCCACCAGTCTATGCAATACCCGTTGTACCCGTTCCACCCGTCTATGCAATACCCGTTGTACCCGTTCCACCCGTCTATGCAATACCCGTTGTACCCGTTCCACCCGTCTATGCAATACCCGTTGTACCCGTTCCACCCGTCTATGCAATACCCGTTGTACCCGTCTATGCAATACCCGTTGTACCCGTTCCACCAGTCTATGCAATACCCGTTGTACCCGTTCCACCCGTCTATGCAATACCCGTTGTACCCGTTCCACCCGTCTATGCAATACCCGTTGTACCCGTCTATGCAATACCCGTTGTACCCGTTCCACCCGTCTATGCAATACCCGTTGTACCCGTTCCACCCGTCTATGCAATACCCGTTGTACCCGTTCCACCAGTCTATGCAATACCCGTTGTACCCGTTCCACCAGTCTATGCAATACCCGTTGTACCCGTTCCACCCGTCTATGCAATACCCGTTGTACCCGTTCCACCCGTCTATGCAATACCCGTTGTACCCGTTCCACCAGTCTATGCAATACCCGTTGTACCCGTTCCACCCGTCTATGCAATACCCGTTGTACCCGTTCCACCCGCCTATGCAATACCCGTTGTACCCGTCTATGCAATACCCGTTGTACCCGTTCCACCCGTCTATGCAATACCCGTTGTACCCGTCTATGCCATACCCGTTGTACCCGTTCCACCCGTCTATGCAATACCCGTTGTACCCGTCTATGCAATACCCGTTGTACCCGTTCCACCCGTCTATGCAATACCCGTTGTACCCGTTCCACCCGTCTATGCAATACCCGTTGTACCCGTTCCACCCGTCTATGCAATACCCGTTGTACCCGTTCCACCCGTCTATGCAATACCCGTTGTACCCGTTCCACCCGTCTATGCAATACCCGTTGTACCCGTCTATGCAATACCCGTTGTACCCGTTCCACCCGTCTATGCAATACCCGTTGTACCCGTCTATGCAATACCTGTTGTACCCGTCTATGCAATACCCGCTGTACCCGTTCCACCAGTCTATGCAATACCCGTTGTACCCGTTCCACCAGTCTATGCAATACCCGTTGTACCCGTTCCACCCGTCTATGCAATACCCGTTGTACCCGTTCCACCCGTCTATGCAATACCCGTTGTACCCGTTCCACCCGTCTATGCAATACCCGTTGTACCCGTTCCACCCGTCTATGCAATACCCGTTGTACCCGTCTATGCAATACCCGTTGTACCCGTTCCACCCGTCTATGCAATACCCGTTGTACCCGTCTATGCAATACCCGTTGTACCCGTTCCACCCGTCTATGCAATACCCGTTGTACCCGGTCCACCCGTCTATGCAATACCCGTTGTACCCGTTCCACCCGTCTATGCAATACCCGTTGTACCCGTCTATGCAATACCCGTTGTACCCGTTCCACCCGTCTATGCAATACCCGTTGTACCCGTCTATGCAATACCCGTTGTACCCGTTCCACCCGTCTATGCAATACCCGTTGTACCCGTCTATGCAATACCCGTTGTACCCGTTCCACCCGTCTATGCAATACCCGTTGTACCCGTTCCACCCGTCTATGCAATACCCGTTGTACCCGTTCCACCCGTCTATGCAATACCCGTTGTACCCGTTCCACCCGTCTATGCAATACCCGTTGTACCCGTCTATGCCATACCCGTTGTACCCGTTGTCAAAGTACCTTGACAACGTACCTTGGAAACAAGGCCGCAAGGTCTTTCTTCGTGAAATCCTTTTTCGGACAAAAAAAATGCCTGACTGTACATTGTGCTGTTTGCATTTATATGTTGCCTAATAAGATATTCAATCAATCAAAAAACCTGTTCCACCCATCTGTCTGTGTCCCTTTTATGCCCATATATGGAGATTTCTGTATCTGTGTCCCTTTATTCCTATAGAGTTCTGTGTCAGGCATGCTCAAATGGCGTGTTGTTGTGATGTCAGAACAGGCCAGCTCCATATATGGACCCTGCAGGGCAGGGGCCCAGTCCAGAGCCCAGGCAGATGCCTTTTGTGGCGATTCTGGACAACCGTGGGTCCGACGGACTCGACACCGGGGACAGCACTCCCTGTGGGGGTGTAGAATTTGAAGTCGGTGGGGCGAACGGTTCTCGAGTTATGTGCATTTCAGCCGCACACACATACGACAGTCACAGCCATACAGAGACATGGTGCATTTATAGATAGATATAGGCTTTTGATTGATTGAAGTATTTATTAACAGTTTGCCGAATTACAGTAAATTTCAAGCACAACTCAATACAAAAAACTGTTAACTGTGGACGACACCATAAAGCATATACACTTGTTTACAAGTTCAATTCATCAGAACATTTAGAGACGTACAAATATACACTTCTATATAATCAAAAACAGGAAATCGTCGTAAAAGGAGGTAAAATGTGGGGGGGGGGGGGGGGGGACAGTGAGGGGAAGAGTTTGGGGTTACTGGGGGCCAGTTGCAGCTGTCCGTAGGTGCCCTTTGAGAGAGGTTTTGAAGGAGTAAAGGGATTCACATGTCTTAATGACAGTTGGTAGGGCGTTCCACATTTTGTTGGTATATAGGAGCGAAATTAATTTAGTCCCTTGTTTGTGCCAAATCTGGGTTGCACATGGTATGTTGAACTCCCTCTGGTGTTGTGGGTGTGGAGTCTGTGGACAGTGGACTTCGTTGACATTAAGGAAGTATTTAGACAGGCACATGGGTATCTTGGTGGTGTAGCGAATCTTGTGGACCAGACCCATTGCAAGATGCTGTACTCTGTCGTCAACCCTAAGCCATTCCAGCCTGTCAAAATTGGCAGGGGTTAGGTGGGTTCGGGGAGTGAGGCCAAGTAGTAGCCTGACCAGTTTGTTTAGGGAAGTCTGGAGCCTTGTTTTAAGGGCCTTTGAGGTGCTGTGGTACCAAGAGGTGCATGCATAGTCGAATAAACCTTGTATGAGGGGGCTCCTATAGGGTCTTCAAGGTGTTAGCCTATGGGAGAGAGGTGTGTGTGTGTGTGTGTGTGTGTGTGTGTGTGTGTGTGTGTGTGTGTGTGTGTGTGTGTGCGTGCGCGTGCGCGTGCGCGTGCCAGCGCGCATGTGTATCCTGTCAACAGGAACTCCTGGGTTTGATATGCACTCCACTCGCTTCTGACCACAGAGGGAAACTGATTTGTGTGGCAGTGTGGTGGTGGTGGTGGTGGTGGTGCAGCGCACTGCGCTCAATGATGGTCGTTTCCCATTCTCACCACATAAATGACAATGTTTCAGTGTTTCTAAACCAAACCAGTCTTTAAACCCAAGCTTACTGGACTGAGTTGGCTCTGTCCGTGTAGGCCTATGGCTTTTTTTTCGTGTATAGGCTATAGTCTTAAATATAGTATAGGCTACAAGCCCCAGTGCATTTGGGGCTGGGCTTGTAGATCTGGTATTTTTCCTCTCCCTATATATAATATGGATGCCGCAGCTGGTTCAAGTGGTTTAAAGGGAAATATTCAAAGGACATCATGGCAGAGAGAAGCAGTCCCTGAGGTTTATATAACAGTACATCACTAGGCTACTATACTCACCTAGGCAGTTTGCCATGATGCAGTTGTATTGTAAGTTCACTGCAAAACTGGTCGGGTGAGTTTGAGAGAGACGGTCTTTCCTGACTAGAACTAGGAGTTGTTTCAGAGGCATTCTACGTCATTACAAGTGCAAAAATATATAGCTATCCCCCCCTCCCCTGAATATAGTTTAATGGTGTCATCATTGTGATGTAATCAAACAATAGGCCTTAGCCTATTTGTGTACATGATGTACAATGGTGTAGGCCTACATGTCCTTAATAAGTAGTTTCCATCATGTATGGAGGAATAGCAATAGGCCAGCCCATGATCAAACAATACAAGAGACAATCATAACCCAATTGTTTCATCTGCAGCAAAACAAAAAAGGGGGATTATTTTAATGGTTGAACAACGTGTTGTTTTGGCGAGGTGTTTTTTTTTTTTTAAGTAGTCAATGGTGTTGAAATGTTGCCCTCTCTCTCTCTCCCCCCCTCTTCCCTTTTCTTTCACGGGGCTCAAGTTGCAATCAAGGAGGAGCTGAGAGTCCTGCGGGGTTTCTCTTGGAACCTGCTCCTCAAATATAAAGCGCTCCCCCCATAGCTTCAGCACGAGGAAACACTGACTCACAACTGATCTTTAAACCAGCAACAACACAGCAGCACAGGCTTTAACACAGCTCCAACAACCCACTGGAATCTTGCTTTAGTTTTGCTGTGATTTTCGCTCTTTTTAACTTTTTAACTATACGCGTCTGTAGAAAGCAAAACTTTATTTTTCCCCGACTGACTGACTGAGTGAGGAGAGTGAGACTGAGAAGCGCATCTTTTTAAGTTTCGCAGAGAGAGAGAGAGCGCGCCGCGCGCACTGCAGAATAGATCAGATCAGATGGCTGCCCTGATCAGCGCGTACTCGTCGTGGCCGGAGTCCTTCGAGTGTTCCGCGGGAGGGGACGGCGACGTGCCCGGCGACGGGCACGGCGGCTCGCACAGGACCGGCCCGGCGGCGGCGGCGGCGTGGACAAGGCGTCGGAGCCGCGCATCCGACGGCCCATGAACGCGTTCATGGTGTGGGCTAAAGATGAGCGCAAGCGGCTGGCCGTGCAGAACCCGGACCTGCATAATGCGGAGCTCAGCAAAATGTTGGGTGAGATGGAAGGTTTTATTTAAAGTTGGCCTGCAAAAATGCCCATGTATTATGCCTTTATTATTATTATTATTATTATTATTAGGCCTATTATTATTATTATTATTATTATTATTATTATTATTATTATTAGTATTATTATTAGTATTATTATTATGATGTTATTGTATAGGCTATTCAAATAAAGTTCCCTATATAGGCCTCCAGCTTCTGCCCAAAAGTTTTCAAAGTTGAACACAATTATAGTGTTGCGAAATTGAAGAGAATGTACGTGTATATAGGCCTACAACAACATTAATAACCAACCTTGGAATGTAACTTTTTTTGTTA
>NC_136798.1:3125933-3190307 GCF_951216825.1 Electrona antarctica | reverse complement strand
GAGCTACTGTCAGTCAAAAGTCTCAAGCATTGAACGTCACTGTACCAAAGCCCGCCTATATTGCATACCGTGTCCCGATTGGTCCGACCTGTTCTCTGCTGTAGGAAAGAGGCGTGCTACTGAGCCTCGCCAGACCGTAATCCGCTGGTAGGCAACTTTTTTTTGCCAACGGCTGATTCGGTCTGGTTTATTAACCAGGCTATGTCCGGGGGTCCACAGCCAGAAACGTTGAGAACCCCTGCTCTACACCAGGGGTTCTCAACCCGTGGGTCGCGACCCCTCGGGGGGTCGCCAAATTATTTTAGGGGGTCCCCAAATTATTTAAAAAAATAAATAAATAAAAAAGATTTTTTTTTTTAAAAAAAAATCACGATTTTTCAAAAATAGCAGACCTACAAGCTCGTAGCGCGCCACTCGGTGGCGCGCTATGAGCTTGTAGAGCTGCTATTTTTCAATAGCTAAATTATAACAATGCTTAAAACACCAAAAGGGGTTCCCGCCCAAAATGGTTTAAGGTTATTGTAGCAGTCAATTTATATTGGGGGTCGGGAGGGGGCGGGGCGGGGGTCCCGAGACGTTGCCAAAGCATTTCCGGGGGTCCCCGGCCAAAAACGTCGAGAACCCCTGCTCTACACGTCCCCAAGGTCCTGGGTTCACACAGTCGCAGTCTGACCTGACAGGCTTGAAACAAAACACGTCCATGTAAAGGAACCAGTAATAAACATTTGTACGTTTTGGAGCCTGGTCCAGTGTGTGGAGTCAGTCCTTACCTTTTTTGTTATTCTAACCTCGGCCCGGCACCTGGTTTTTAGTTAGTGGATGTGTGCGCTTTATCGTTCTTCTCTGTAAGTGTAATTGACCAGGCAGTGACCACTAAATTGAGGTAGCAGTACATGAATTGGCCCATAGCACAGGCTAAACTTAGCATTTTATTAGATTTATAATTTAACATTTTATGTTAGACAGATATCATGTTCTTAGCTTGCTTATGATTCTTTTTTTTTTTTTATCCCACAATTCTGCAACCCATTTTTTCACCCAGTGTCAATTATCTAATGTAATCTTGGGCGCTACACTTCCTCTGCCAACCTGGGGGGGCAGCGGACTGACCTCATGCTTCCTTCTATGCATGAGGAGGCCAAGCTGCTTCTTTTCACCTGACAGGGGTGAGTTTCCCCGGCCGGACTTAGCGCATGTATTTGATGAATTACCTTGTATTGCTCTTGCTTACTGTAAATCGCTCTGGATTAAGAGTGTCTGCTAAATGCTTAAATTGTAAATTGAATTAGGTTAGGTTGAGTACATGTGCTTCGCTAAGAAGCCCCACATATTTGTACAGCAAGGGAAATAAATGAACCAATCGAGCAGCATTCTTCTTCTACCCTTCATTATTCAACACAAGGCTAAATATATATCAGCAAACATCTCCAGAGGTTTTGGTAAATCCATTATAAGTAGTAGGTGGTGACTTGTTTAGCAGGTGGTGGCCAAGTCACCGTGGGATTGTGTAAATTGGATAAGTGGTTTAAGCAGCTAGGGGTCTCTCCTGTGTTATATTTATCCTCTGTGTGCAACGCGTGTCTTTACTGTGATGCCTGTGTGCTCCACTGCTCCATGACAGTGTTTTGTTGACAGGTCAAAAGTACAACTGGATGGATGGATGGATGGTCCAGGATCCATCCATCCATCCATCCTGGACCATCCATCCATCCATCCAGTTGTACTTTTGACCTGTCAACAAAACACTGTCATGGAGCACACAGGCAGCACAGTATGGATGGTCCAGGATGGATGCAGAAAAACAGGCCACGTAGAACATTGTTTTTCAACCCTTTTCATATCAAGGCCCATTATTTATTGGGTACTTTCAAGCCACGGACCACCATTTGATGAGACTTAGCCTCTCAGACCCAAAACGTAGAATATTTTGTTGTCGTTAAGACAAGATTTTGTCCACAATTCCATGCTGTATTGATGTTGGTACCATTAGGAGAGATAACAGGCAAACGTTGAATTGTGTAGACCTCTTGTAAATTCAGTAATGCAGATGTTTAACAATAATGTAACTCTTGAGAGCCGGGTCCATTTGGTTTCATTTTACGCTCTCAAGAGTTAAAGATCTATAAGGGTCCATTTGGTTACAAACTCTCCATCAATTATCTAGGGACCACCTGGAAGTTACCCCCTAAAGGCCCACTGGTGGTCGCCGGACCACTGGTTGAAAACCACTGACGTAGAAGATACAACTAAGATGAATACTGATGCATCAGCCACATATCGGTATCAGCCGATATTTGCTGTTATCGGTCAATATCGGTATTGGCAAATAAAACCAACATCAAGACAGCTTGGAATTGTGGACACAATTGCCAACGACAACAAAATATTCTAAGTCTTGGGCCTGAGAGGCTATAAATGTCATCAAATGGTGGTCAAATGCAGAATAAATAATGGGCCTCGATGCGAAAACGGTTGAAAACCACTGCACTGCTTTAGTGTGCATCACAGTAGTACATGTGCAAATGCGTCGGAGTAATGTCTGAGTCATTAATCTAAGAACAGAAGAGAACAGTGCGTAGCCTGATGGCTGCTGGCCAAGACCAAGGCCTCACTAAGTTGCTCTGTACTGTGCCGGGTGATGAAGTCTGATGTTACTCTAGTTTAGATAATCTAATCTAATCTAGTGGACTATCTAATTAATTATATAGTCCACTATCTAGCAACCAACTCCAAATACAGAGCTAGCAACCACGTTGCTTGCCCAAAACAACACATTAGGCTTCATCTTTGCATTGCTCAAAGTTCTTATTTCTCTTTTATTGCTCTTTTAATTAATTGTCATTTACTGTAAGGGTTCCTACCTTGTATAGTCTATATTCTATTGTCATATCTTTATTATTAATTTATTGTGACTGTTGATATGGCTGCGGGTACTATTTATTCTACAGTATGTTGCATCATCTCAGTGGTTACTGCAACCATGGTCATTTATTGTAAGTTATCAGGGAGTTATCTGTGCACGCCACTGCTTTCGAGATGGTATGTTATTTGTTCACCAGCTGATTATTTGTTCACCTGATTATTCACCTAGTATACTGTAGGTCCTTTAAGGTATACTATATGTATGTTATCTAAATAGCTGTATGCTCTTTTCTTTTCCACAGATGTTATTTAGACAGATGTTGGGTTTATATGCTATCCTATAGTTAAGTTGTACTGTCACATGTATCTGTTTTTTTTAACTTGTCCACCTACCCTGTTTGTTGGTTGACTAGATTTCAGGCCATATTTACTCCAATCTTGCACTTTCGTAATTGTTCTGGATAAGAACATGGGCTGCTGAATGCCCAAATTGTAAAACAAAACAAAAGGTAATGCCACTAAGAGGGCTCAGTGTCCATGTGCTGCACGTGTGGGCTTGAGGAAGAAAGATCAGATCATCCTACTGTGACTTTGACTTTGACTTTGATTGAGGCCGACAGACTGTTGTTGGTTCAAGTTGGCTTTTGGTTGATTCATACGTCAGACTGAAACTGTGAGTGAACATGCAAACATGAAACACTTAATTGTCAGCACCTTGTGATGAACTACAAAAATGGCTGAAGACCCAGTGGTGGAAAAATAACCAAGTAGATGTACTGTAGCAGATCTACAGTGTACCTTAATGGTATCAGTGAAGTGCAGAGTGAGAGTGTCAGAGAGGCAGGGGCTGAAATCCTGTAAGAGGGCACTTTTGGACGAAAATAGCAGATCTACAAGCTCACAACGCGTCGCAGCGCGACGCGTTGAGAGCTTGTAGATCTGCTATTTTTGGGGCGCAACCCAGCACTCTTAAGCTAGTGGAGATACAAAACAAATTTGTTCAACACAAAATGCTGCGTTCAAGTTCAGGAGACGCTTGGAAAAAAGCAATTCTCCTGAATGCAGACTTTGGGTATGGCATTGGAAAGGAAAGGAGGGGCATGTGTATTTCTTTCACCATCAGTAAATGCTGCATTCGTGGTCTGGAAAGGGCAGTTGTTTTACAGACGGGTAAAAGGGTAAAAGGCTGAAGCCCCCTTTGATGTCTATGTGTGCACGTCCCTGCTTGGTATAAGCCTATCTCACAGAATTTCCCCGCCCCCCTTAATACGCCCCCTTTCGGGGTTAGTGGTGATAGCGTGACGTCACTCCATAGACGCTTCATGTTAACAGAGGTAATTTAAGAAGTCTACAACTTTTGTTTTCTCAAGGTAAGGTTTGTTCTATCTGTTCGAGCTGATTTACCATATTGTTTGCTTCATAATAATATTGGTCTGTCACATTTTTACATTAGAAATTGTACTTAGATTCTCCAGAGAAAAAAACGTGTAAATGCTCATCTTAAAGTCACCACTATTTACCGGAAGTGGGCGTGAAAAACGGGCTGTGAGATAGGCCTATTGTATTCAGTACGTTGTTTTATTCAGAATTCCGTTATGTGTGATATGTGTACTAATAATCAGGAAAAGACCCTGTTCCCATGATGACACGTTTTCAGTAACTTTGCTTGGACTAGTGACGTACTCACTATAGTGTCTCAGCAGGGGACTGTGTTCTCCTTGTCAGTCCCGTGAGTCAGGGGTCAATAAATCAGCTCACCCCGAGCAGGCTCCACCCCCTCCATGCACATGACACGTCAAGCTCCTTAAAGGCCCAAGACAGACGGCGTGAGCGCCTGTGTTTGTGTATGTGGGAGTGGGCACTCTAGTGATTAAGCACTTCTGCTCGTGCTAGAAACTCCCGGCATCGAAAGGGAGGGATATCGGGGCATTGCCGTCTGCAAGCTTGTGATAAGGAGGAGGAGACCCCCCTTATACGTCTTCTGTGGCAATTCCTTTGTTCACAAAAAAGTGTCGGCCAAACCCTGGATCACAGCATTAAAAATAGCGCGTAAAAGACCAGTAGCTACAGTTGTGTTATATTATTGGTCTGTATTCTTATTTGTCTGTGTTTGTCTTTATAGGCTGGTATATAATTGGGTGTTGTATATTCTGCAAAATGTTGGACTCACTGGAGTCATTGATTTAAAAATATAGTTAGATCATAATCTGAATCCTACTGGGCAGAATATAGTTGTGCTGCTAATGCCCACTCCCTTTACTTTACTACATACATTCTGTTTATTTATAGAAAGAACTGTTCCTTTCAGGCACAGTTGGGGTCCTATGGGGAACGCCTATCTTAGGCGTGATCACGCCTAAGATAACGCCTAAGATAACAACGCCTAAGATAATGCCTAAGATAGGCGTTCCCTAGCTCTGGTCCATAGCCTTCTACTGCTTCTACGATTCTGCCCTGTATAAGGCTATGGGACTTTCAGTTTTAAATCTCAAATCGAAATCAGACCAGCCTCTCCTCTTTAGCGTATTTTAAAATAACGTTTTTGCTACTCACCAAAACAAAGGCGGGTTGTGTCATTAGAAAGCCTACTTTCCTTAGTGGACGCTCTCTGAGCCCACCTTTTGGCCAGAAAGGGATTTTTTTTCACCGGAGGAAAAATATTCTCTATGAGGCAGTTCTCTGGGCAATATCGGGGCGCAGTGGAGTAACTAAAAGTCTTTTTTTCGGTGGAAACAAAATCCCTTTTTGGCCAAATAGTACCGTTTATACGTGTGGTGGGGGGCTCAGAGTGCGTCCACTAAGGAAAGTAGGCTTTCTAATGACACAACCCGCCTTTGTTTTGGTGAGTAGCAAAAACGTTCTTTTAAAATACGCTAAAGAGGAGAGGCTGGTCTGATTTCGATTTGAGATTTAAAACTGAAAGTCCCATAGCCTTATACTGCAGGGCAGAATCGTAGAAGCAGTAGAAGGCTATGGACCAGAGCTAGGCGTTCCCCATAGACCAAACATTCCGCTCACTTACTTAAAGAACCATGGTTACTGAAGTAACCGTTCAGTTTCAGCATTTATGGTCATTGACAATTTGTCCTAATTGAAATGGATACAAGAGATAGTGCTTGCAGCAGTACATGCCTACTGTACCTATTGACACAGACACGCGCAACGCGTACACAAAGAGAGAGAGGATGAGAGAGAGAGAGACAAGATAGCAAAAGAGAGATACAGTACATGCAGTGTTCTGTTCCATTACATAATGAGGTGGCAAAGAAAGCTGTAGGAAAATGACACAATCGCAAGGCCAACGCAAGGCCAACTTAAATGCTTTCCGCGACAACAAGTGCCGCATTGGGAAGATGAAGTAAGCTCTGTTATCACGGAGACCACAGAGTTCCACTTTTTCCCCCATAATTTATTTGTACTTATTTTGCTTTTAATTAATGTACTTTTATATTGCGTTTCCTTTGATGAATGCTTTATAAATAACCTTGCCTTGTGTTCCTTGGTTAACATTTTGGCAAGTTACAGACAGTATCAATAACACTTGACATTCAAAGAAATAAATTGGGAGAGAGAGAGAGAGAGAGAGAGAGAGAGAGAGAGAGAGGCCTACATGAGTGGTGTGCTTTGTTGTTAAGCGTTGAGAACTTGTAGATCAGATATTTTCGGGGCGCAACTCTGCACTCTTTAGCTATAGAGGCGATGCGGTGTAACGACATGGATTTCTAAACAAATTTGTTCAACGCAAAATGCTGCATTCAAGTTCAGGAGACTTCGGGAAAAAAGCAATTCTCCTGAATGCTGCCTTCCGGCATGTAATGGAAAGGAGTCGCATTTGCATTTCTTTCACCGTAGTAAATGCTGCATTTGTGGTCTGGAAAGGTCAGTTGTTTTTACAATTTAAGCCCCCTTTGGTGCACACCCTGGTGCTGGAGCTAGAGCATAGCATAGATTCTACCTACCCCACACATGGAGCTAGAGCATAGCACAGGTTCTACCTACCCCACACATAGAGCTAGAGCATAGCATAGATTCTACCTACCCCACACATGGAGCTAGAGCATAGCACAGGTTCTACCTACCCCACACATGGAGCTATAGAGCATAGCACAGGTTCTACCTACCCCACACATGGAGCTAGAGCATAGCACAGGTTCTACCTACCCCACACATGGAGCTATAGAGCATAGCACAGGTTCTACCTACCCCACACATGGAGCTGCATAGCACAGGTTCTACCTACCCCACACATGGAGCTATAGAGCATAGCACAGGTTCTACCTACCCCACACATGGAGCTATAGAGCATAGCACAGGTTCTACCTACCCCACACATGGAGCTAGAGCATAGCATAGATTCTACCTACCCCACACATGGAGCTAGAGCATAGCACAGGTTCTACCTACCCCACACATGGAGCTATAGAGCATAGCACAGGTTCTACCTACCCCACACATGGAGCTAGAGCATAGCACAGGTTCTACCTACCCCACACATGGAGCTATAGAGCATAGCACAGGTTCTACCTACCCCACACATGGAGCTATAGAGCATAGCACAGGTTCTACCTACCCCACACATGGAGCTGCATAGCACAGGTTCTACCTACCCCACACATGGAGCTGCATAGCACAGGTTCTACCTACCCCACACATGGAGCTGCATAGCACAGGTTCTACCTACCCCACACATGGAGCTATAGAGCATAGCACAGGTTCTACCTACCCCACACATAGAGCTAGAGCATAGCACAGGTTCTACCTACCCCACACATGGAGCTATAGAGCATAGCACAGGTTCTACCTACCCCACACATGGAGCTAGAGCATAGCACAGGTTCTACCTACCCCACACATGGAGCTATAGAGCATAGTACAGGTTCTACCTACCCCACACATGGAGCTATAGAGCATAGCACAGGTTCTACCTACCCCACACATGGAGCTATAGAGCATAGTACAGGTTCTACCTACCCCACACATGGAGCTATAGAGCATAGCACAGGTTCTACCTACCCCACACATGGAGCTAGAGCATAGCACAGGTTCTACCTACCCCACACATAGAGCTAGAGCATAGCACAGGTTCTACCTACCCCACACATGGAGCTATAGAGCATAGCACAGGTTCTACCTACCCCACACATAGAGCTATAGAGCATAGCACAGGTTCTACCTACCCCACACATAGAGCTATAGAGCATAGCACAGGTTCTACCTACCCCACACATGGAGCTAGAGCATAGCACATGTTCTACCTACCCCACACATGGAGGTAGAGCATAGCACAGATTCTACCTACCCCACACATGGAGCTGCATAGCACAGGTTCTACCTACCCCACACATGGAGCTATAAAGCATAGCACAGGTTCTACCTACCCCACACATGGAGCTATAAAGCATAGCACAGGTTCTACCTACCCCACACATGGAGCTAGAGCATAGCACAGGTTCTACCTACCCCACACATGGAGCTATAGAGCATAGCACAGGTTCTACCTACCCCACACATGGAGCTGCATAGCACAGGTTCTACCTACCCCACACATGGAGCTGCATAGCACAGGTTCTACCTACCCCACACATGGAGCTATAAAGCATAGCACAGGTTCTACCTACCCCATGGCCACACATGACACATCTTCTGTGCATGGATTGATTCATAAGCACCTTAGCCTTGCACTGCATATGCAGAGTCACAAGCTTAGGGGTCACATGGTCAACAGGGTCAAACATTCAATAACATGGAGAGTATAGGCTGTGTGTAAAGCAGATTTATAGGTGGTGTATTTTTGTAAAGATTCTAAATTGTACTTTAAAAAATAAAAAAAAGTCCTATATTATTTATCTTATTTTGTTTGCTCTTTACATTTTAGGTGGACGTCCGCAGATGGAAACTAGAAAAAGTGCTCCTCGGAGAACAGGTCTCCACCAGGTCAGGAACGTTTGTGATGTTTGGACTTAATATAGTAATATAAAATATTGATTTTGTCATCTTGATCACATGACTATAAAGATCATTTGTACCAATTTGTGTGATATTTGGATAAAATCTGAAGGACTAATATAAAAGAATTGTGTTCCACATAGGTCGGCCTCCTCCACACGTGCACACGCACACACACACGGACGACGGACGGACGAGTGCATAACATACCGGTACTCTCTCTAAAATAAAATATATAATAAAAAGGTTTGTAGTTGTGCATTGTGCTGCTATATCAAATAGCAGAATGGATAATCTTGCGACGGCATAATGTGGATGATGCCAGTTAGATAAATGAGTACGAACAAATTAAAATAAATAAAGCATGTGGTGCCAGAGTCAGCACATGAAACAATACAATACTCAAGTGGTACAGTAATGGCCAAGGATCATAATGATATATAATAATGGCTGATCAGATCAGATCAGTGATGATATGGGACAGACAGACATTGGGGAACTTGTATATAGTCAAGTGTATTGGTTGACTGTGCCTTTATGCAGGTGAGGACCAAGCCATGTGCAGATTTCCGTCCAATCTTAGTGCTTAGAGAGGCTTTGCATTATATCCTTAGCTTCCCAGGTACCTGATTAGAACGCCTGTTTCAGGACCAGGGCTTTTGAACTCATTCACTCCTCCATTTGCTCACGTAGAAGACACTGGGAGCTAGGAGTGTAAATGGGAGTTAATATTTCACTTTTTTCTGCTTTGGTGAATAGTAGTATTTTTTCCCAGAGCAGTCTTGTTCTCCTATGGTTTGGATAATGACTGGGGACTATGTAAGTATACCATTTTTGTTTACAAAGCTATTGAAGCTGTGTAACTTCAGTCTTGTTTTCTTGGTAGCAAAAGGGTACGCTACGGAGAGATCAAAACAAAGGATCAAATCAAAAGGTCAAATCAAAGGATACCTTTACATGAGCAAATCTTAGTGCTCATAGGGGTAGGCTGCTGTTTTATTTTATCTTGAAAGTATAATCTCATGCTTCTAGAAATAAATGTTTTTGCTGCGCGTTAGAGGTCAACCTTTACAATGACCTAACTTTCTCTGCTATTTGCTACATACCATCAGCATCACCTCAGTACGGAGGATATAAATAACATTTACTTTCCTTGCTCTGATCACTTTTATCAACATGATGAATGGGCTGTAGGTAATTTGACGTTCCTTGGGTGCAGCATTGCTATATATTTCTCCCTGCTTTATTGATTACTGGTCCAAGCGGATGACCACAGTTGACTACTGTGATCTTCACCTGGTTATACAACCAAACCTACGATAGTTATATGGCCTACTGAATTGCTGTGGGTGGAAACCTTGTATGTCCAAAACAGTTCCTTTTTTATTATTATAATGTTTTAGTTAAAATAGTGAAAATAGCTGATCTACCAGCGATGCAACACATTGTGAGCTTGTAGATCTTCTATTATCACTACTTTTGTGTCGACATTCGTCTATGATTAGATGAAGTAAGACATTAATTTACGAGAAACCATAAAAAGTTTAAATATGGAGATACAAGGTTTCTGCGTGCCCGACAACAGCGATATATAGTTTAATTATATAGATATTCCACTGTTACGTTCTTAGCTTACGGTACGCATGTTTCATGATAAATGCTTTTTATGTGATGTATTCCCATGCTTTTTTTGTTCTTGCTTAATGTAAGTCGCTCTGGATTAAGAGCGTCTGCTAAATGCCTAAATTGTAATTGTAAATTGATATATGATAAATAGTTTGTTATTTTACGAGCAACATTTTTTGTTTTGCAGTCAGTGTAATGCAAAAAACGAGAGAGATAGACTGGCCATTCAAATCGGATGATTATTTGATATAGAGGGTACAGTATGCGCATGCATAAAGTGAATGGCACATCGAGTGACAAATCGAATGGCAAAGTGAGTGACAAAGTGAATTTAATGTTGTTTAAATTCTAATTATTTTTTTAAACTTCTGTTTGGATGTACTGTAGGCTATGGGCTGTCAAGGCCAGAAAGTAGTTTTTTACCACTCGGTAGTCGGTAGGCATTCCCGCATAACCTCCGGGTAGGATGATGATATCACACGCATACCCTCTATTGGCGTTATGCAACTGTGCAGCCAATAGCTCTGGAGGTTTTAGCTAACCTAGAAGTAAACTGCATCAGGCACAGAGAGGATACATGGCTAAATGCATAACACTATCACTCAAAACTGTATTTTTTGCTTGTCTTGCTTTTCTGTGAGAAAGAAATGGGAAAAAACTTAAGCCGAACCTGTTGTTTATTGGTGTCAGTCAAGCTTGGCCTACTTGTCCATTTGAGGAGTTTTTAATTACTGTGGATAGTGTGCTTGTACCCTTTTTCATTGGACAACAATGATTTATCTTTACCTCGTCCCATTCTCTCAGTAAGAACACAGTGTGCATATTTCCGTGAAATCTTGTGTGGTTATTTAGCAGTTAATCCTTGCATTATTGGCCAACGCACCTAAAAGAGCTGGTAAAGCATGTTATTTATTTCCTCCAGTGACAGGCACAAACATCATGGCAGTACCCACTATCACTGCTGGCACTGCCACTGGCAGGCTGTAAGCGCATTATTATAAGTGACTTGGAGGATTTATTTGTGGCTCTGTCCTCATTATCCTTGTCTTGATCTACTCTTTGATCCTCTCTTAAGCCACAATATATGGGTGTCCATGCATGCCATGTGCAGCCCTGTTTTCTTCTTCTTTTATGTGATTATTATATTCAGAATACATATCGTGCATTCTGAATCTGGATATATTAATGTGCAGATTGCCAATGAATATTTTAACCTTTAAAAAAAAAAGTGCAATCAGAACATATATAGAACAAATACAAATAATAATACAAGGCCCTTGTAAGTTAATAAATAATTGCAAGGTGTTGTTAAACATGCATGGGTACCTTAGACATAATAATTTAGACCATAACTATAACCTATACCTTGTTATAGGTCTACCTTTCAATCTGAGAGCAACCTCTGTCTCATTAGTTGTTGCTATACATGTAGCAACACATCGGCCTCATAAAGATTGGTTAGTATAGCATGAGTCACTGCATTATGTGAATAGAGCCCAATTCTGTTTCTTGTAATATTATATTATACTATTCTAATTACAATACACTTACTATTTAACCTTTAAACAAACACTTAACCAAGAAAAGTGCAATGTCATAAATCCAATACATTTTGAAATGGCCTTTCTTATGATGAAAGTGATAGCCATCCATGTGATAACTTGAGAGTAAAACACATTTGAGAACATCCTAAATTAGTCTTGTTTTATGAAACATTATTAACCACTTATGCCTTGAATAGTTTGTTGAACGACAAAACGGCATGAAGAAAAGCAAGGGCTCGCAAATCACTTTAATAATGCTCCAAGTATTTATTCACAATCACAGAAAGCAGGACATACAACGTTTCGACCGGTATTGGTCTTTCTCAAGTATAAACGGCAAAATATATAAAAAATAACGGCAAACATAGCCAATCTATAAGCTCACAAATAAATATTTTGAAAATGTATGGACATTTTTGATAATAGGGATGTCAGGATTAACTCTTGATTCTTTTTCTTTGCAGCTTATGCTGAGTGGAAGGAATGCACACACTTCCCCTCGGCAGCAGCATCCATGAGTGTCTCTGACTGTCCCTGCCTGTTTGTGGTGACCAGCAGCACCCTTCATTTGCTGGGCTGAGGGCGACCCTGCACCCTGAACAAAAAGGGACCACCTGCCACACGGTCGGTGCAGCAGGAGCCTTAACATGTCTTCCCACAAACGCACGTTCCAGTGCTTTGATGCTTCCGGGCATGCAGAGGGCTCTCACAAGCCCCCACAACATCCCTACAAGCTTCATCACACCTGCAGGTTCCCCAGAATTCCTCGACATGGTGGACTGGTGGGCTACCACCAGGAACCTATGGAGGAATGTTACGTGTGTGCTGAATACGGACAGGACCTGGCAGGTGGAGAGGCTCATGGCTCACCTTGGTATCGCCATCATCAACCACATCACCACCGCCATCACCACCACCAGCACCAGCACCAGCAGCACCAGTATGTTCTCAGGGGGCCATCGAGGCCCGAGGAGGCTCCTAGCCAGCACATCCACCACCACAGGGACAACAAGAAGGTGGTGCTGGTCAAGAACAGCGACCCGTCTTTTCGGAAGACCATCATTTTGCACCGCCGGACGCTGCAGAGCCTTGGGCTGTTCCTGGAAGAGGTTTCGGAGCTCATGCAATACCACATTAGGAAGCTATACACCCTGCAAGGTCAAAAGGTGAGGTTCATTACTACACCGCCTGTAATTGACCAATAGCTAAGCCCCTCCCCAACCTGCTATGGTCCAATCACAGCTAAGCATAAGATGGGTTAGTTAGACAAACCTCTCCACCAATAGTTTCCCATGATAAAACATTGTATGGCAGGCCTTGTTGACGGATTTGGAACAGATTTTGAAGGTCTGGTTCCAAAAATGAACCAGTATTTAAAGTGTAAAATCCATGATATTTACATTGGAATGAATGAGCCTGGCTGGAAAGTGTCCAAGTGGGAGTGTCTAAGTGGGAGAGGGCGGGGCTTTGCTAAAGGTGAATTAGTAACGTGGATAAAAGTAACAGGTCAATTACTGAACACTTAAACCCGATATAGGGTACTTAAGTTGGCCAGTGTCTCCATGCACGGGTCTATACTTGGTCTCCTCCTTTTTCCGCTGTACATTAAATAAGTTGATGTCATTGCAACATGAGCAATGAGCTTGTAGGTCAGCTATTTTCATTGAATGTTCGCTTATAATGACAGATTAGGGATGCTATATATATAGGGTTTGCGTGCTTATAACACCCTGGATTGTGCAGTATTAATAGAAGCTGAGGCTATTTGTGCTGTATGTTGCTTTAAGTCTATAGGCCTACGATTAGTAATTTTGTCAATTGGTGACTTGGGTTGTTGTGAAAAGGTACTTGGGTGATTATATAATAGCTACAGTTATAATTTCTTTGCTAGGGGTAGTTTTCTGTGCTTGACCTCAAAGGAAGAATTTATTTTGCTTTTGCATTAATCAAAGTCGTACGATTTGTCACACACGTTACCGCAGTGAAAGATTTGTTCTCCGCATTTGACCCATCTCTTGGAGCGGTGAGCCACAGCCAAGGAGCGGTGAACTGCAGCCGTGCCGCGCTCGGGAATCATTTGATTAGTAGATTTGACCCCCCCAATCCAACCCTTTGATGCTGAGTGTCAAGCAGAGAGGCATTGGGTCCCATTTTTGCAGTCTTTGGTATGACCCGGCCGGGGATTGAACCCCGACCTCCCAGTTTCAGGGCGGACACTCTAACCACAAGGCCACTGAGCTGGTTAATGACAGGAAAGCCTCTATATCTATTAAATTGGCTTTGAATATGGAATTATTATGTTATCTCATGCAAGGTGACTTGAAATAGTATACTGGATAGATGTAGGTCCAAAGCCTTGCTAAATGTTGTGGTTAGTAGCCTATTTGCTTGACATTGAAAGTTGGAGTGAAAGAGTGGCCTCTAGTGACTGAAGTAAGAATTACATTTACATAACTCAAGTTGTGCCAAACAGTAAACATACTAGTAGAGGCTATTATACAATCTCCAAAACATTAAATATAATTTAAACCAATGAATTTAAGTTCACAATCAATAGTTAAACTAGTAAGGTCATAATTTACACAGGACTGGGTTGGGTTTACATTCAGAAAGATTCAACACATCTTTTACAACAACTATAATTTTGTTGCCGTAACCTCTTAACTCCATTTTTGAGGTTTTTGATTTTTCTTTTGCACAAGTCAGTGCTATTGAACAGCCTTTACGTCTGTGTGTTGTATAGAAAATGTTGAACCAATGGAAAGTAGTAAAACCACTTTGGACAAAACCTCTTAACTCCATTGGACCCTCAAACTACTCCAATGGATCTTCAAACTGTCTGCTAAAGCACCTAACTCCACCAACTCTCCCCTTCTCATGCTAGTAATTGACAATATCTAAAGTCACAACACCAACTTTGATGAGGCAGTATTGCTTTTTTTTCAAAATATACGTTTTTTAAATTTCCTGAAAAATGTATATTTTTCATTTCCTGAAGAATTTACATTTTGGTGGTTTCTTCCCGACAGATATAGCCTATTATAAGTTATACTACTGAAGCCAATCAAGCTATTAAAAAAGTACACTGAACATACAGTAAACGTAACCTGAAATATAGTAGGCCCACAGATGAGCATGTACGCTAAAACTAAGACATAGATTTACTAGAGAAGATAACTTTGTAAGAACATATTGTTGGAAGACAACTATGCCGACACATGTGGATGTGCATGGTTACAGTGTAATTTAACTGAGTTACACAGCCTGCAGCAAATAAAGTTAAACCATCCAGACAGTGGCGTGCACAGATAGACACTAGGGGGTGCTAGAGCACCCCCTGCCCTTTTCGCAATGTGCCCTTTTGAAAAAAAAAAAAATGTTTTTCTTTTTTTTTGGATTTTTCAAAAATAGCAGACCTACAAGCTCGTAGCGCGCCACTCGGTGGCGCGCTATGAGCTTGTAGATCTGCTATTTTTCAATAGCTAAAGCATAACATAATGCTAACACCAAAAGGGGTTCCCGCCCAAAATGGATTAAGGCAACCGGCCGGTTCCACGCGCTGCACAAGGTGCCCTTTTTTAACTTGAGCACCTGCCCCTCTAAATGTCTGTGCACGCCACTGCATCCAGATTTGACTTGAATGCATCCATAAACTAACCAAGTATCACATTGTGTGCTAGAGAGCATTCAGCATTTTCGAAAAATAAATATTTTAAATCACACTCTGACTGTGTGCTGCCTGCTAGAGCATTCAGCATTGTTTTTCAAAATGTTCCAAAAGTCAAGTGAAGTAAATACTTTTTGAGCACCTGTACATGGGAATAAAATGGGGATATTCTATCGCACATAAATATAGATTGTGGGTATTCCTCAAAACCCCATTAATCTTGGTCAATTCAGAGCTATTTTTGAAAGAGCAGAAACGGGTCAATGTTGAGACTCACACTCCCCAGTTTGATACCAGAGGTGTCTCAGAAATGCATCTTCCACAGTGGCAATTAATTATTGTCACCTGGGTTTTCGTGCGACCACGGATAAAACAATTCATCTGTCTCATGTTGACAGAGGATGAAGAAAAAAAATGCAGTGTCATCAAAATAGGCTGCTTAAAAAGTAAGATAACATTGGCAGATTCTCAATATTCTTTTATACATGACTGTAACACATTCCTTAGGTTTGAGTTTAAAAAAAAAACTCACTTAATGGTTGTCAGCAGAAATAGCAAACTTGTTTGACTGTTTTATGTCATGTCTGTCTTCTATGGCACAGGGTACAGAATGCAAGGCGCATTTGCATTGGGGATGTTTTACCTCCAATTTTGCTATAGTTGAACGGCACATTATCTGGGTGTAAAATGAGGTTGTTTTTAGACTGATTTAATCAGGGATGTGTTCTGGACATAACAAAATTACGCCAATTTCAGTGTAGACTCACATTCCCCTTAAGAGTTTGTTACACCTTCATCAGAGCATATTGTTATTTAAATGACAGATTTAGCAACTTTACGGGAGCCCTATTAAACATGTGATGACATTATGTCAGGAATCGTGCGGGAACAAAAGCTCTCTGCTTACACGGACAAGAGAGGTGGACCAAAAACAGTTGCAGTGCTGCTGTGGTGCTCAGAGGCCTCGTGTCACACTGTGAACCCACTTAGGTGCATCTCTAAATAGCAAGGAAATATCTGCACGCATTGCCGTTACACCAGGAGTTAAGAATAACTTTAAGCTGGTCTAAAACGACGAGATCACTTCTTCTCCCTGTGTGCAAGAAAGCAAGACCACACCAGACTATACACCTTGTTTTAAGGCCAACAAACACGCCCATTGGCAATAAATGGGTGCAAAATCATTTAGTGTAATGTTTTGGTAGTATGACAACTGCGTTGGTCGGGCCTCTGGCGGAAGGAGTCCATTATATATGGGCTTTATCTTTCTAATTCTATTGACTGTAAATTATTACATTTCTCTTGCAATACATTACAGTAGGCTACCACACTTTTTTTTTAATGGCTTTCGTTGTTTATTTTATATTTTTTTTATAGAGGGACAGACAGTAGGCTGACAGGAAATGGGGGAGAGAGATGGGGGAGTGACATGCAGTGAAGGGATCGGGAGTCGAACCCGCGGCACACTGCCAGACTCAGGCTACCGGCCAAGGTGCCTGGACCGCTGAGCTACGGCTCAGGCCAGGCTAGCACACTTTAGTAGAAACCTTACAGCAAATACATGAAATGAAATGAAATGAAATGAAATGAAATGAAATCTATATTTACCCAGGGTATCTGGGCTAAGCTCAAGAACTTGTTTCCAGCCAGGCCCTGCTCATAGAACACATTTCATCGTAGTGGTTCAATGCCTTGTTCAAGGGCACTTCAGCGGTGGTAATTTTAACGTGTCGGACGGCTGATTCGAACTAGGAACCTTCCGGTATCAAGACCGCGCCGCTATCCGTTCGGCCACCGCTGCCACATTCAAGGGCACTTCAGCGGTGGTAATTTTAACGTGTCGGACGGCTGATTCGAACTAGGAACCTTCCGGTATCAAGACATCATGGACCAATTATGCTGTGTTACAATAATCACATTATTCACACTATTGCACTTAGTTTACTCCTTTTATTTAGCCAGCAAGCGTGTAAGACTGCTGAGCCACACTTTAGCTCTTTATAGTGACAAGGGAAGTTTTCCATATGTACGAATGCACAGTCATCTCAGGTGAAGGTTTCAAGAGATTATCCCAGATTACGGAATTAATCTTGTCCGCCAGCTCAACCCATGTCACAGCCTACTTTTGCATGGTTATTAAGCACTGCCATTACCAGGGCCGGATCTACCATATGGGCACTTTGGGCACGTGCCCAGGGGCCCTTGGGCACCAGGGGCCCCTTAAAAAGCTCCACAGAAACTTTCCCTGCTAATCCGAATTAAATAAATGGTGTCTAAAAAGATTAGTGTTTTATTGTTGGTGAGAAGGGCAGCTGAAAAGTGCAATTGTGTGTAAAGCAGCAACAATGCGCTAGATTGGCTGTCACTCTGGGGTGGGTATAGGCGACCGGAAATAGGCCAATATAAGGGCATAAAGGGGGGCCCTTCGAGCTTCAGTGCCCAGGGGCCCTCAGAGGTGTTAATCCGGCCCTGGCCATTACACCAAGTACAGATAATGGTGCTATGAACAAAGTGTAAAAAAACTGAACTGAAAAACATAGATTCCAAATCAGTTTTGTTATTTATGCAACAACTGTGGCTCTATGAGTAGGTATTTGTGTATCTCTTTCTGTGTGTGTGTGTGTGTGTGTGTGTGTGTGTGTGTGTGTGTGTGTGTGTGTGTGTGTGTGTGTGTGTGTGTGTGTGTGTGTGTGTGTGTGTGTGTGTGTGTGCGTGCGTGCGTGCGTGCGTGCGTGCGTGCGTGCGTGCGTGCGTGCGTGCGTGCGTGCGTGCGTGCGTGCGTGCGTGCGTGCGTGCGTGCGTGCGTGCGCGCGCGCGCGCGCGCGTCTCGAGGTGAGCCAATGTTGCAAAGCGCTGGACCGATCAACGACAAGCTTTGTATGCAGTCAAATGGGCTTGGATAGGGCCGAAACCTTGCGCAATGTAAAAGTAATTGCATACATATTTGGGTACTGAATTGTTTGGAATCTGTGAATCTAACACATTTTGATGTGACATATACGCTCTCCCCTCCACTCTGAGCCACTTGAGACTATTAAAATGGGCATGGAGAAGATGTGTTCTGGGATGAAGTTTAAGGATCAATCTAACAAATCTGTTTTGTGAGGTCCATAGCTTATTGTTGAGGAATCCGTAGTGATGATGTCATAGGCCGCTACTTTTTCTTTTTGATATCATAAACAGCCCATCTCTGAGACATTTGTACCATTTTACAGGGAACATTAGTTTAGTGATGCATGAAGGTTGAAAAAAGTGTAAGCTGTAAGCTTGTAGATTGGCTATTTTCGGTGAAGATATTTTGTATGTTGAGGAAAAAGGTGAGGACCAATTATCTAGGGCAGGGGTCTTCAACATTTTTCAGGTCAAGGAACCCTATAGCTGAGAGAAATGAACCCCCAGTCCCTACTATACTGTACTGTATACAATGACATAGATAGCTTCATAGACTTGTGTGATATCACTATCATCAGTCTTGTGTAAATTAATGTGTTTTATTTGTTTACATATTATTATTATTTAGTTAGTTTTTTTTTTTTACAAAATGCAGAAATAAATTGAGAAATACAAAGAGAGTAACATATACAAAAAACAAAAACAACACACACAAGTACAAAACACAAATCAAATCAAGATCTTTTATCTTTTCTATGAATATTTTCTATGAGTATTTTCAGACATTTAACCACTTAAACCGTCATTAATTAGTAAACTTGACCTTTATTGGCTCTGTTACTGTACACCTAACATCTACAAGCTCAACGCGCGGCCATTTTTGGTGAATGTTCGTCCCAGAACAGGGATGATGCTAGGGTTCAAGTGGTTCACGTAAATATAATATAATCACGCCGTGTGAAGTGAGCGGTGGAACTATACTGTAATTGTTATACTGTACTGAACTGTACTGAACTGTACTCCTGTTTCACAAAAGAACCTCGGCTTCCCATCATGCACCTGTGCACAGTGTGAAGCTCAACAGCGCCACTTTGTCACCTGTTGGTACCCTAAACAGACAGACAGACAGACATAGGAGCCTAAACAGACGGAGTCGGGACACACAAAGCTACATGATGGAGATGGTTTTCGCGCCGCTCAAAAATGTTCCTATCACACAATGTTTGGCGGTCCCCCTGTTGTACACAGGGGGCCCGTGGCACGGCTGCAGCTCACCGCTCCTTGGCTGCGGCTCACCGCTCCAAGCGATGGGTGAAATGCGGAGAACAAAATTCACTGCGGTAACGTGTGTGACAAATCGTACGACTTTGACTTTGAGACTCTGTCCCGGACCCCGTGTTGAAAACCCATTATCTAGCGTTTAAGTGGTTAAAAGGCCATTCATTGTTGACATTATAATCATGAATGAACCGCAAATCTTACAACTCTCGTTCTAAAAAAATAGAACAAGTCTATGGTGGCGGTAGCTGAACTATCGCTCCTGCCATTTGGCGATGGATGAGTTAAAGATGTATAAATAAAATAAAATAAAATAAATTACATTTAATTATTATTATTTTTTTCAGAAAATATTTTTGGTCTTACTGAACATTATATTCCTTCTGGTATTTCATTTCAGGTGGACAGCGTTGAAAGCCTCTTGCAGTGCCCGAGTGTGCTTGTCTGTGTCGGGCGTGATCCATCTCACCCAACCATTGTGGAGAATTTTCAGAAACACTATGATGACAAACTGCCACGACTGAGTGCCAGAGGACGAACCATGGGCTGCAGTGAAGGACATGAGAGTAAGAGAAATGATAGAGAAACACTACACACTATATATATATATTAGGGTTGTTCCGATCACGTTTTTTTTGCTCCCGATCTGATTCCGATCATTTGATTTTGAGTATCTGCCCATTCTGCCGATACCGATTTGTCCCGATCCGATATTTATATTTTTATAGAACACTTATGCCATATCACAATAGTACAATTTCCATTTGCCCTGCCCATGCACCGAACTTAAAACAGTTTTTGTACGATTGCTGTCATGGCTGTGTCAGCTGTATGATTATGGCAAAACATATTATGGGTCCATAATGAGTTATTAAAATGATTTTTTAACAAACAAAATCTTATCTTAATGCAAAATTATTATTATTTTGACTAAAAGCCTAACCTACGAAAGTCAATATTAGAATTGTATAAAACTGGCAGTATTGTCAATCAAACTACATTTACTGCATAAACGACCAATTCTCATTACCAACTTACCGAATTTGAACTCCCAGTGAACACTGAATATAGAACATATTTGTATGTAAATATATTTCTAAAGTATTCTTTTCTTTCTATTTTTCTTCATGGTAAACCAAGGACTCGATATAAAGAAAGGTGATGTCCATCCAACATCTGTGTCTAGCAACAAGTCCACCAGGCCCTCAGTTTGTTCTGACAAGGCATTACCAGATGGTGCAAACTCCCCAGAGCATGTTGATGATCCCCACACACACGCTAGTGAAGCAACGATGGATGATGACGTAGAGAAACGGCTTCTTGTGAATGAAGATGGCAGCTTGTCCATGGAAATGAAAGTTCGCTTCCGGCTAGAGAATGACGAAACTATACATTGGACCACCAAAGTAAAAAAGACCACAGCAAATACACATAAGCACCTCCACGGCCTCAAGAACTATTACATGGAACAGACTTGTGTAGATAGCTGTTCAGAATCAGAGTGTCATACAAAATATGTGGAGGAGCCCTGTTGTACTCACAGTTGCAACCATGGTCAGGCGTATGATATATGGAATAGCCCCCACCCCAGGGCAGAAGAAAGAGTTCGACATATTAGATCTTCCAGTTCAAGTGCATCGTCACACACCGTGGTTTGTAAGAAGAAAGTTATTTCTGGGTCAAGTGAGGAGTATACTGAGGAAGTGGTGGAGAGAAAAACTTGCATTGAACAGACTGTTGAAAAGGTTGAAAGTGTAAAGTATCACCCCATTGAGAATGAGATTCCCTCACAGAAGTGTGAGTGTCCTGACAATACCTCAGTCACAGAAAATGAGCGGCCTGAGAGTGTATCCTCGCTTCCCTGCAAGGACTCCCAAAAGGATCAAGTCTGTGTACAAATTACTGAAGTCTCAGAGGAAGAAGACCGAGCTGAATCTGTGATTAGCAATTCTTCTCATATACTCGCATCCCTCAAGGCAGACCAAGATGATGAGGATGATGACCTGCCACCAAGTGCTTCAAGAGCAGATTCTAACTTTTGTCAATGTGAGGCATTGGATAAATCTACAAAAGGAAGTAATGCAAATGAAGCTAATAGCAGAGGTATTTCTCCTGAGGATCATACAAAAATAACAGAACTGGAGGGGAGATCCAGTAGCTCCAGGTCTGCCAAATCAAATGTCTCTATGACACCAAGGCAATCAAATACTGGACAGGCCGGGGAGATAACAAGAGAAAAATCAAGTGCCATGTCTATGAAATCAAATGCCTCTGCAAGATCTAACAAGTCCAAAATAATAGGCAATGCAGAGGATGAAGCAATAGATGGGAAAAGAACACAAAGTGCCATGTCAGTAAAATCTGATGCCTCAGCAAAAGAAGTTGTAGACATCACAATAGAAGACAATGAAGAAGTGGCAGTTGCAGAACATGAAACAGAAGATGATGCCGATACAATTAGGGCATTAAGTTCTCCGTCTACTAAATCCAATGGGTCTACTAAATCAGGGGTTCCTGTTATAGAAACGGGTGAAGGAGATGATGAAGAGAGAGCAACCAGTGTCACATCAGCTAAGTCACATGCCTCTACAAGTTCAAGAAAATCAAAGGTCTCTGCATCTGCAGTAGTGAATAATGAGGATAAAGAGGAAGCTGAAGACAGAGCTCCTAGCTCCAGGTCAACTAAATCAGCCAAATCAACTGCATCAGTTAAGTCAAATAGTTCTGTAAAATCAAGTAAGTCAAAAGCCTCTAACGTTCCCCCTGGGGAGAGTACTGATATCCTTGGTGAAGGGAATGACGGCGAGCAGGGTGAAGAAAGACTACAAAGTGCCATGTCAACCAAATCTAACAAATTACTGGAGGAAACCGAGGAGAGAGCTACCAGTGGTATGTCAGCAAAATCTGCAAAATCAAATGCCTCTGTTAGATCTAGTAAGTCAAAGGCCTCTGATGTACCAGCTGAAGAAAATGATCTGGAGCACAGGGAAACTGAAGAGAGAGCACCCAGTACCATGTCAGCCAAATCAGCTAAATCGGCTAAGTCAAATGCTTCAGCAGTATCTAAGACATCACAAGCATCTGAAGTTCCTGCTGAACAAAGTGATGAAGGAAATGTAGAAACTGAAGAGAGAGCACATAGTGCAATGTCAGCTAAATCGGCCCAATCAATGAAGTCAAATATTCCTGATGAAAGAAATGCTGAAGAAGGAACTGAAGAACGAGTTCCTAGTTCCATGTCAACTAAGTCAGCCAAATCAGCCAAGTCAAACCTTTCTGTAAAATCTAATAGGTCAAAGGCTCGAAAAGCCCCAGATGTGGAAAATCTGGCTAAACACGAGGGAACTGAAGAGAGAGCTCCCAGTAGCATGTCAGCAAAGTCAAATGCTTCAGCAATATCTAAGAAATCAAAAGCTTCTGGCATTGCTGATGAAGAAGAAACTGATGAGAGAGCTCCTAGTTCTTTGTCAGCTAGGTCAGGCAAATCTAATGTTTCTGTAAGGTCTAGTAAGTCAAAGACCTCTGACGTTCCAGCTGACCAAAATGATGAAGAGCAGGAGGAAACCGAAGAGAGAGCACCCAGCACCATGTCAGCTAAATCAGCTAAATCAGCTAAGTCAAATGCTTCAGCAACATCTAAGAAATCAGAAGCTTCTAAAGTTCCTGCTGAACAAAGTGATGATGATATCGAAAAGGAAACTGAAGAGAGAGCGCAAAGCGCAATGTCGGCTAAATCTGCCAAATCAGTTAAGTCAAATATTTCTGTACGATCAAGTAAGTCAAAATGCTCAAATATCCATGCTGGTGAAGGAAATGGTGAAGAGATAGCTGAAGAGAGAGCTCCCAGTTCGTTGTCAGCTAAGTCAGGAAAATCTAATGTTTCTATAAGATCTAGTAAGTCAAAGGCCTCTGATGTTCCGGCTGAAGAAAATGATCTGGAGCATGAGGAAACTGAAGAGAGAGCACCCAGTACCATGTCAGCCAAATCAGCTAAGTCTAATGCTTCAGCAGTATCTAAGACATCACAAGCATCTGAAGTTCCAGCTGAACAAAGTGATGAAGGAAATGTAGAAACTGAAGAGAGAGCACATAGTGCAATGTCAGCTAAATCGGCCCAATCAATGAAGTCAAATATTCCTGATGAAAGAAATGCTGAAGAAGGAACTGAAGAACGAGTTCCTAGTTCCATGTCAACTAAGTCAGCCAAATCAGCCAAGTCAAACCTTTCTATAAAATCAACCAAGTCAAAAGCTTCAAATGCTCCACCAGAGGAAAGAACTGACAATCCTGGTGAAGGAAATGATGGAGAACTGTCTGAAGAAAGGGCAACAAGTGCCATGTCGGCCAAATCAGCAAAGTCAAATATTTCTGTAAGATCTAATAGGTCAAATGCTCGAGAAGTCCCAGATGTGGAAAATCTGGCTAAACACGAGGAAACTGAAGACAGAGCTCCCAGTAGCATGTCAGCAAAGTCAAATGCTTCAGCAATATCTAAGAAATCAAAAGCTTCTGGCATTGCTGATGAAGAAGAAACTGATGAGAGAGCTCCTAGTTCTTTGTCAGCTAGGTCAGTCAAATTTAACGTTCCAGCTGACCAAAATGATGAAGAGCAGGAGGAACCCGAAGAGAGAGCACCCAGCACCATGTCAGCTAAATCAGCTAAGTCAGCTAAATCAGCTAAATCAGCTAAGTCAAATGCTTCAGCAACATCTAAGAAATCAGAAGCGTCCAAAGTTCTTTCTGAAAAAAGTGATGATGGACATATTGAAAATGAAACTGAAGGGAGAGCACAAAGCGCAATGTCGGCTAAATCTGCCAAATCAGTCAAGTCAAATATTTCTGTACTATCAAGTAAGTCAAAATGCTCAAATATCCATGCTGATGAAAGGGCTGATGTTCCTGATGAAGGAAATGCTGAAGAAGGAACCGAGGAGCGAGTACCTAGTTCCATGTCAACTAAGTCATCCAAATCGGCCAAATCAGCCATATCAGCCAAATCAAACCTTTCTGTAAACTCAAACAAGTTGAAAGCCTCAAATGCTCTGCCTGATGAAACGACTAATGTTCCTGATGAAGGAAACGATGGAGAACTAACTGAAGAAAGAGCACAAAGTGCCATGTCAGGAAAATCAGCCAAGTCAAATATTTCTGTAAGATCTAGTAGGTCAAAGGCTTCTGAAGTCCCAACTCGAGAAACTGTGGCAGAACCTGAGGAAACCGAAGAGAGAGCTCCCAGTTGCATGTCAGCTAAATCATCAAAGTCAGCAAAGTCAAATGTTTCAGCAATATCCAAGAAATCTAAATCTTCTTGCGTTGCTGCTGCAGACGTTTCTGACATTGTTGGTGAAGGAAATGCTGAAGAGGAAACTGAAGAGCGAGCCCATAGTTCTCTGTCAGCTAAATCATCAAAATCAGCTAAATCAAAAGTCTCTGTTAGATCTAGTAAGTCAAAGACCTCTGAAGTTCCAGCAGAGGAAAATCTGGAAGAACATGAAGAACGAGCACCCAGTACCATCTCAGCAAAGTCAAATGCTTCAGCAATATCTAAGAAATCTAAATCATCTCGCGTTGCTGCTGAAGAAAGTTCTGACCTTGTTGATAAAGGAAATGCTGAAGAAAGAACTCCAAGTTCTTTGTCAACTAAGTCAGGCAAATCTAATGTTTCTGTAAGGTCCAGTAAGTCAAAGGCCTCAGACATTCCAGCTGAAGAAAATGATGCACAAAATGAGGAAACAGAAGAAAGAGCTCCTAGCAGCATGTCAGCCAAATCAGCAAAGTCAAATGCTTCAGCAATATCTAAGAAATCAAAAGCTTCTAAAGCTGCTGCTGAACAAAGTGACGATGGAAATATAAAAAATGAAACTGAAGAGAGAGCACAAAGCGCAATGTCAGCTAAATCTGCCAAATCAGTTAAGTCAAATACCTCTGTACTATCAAGTAAGTCAAAATGCTCAAATGTCCATGCGGATGAAAGGGCTGACGTTCCTGACAAAGGAAATTCTGACGAAGGAACTGAAGAGCGAGTTCCTAGTTCCATGTCAACCAAGTCAGCTAAGTCAACCAAATCTGCCAAATCAAACCTTTCTGTAAACTCAAACAAGTCAAACGCCTCAAATGCTCTGACTAATAATGGAAGGACTGAGGTTCCTGATGAAGGAAACGATGGCGAACTGACTGAAGAAAGAGCACAAAGTGCCATGTCAGGAACATCAGCCAAGTCAAATATTTCTGTAAGATCTCATAGGTCAAAGGCTTCTGAAGTCCCAGCTGGGGAAACCATGGCAGAACCTGAGGAAACCGAAGAGAGAGCTCCCAGTTGCATGTCAGCTAAATCATCAAAGTCAGCTAAATCTAATCTCTCTTTAAGTTCTCGTAAATCAAAGACCTCTGAAGTTCCAGCAGAGGGAAATGTGGTAGAACACGAGGAAACTGAAGAACGAGCACCCAGCACCATCTCAGCAAAGTCAAATGCTTCAGCAATATCTAAGAAATCTAAATCTTCTGGCATTGCTGCTACAGAAGGTTCTGACATTGTTGGTGAAGGAAATACTGAAGAGGTAACTGAAGAGCGAGCTCCTAGTTCTCTGTCAGTTAAGTCAGGCAAATCTAATGTTTCTGTCAGATCTAGAAAGTCAAAAGCCCCTACTGAAGAAAGAGCTGTTATTACAGATGAAGGGATTGCTGAAGAGAAAACTGAAGAACGAGCTCCTAGTTCCATGTCAGTTAAGTCATCCAAATCAGTGAAGTCAAACATTTCTGTAAAATCCACCAAGTCAAAAACCTCCAATGTTCCACCTGAGGAAGTAACTGACATTCCTAATGAGGGAAATTATGACCAACTGACTGAAGAAAGACCACAAAGTGCCATGTCAGGAAAATCTGCCAAATCAGCAAAGACAAATATTTCTGTAAGATCTAGTAGGTCAAAGGCTTCTGATGTCCCAGCTGTGGAGCATGTTGTAGAACATGAGGAAACCGAGGAGAGAGCTCCCAGTGTTATGTCAGCTAAATCATCAAAATCAGCTAAATCAAAAGTCTCTGTTAGATCTAGTAAGTCAAAGGCTTCTGAAGTTCCACCAGAGGAAAATCTGGTAGAAAATGAGGAAGCTGAATTACGAGCACCCAGCATCATCAGAGCAAAGTCAAACGCTTCCGACATATCAAAGAAATCTTCTGTAATATCCAGGAGGGCTAAATTATCTGACATCCCTACTGTGAAGATAGAGGAATCTGAAGCACCAAGCCCGATTTCAGAAAAAACTGTTGAAAACAAAAAGAGACCACAAAGTTCATTATCTGTTAAATCAAAGTACTCCGTCAAATCAAGAAAGGTCAAAGCCTCAGAAAGTCCTGCTGAAGAAAATGTTGAACATGTAGACAAGAGTGAAGAGAGAACATCCAGTGCTATGTCGTCTTCATCCAAATCAAGTATGCACGAAGCCTCTGCCTTTGATCCCAGCGATGGGAGGGTACCTAGTCCTACGTCTGATAAATCCAGTATTTCGTCGAAGAAGTCGAATTCATCTAACGTAACCCTAACCCCAGAAAATGCCGGAAATGACAACAGAAGTGATCATTCAGATAAAGACACAAAGGCATCTCGTAGTCCAATATTAAAAAAGGAAACTCCCACAAAAATTAAACCTGTGATTTTACATAGTGAGTCGGACAGCGACTTATCTCAGTCGTTGTCAGCTTCAGATTTTGTCAATGAAGAATTAAAATCCAATATCTCTAAGGGTATCTGCAATGGTCCATTGGAAGCTCCAGAATGCAACAGGAATGTTAGTGATAACAAAAGTGACAAGAGCAGTAAATGCAGACATAGAAAAGGCAGCAGTTCTTCACGCTCAAAGAAAGACGATGATGGCCTTGAGTTGGTTCCATCAAAACTACCTAATGCCTCTCCCAATGACGTTGTGAATGAGTGGCTGAAAAACATACCATCAAACAGTGAAATGTATGCTGATTTGGATGAGTTTAATGAACATTGTGATGAACCACAAAATGGCCAGTTAACAGATGAATTGGACGACATAAAGCAAACGGAGGTGCTTGAGAATCCTGCTAATGACTCAATGAAAGAAGATCAAAAAGACCCTGATGGAGATGTGGTGGAAAATGTTCCTGATTGTCCATCAAATATAGAAGCACCAAATTCAGATACTATTCCATGCAACTGTGCTCCAACATATGAAGCATCAAACTTGTTTCACTCTTCAGTGCAGGTGATGAAAGTACTGCTGAGTCCAAAGGTCGATAGATGTAACAGCTTACCTGAGGTTTCTCCTGTGTATGGTCATAAATTGAGCACTTCTGCTCAAGGTCTCTTGGATTGCCTTGCCAAGTTACAATTAATACATTTTGACCACCAAAATGCAACTACTGAAGATAAAAAATACCAAGAACTAATGCATATACTTCAGTCTCTTTGGCTATGCGAACCTTCAGAAAGTGAAAATATGATGAAGCAGAATGGACCGGTTGATCAGAATTCCACTCCTAGGTCATCCTCTGGTGTTGATGTCAGCAGTGGCTCAACACTGTCTGGGAAGAGTAGTGTAAATGGTGGTGCTGCTCTATTACAAGCTGTTGCAGAAGTGGAAACATTAATGGAGGTACAAGAAGTTGATGAGGCAGAGTCTCTAACATCGGATCCGTCAACTGCAAACAATCTAAAAGAAAATGTTTCAGGATCAGATGAAACAATTAGAAGTAATGGCAGTCCCAGAGAAATACCAGAAACACCACCTTCAAATAACGGCGAAGGAAATGGCAGTAATTGTAATGAACTTGCAGAAGCTGAAAACGAACCCCAAGAGGACCTTGCTCAAAGCCGACAGTTAACCCAAAAGTTAGGTTCTGATCCTGTCTGGGTGATAAAACTGCTAAACAAACTAGAAAAGCAGTTTATGACACATTATCTCAATGCAATGAATGAGTTCAAAGTCCGTTGGAACTTGGATGATAATGATCAGCTTGACATCATGATAATGGAACTGAGAAATGAGGTCCATAGAAGGATACAAAAGAGTATACATAGAGAAATTAAGAAAATTCAGGGTCTAACTGGACTACCAAGACCTCCTAAAGAGGCAATGTCACGTCAATCAACCGAGGAAAGGAGAAGGCGGCTGAAAGTCTTATGGAACAAGTCTATTGATGCAGACAACAGTGATGACAACACAGCAACGGGAACATCTTACAGTGACCAGCGGAGTGAAAACGATGATGAATACTGTCCATGTGATTCATGTAAGAAGAAAAAGATGGAATCTAGACCTCTGCTAGCTGCTGAAGTTGTGAATACTGCCCCTATATCAATGAACTTTGACTTAAAAAACATTCTACAGATGAAGAACAATGGAAATATAAAAAACAATAATACAGCTGCTGATGAAAATCCGACTGCGGCCAAAGAAGCCGAAACGCTTGTAGATTATGTCATTCTTGAGGCTGTGAAAGAAGTTTTGGTTGGAGAATTGAGAAATGATAGTGAAAATGATCAAGCATTAGAAGTAGCGAAAGACCCAGAAGAAAAATGTGAGACTGCAGGAGAGGAGGAAAATGCTGAAACAGCAGCAGTGGAAGATGAGACTGCTGGAGAAGAGGAAAATGAAGAGATAGCTGCAGGAGAAGATGAGAGTGCAGTAGAGGAAAATGCTGAGACTGCCACAGAAGATGAGGCTGCAGGAGAAGGTGAAAATGCAGAAACAGCTGCAGAAGAAGATGAGAGTGCTGGAGAGGAGAACAATGCTGAGACAGCCGCAGCAGAAGATGAGACTGCAGAAGAGGAAAATACTGAGACAGCTGCAGAGACTGCAGTAGAAGATGAGATTGCAGCAGAGGATGAAGATGCTGAGACAGCGGCAGAAGATGAGATTGCAGCAGAGGATGAAGATGCTGAGACAGCGGCAGAAGATGAGATTGCAGCAGAGGAGGAAAATGCTGAGGCAGCCACAGGAGATGAGGCTGCAGGAGAAGATGAGAGTGCTGGAGAGGAGAACAATGCTGAGACAGCCACAGAGACTGCAGTAGAAGATGATATTGCAGCAGAGGAGGAAAATGAAGAGACAGCCACAGCAGAAGATGAGACTGCTGGAGAAGAGGAAAATGAAGAGACAGCCGCAGCAGAAGATGAGACTGCTGGAGAAGAGGAAAATGAAGAGACAGCAGTAGAAGATGAGATTGCAGCAGAGGAGGAAAATGCTGAGGCAGCGGCAGAAGATGAGATTGCAGCAGAGGCTGAAGATGCTGAGGCAGCGGCAGAAGATGAGATTGCAGCAGAGGAGGAAGATGCTGAGACAGTGGCAGAAGATGAGAGCGCTGGAGAGGAGAAGAATGCTGAGACAGGCACAGGAGATGAGACTGCAGAAGAGGAGGAAAATGCTGAGGCAGCCACAGGAGATGAGACTGCAGAAGATGAGGAAAATGCAGAGGCAGCCACAGCAGAAGATGAGACTGCAGTAGAAGATGAGACTGCAGTAGAAGATGAGACTGCAGCAGAAGATGAGACTGCAGCAGAGGATGAAGATGCTGAGACTGCAGAAGTGGAAAATACTGAGACCGCCGCAGCAGAAGATGAGACTGCAGAAGAGGAAAATGAAGTGACAGCCGCAGAGACTGCAGTAGAAGATGAGACTGCAGCAGAGAATGAAGATGCTGAGGCAGCGGCAGAAGATGAGATTGCAGCAGAGGAGGAAAATGTTGAGGCAGCGGCAGAAGATGAGAGCGCTGGAGAGGAGAACAATGCTGAGACAGCCACAGGAGATGAGACTGCAGGAGAGGAGGAAAATGCAGAGGCAGCCACAGCAGAAGATGAGACTGCAGCAGAAGATGAGATTAAAGCAGAAGATGAGACTGCAGAAGAGGACGAAAATGTTGAGGCAGCCGCAGAAGATGAGACTGTAGGAGAAGATGAAAATGCAGAGGAAGCCGTAGCAGAAGATACTGCAGGAGAAGACGAAAATGCTGAAACAGCTGCAGGAGAAGATGAGACTGCAGAAGAGGAGGAAAATGCAGAGGCAGCCACAGCAGAAGATGAGACTGCAGAAGAGGAGGAAAATGTTGAGGCAGCCTCAGAAGATGAGACTGTAGGAGAAGATGAAAATTCTGAAACAGCTGCAGGAGAAGATGAGAGTGCTGGAGAAGATCAGACTGCAGAAGAGGAAAATGCTGAGAATGCAGTGGAAGATGAGACTGCAGCAGAGGATGAAGATGCTGAGACAGCCGCAGCAGAAGATGACATTGCAGCAGAGGAGGGAAATGCTGAGGCAGCGGCAGAAGATGAGACTGCAGCAGAGGAGGAAAATGCAGAGGAAGCCGTAGAGACTGCTGTAGAAGATGAGACTGCAGCAGAGGATGAAGACGCTGAGGCAGACGCAGCAGAAGTTGAGACTGCAGAAGGGGAGGAAAATGCTGAGGCAGCGGCAGAAGATGAGACTGTAGGAGAGGATGAAAATGCTGAAACAGCTGCAGCAGAAGATGAGACTGCAGCAGAAGATGAAGATGCTGAGACAGCCACAGCAGAAGATGAGACTGCAGCAGAGGAGGAAGCTGTAGCAGAAGATACTGCAGGAGAAGAGGAAAATGCTGAGGCAGCCGCAGAAGATGAGACTGCAGCAGAGGAGGAAGATGCTGAGGCAGTTGCAGAAGATGAGACTGCAGCAGAGGTTGAAGATGCTGAGGCAGCTGCAGAAGATGAGACTGCAGCAGAGAATGAAGATGTTGAGGCAGCCGCAGAAGATGAGACTCCAGCAGAGGAGGAAGATGCTGAGGCAGCCGCAGAAGATGAGACTCCAGCAGAGGATGAGACTGCAGCAGAGGATGAAGATGCTGAGGCAGCCGCAGAAGATGAGACTGCAGCAGAGGATGAAGATGCTGAGGGAGAAGATGAGACTCCAGCAGAGGAGGAAGATGCTGAGGCAGCCGCAGAAGATGAGACTGCAGCAGAGGAAGAAGATGCTGAGGCAGCCGCAGAAGATGAGACTCCAGCTGAGGATGAAGATGCTGAGGCAGAAGATGAGACTCCAGCAGAGGAGGAAGATGCTGAGGCAGAAGATGAGACTCCAGCAGAGGAGGAAGATGCTGAGGCAGCCGCAGAAGATGAGGCTGCAGCAGAGGATGAAGATGCTGAGGCAGCCGCAGAAGATGAGACTGCAGCAGAGGATGAAGATGCTGAGGTAGCCGCAGAAGATGAGACTGCAGCAGAGGTTGAAGATGCTGAGGCAGCCGCAGAAGATGAGACTGCAGCAGAGGAGGAAGATGCTGAGGCAGTTGCAGAAGATGAGACTGCAGCAGTGGATGAAGATGCTGAGGCAGTTGCAAAAGATGAGGCTGCAGCAGAGGATGAAGATACTGAGGCAGCCGCAGAAGATGAGACTCCAGCAGAGGATGGAGATGCTGAGGCAGTTGCAGAAGATGAGACTGCAGCAGAGGATGAAGATGCTGAGGCAGTTGCAGAAGATGAGACTCCAGCAGAGGATGGAGATGCTGAGGCAGTTTCAGAAGATGAGACTGCAGCAGAGGAGGAAGATGCTGAGGCAGTTGCAGAAGATGAGGCTGCAGCAGAGGATGAAGATACTGAGGCAGCCGCAGAAGATGAGACTCCAGCAGAGGATGGAGATGCTGAGGCAGTTGCAGAAGATGAGACTGCAGCAGAGGATGAAGATGCTGAGGCAGCCGCAGAAGATGAGACTGCAGCAGAGGATGAAGATGCTGAGGCAGCCGCAGAAGATGAGACTCCAGCAGAGGAGGAAGATGCTGAGGCAGCCGCAGAAGATGAGACTGCAGCAGAGGAGGAAGATGCTGAGGCAGCCGCAGAAGATGAGACTCCAGCAGAGGATGAAGATGCTGAGGCAGCCGCAGAAGATGAGACTCCAGCAGAGGAGGAAGATGCTGAGGCAGCCGCAGAAGATGAGGCTGCAGCAGAGGAGGAAGATGCTGAGGCAGCCGAAGAAGATGAGACTGCAGCAGAGGTTGAAGATGCTGAGGCAGCCGCAGAAGATGAGACTGCAGCAGAGGATGAAGATGCTGAGGCAGCCGCAGAAGATGAGACTGCAGCAGAGGAGGAAGATGCTGAGGCAGTTGCAGAAGATGAGGCTGCAGCAGAGGATGGAGATGCTGAGGCAGCCGCAGAAGATGAGACTCCAGCAGAGGATGGAGACGCTGAGGCAGTTGCAGAAGATGAGACTGCAGCAGAGGATGAAGATGCTGAGGCAGCCGCAGAAAATGAGACTCCAGCAGAGGATGGAGATGCTGAGGCAGTTGCAGAAGATGAGACTGCAGCAGAGGATGAAGATGCTGAGGCAGCCGCAAAAGATGAGACTCCAGCAGAGGATGGAGATGCTGAGGCAGTTGCAGAAGATGAGACTGCAGCAGAGGAGGAAGATGCTGAGGCAGACGCAGAAGATGAGACTGCAGCAGAGGATGGAGATGCTGAGGCAGCCGCAGAAGATGAGACTGCAGCAGAGGTTGAAGATGCTGAGGCAGTTGCAGAAGATGAGGCTGCAGCAGAGGATGAAGATGCTGAGGCAGCCGCAGAAGATGAGACTGCAGCAGAGGATGGAGATGCTGAGGCAGTTGCAGAAGATGAGACTGCAGCAGAGGATGGAGATGCTGAGGCAGTTGCAGAAGATGAGACTGCAGCAGAGGATGGAGATGCTGAGGCAGTTGCAGAAGATGAGACTGCAGCAGAGGAGGAAGATGCTGAGGCAGTTGCAGAAGATGAGGCTGCAGCAGAGGATGAAGATACTGAGGCAGCCGCAGAAGATGAGACTCCAGCAGAGGATGGAGATGCTGAGGCAGTTGCAGAAGATGAGACTGCAGCAGAGGATGAAGATGCTGAGGCAGCCGCAGAAGATGAGACTCCAGCAGAGGATGGAGATGCTGAGGCAGTTGCAGAAGATGAGACTGCAGCAGAGGAGGAAGATGCTGAGGCAGCCGCAGAAGATGAGACTGCAGCAGAGGATGGAGATGCTGAGGCAGCCGCAGAAGATGAGACTGCAGCAGAGGTTGAAGATGCTGAGGCAGTTGCAGAAGATGAGGCTGCAGCAGAGGATGAAGATGCTGAAGCTGCAGCAGAGGATGAAGATGCTGAAGCAGCAGAGGATGGAGATGCTGAGGCAGTTGCAGAAGATGAGACTGCAGCAGAGGAGGAAGATGCTGAGGCAGTTGCAGAAGATGAGGCTGCAGCAGAGGATGAAGATACTGAGGCAGCCGCAGAAGATGAGACTCCAGCAGAGGATGGAGATGCTGAGGCAGTTGCAGAAGATGAGACTGCAGCAGAGGAGGAAGATGCAGAGGCAGCCGCAGAAGATGAGACTGCAGCAGAGGAGGAAGATGCTGAGGCAGTTGCAGAAGATGAGACTGCAGCAGAGGATGGAGATGCTGAGGCAGTTGCAGAAGATGAGACTGCAGCAGAGGATAAAGATGCTGAGGCAGTTGCAGAAGATGAGGCTGCAGCAGAGGAGGAAGATGCTGAGGCAGCCGCAGAAGATGAGACTGCAGCAGAGGATGGAGATGCTGAGGCAGTTGCAGAAGATGAGACTGCAGCAGAGGATGAAGATGCTGAGGCAGCCGCAGAAGATGAGACTGCAGCAGAGGATGGAGATGCTGAGGCAGTTGCAGAAGATGAGACTGCAGCAGAGGATGAAGATGCTGAGGCAGTTGCAGAAGATGAGGCTGCAGCAGAGGAGGAAGATGCTGAGGCAGCCGCAGAAGATGAGACTGCAGCAAAGGATGGAGATGCTGAGGCAGTTGCAGAAGATGAGACTGCAGCAGAGGATGAAGATGCTGAGGCAGTTGCAGAAGATGAGGCTGCAGCAGAGGATGAAGATACTGGTGCAGCCGCAGAAGATGAGACTCCAGCAGAGGATGGAGATGCTGAGGCAGTTGCAGAAGATGAGACTGCAGGAGAGGAGGAAAATGCTGATCCAACCACAGGAGAAGATGAGACTGCAGGAGAGGATGGAGATGGCAATGAACAGGAAGGGAAATGTAACGGGTCTGAGGCCACAGCCACAGAGCAGAGTGACAAAATCCTGATCACACAGCTGACCAAATCATCAATGGAATCTCAACCTGGATCCATCGAAGACGTCCTTAAGGAGGAGACAGAAAAGGAGACCAAGAATTAACGTGTCTCTGAAAAGTAACCACATGTTATATGTACCCCACATTTGCAGAATAAAATCAGCAAGTAAGACATAAAGTATGCCAAAAGAAGTCCCCCACCACTGTAAAGGAGGAGAAGGTCTATCACGGCAGCAATGGACCCCGCTGAACACCGCCTACGCACTGGGGTCGCCGGGTCGGCTGCTTCAAATCATCTATGAAGAAGTGGGGCTTGGCAGACAGTACAGTACGTGAGTTTGGCGAGTCTGAGCACCCTGACGAACACTGCCTCCCACAGTATACAGACCACCTTCAGAAGCCGGCCTGTTCGACATAGGACCAGACACGAGGACATGGCTGGACATCTGACGATACACAGAGAAAAAATAAGGAGACAAGAGTTATGCATTCAAGAACATACGCACTTTATTACAGCATTGCTTTTGGTGTGATTTATTTTACACATGCACCGAGACTGTTGGTCATAAATTAAGCCGAAAGGAAATCATGAAACTTTAAATATAAAAGAATACAAATATTTAAATGGTGAAACACAGAGAAGAAAAAAAGATGACATTTTGTACTATTGTTTATGAAAGTTTAGATGGGTTTAGAATTTTAAAGGTTGATGATTTTAAAGCTCTGCAGGCCAATGAGCATGTGTTGCGACAGTTATTAGGTCCTGTATTGGATTGGGGGCGGGGGGGGGGGGGGGGGGGGACAGACATTGTTTCTGCCAGCCAGGCAATATTACATAACTCAGGTGTCTGGAATCTTACATTCCAATAATTGTAAAAGAAGCATGAATGTATATAAACTTGAATGTAGGACTATATTGTCTAAATTGGTAAATATCCACTTAAGACTGTGAATGTGTTACACTATTAAAAAAATATATATATTTTTTATTATATTACATGATATATTTTTTTAGTTCGTATTGCACTTTTGAATTGATATTGAATGTTGAATTGATATTGATTTGTTAAACATTACTATTACGCACATACAATGGTTCAATGATTACTTTTAAAATCCAGGGATAGTGTTCTGTTAATTGTTTCATTGCTAGTTCATATAAGCAGAACTCCAAGCTGTTATTCAGTCAGTCCATTTAACTAAAACGCCTTAGGAACTTGACGATTAACAGCAGTGAATTATTTGCCATAGCATTCCATCTATTTATTACATTACATCATGACTTTGTGTTGTCTGTGTTATATTCTTAGTATTCTAAGCACTTTTATCTTAATTAGACCTGAAATATAGAATAGAACTGAAACAACTATTATGCACTGAAGAGGGGGGGAAATCCCGTCACCTTACTGATCATCACATCGACGGTGCTTCAGTGTGCTGCTAGAAGGGACGTATGATCAGTGGCGTGCACAGATAGACACTAGGGGGTGCTAGAGCACCCCCTGCCCTTTTGGCAATGTGCCCTTTTGAAAAAAAAACAAAAAACAACATTTTTTTCTCTTTTTTTTTTTTATTTTTCAAAAATAGCAGATCTACAAGCTCATAGCGCGCCACTCGGTGGCGCGCTATGAGCTTGTAGATCTGCTATTTTTCAATAGCTAAAGCATAACATAATGCTAACACCAAAAGGGGTTCCCGCCCAAAATGGATTAAGGCAACCGGCCGGTTCCACGCGCTGCACAAGGTGCCCTTTTTTAACTTGAGCACCTGCCCCTCTAAATGTCTGTGCACGCCACTGCGTATGATGTTATCATTGAAGGCTCCCTTTCCATTCATGTGGGGTCGAAAGGTTTGTAATGACCGTATACTATATACCTTTGCTGAATGTACTGTAATGACATTGAAAAAATAAATGTATTAAAGAAAACCTGTTGTTGTTATGTCATCAAATGTATGCAAATACATTGATACCAATATATTGTATTCTTAATATCTTACAATATATCTTGCATATTATTAGCAAAGGTTAGATTTGTTTCAACTTCAAGTTGGTTGTTATGTTTAATTTATTAACACATTGTTGTGCTAATTTCATTTGAACTATAGGCCTACCAGCTGTCAACATTGAAGCAGTTCAAATCATTGCACATGTCTTGAAAATACCAGGTATACCGTATTATATAGCTTATTGTATTACTACATTATATGCACAGCAAGTAATGTAAATTGAAGACTGCTCATTCCTGTCCATTTTGGGCGGGAACCCCTTTTGGTGTTAGCATTATGTTATGCTTTAGCTATTGAAAAATAGCAGATCTACAAGCCGAGTGGCGCGCCACGAGCTTGTAGGTCTGCTATTTTTGAAAAATCGAAGAACCACTGACATAGAAACATAGCTTTTTCAGAAAACTGTCAGGATGTAGAAGACATTTTTAGAATCTGATCTCAGGTCAAAATGGGTTAAAGGTGCAGACAAACATCTTCACAAATATTTATTGAACTGTGTAAGAATGACATGGATCGCATTTCGGTTTGGTGGGGATTCCCCCTTCATTAGTGTTGAACGATTTCACACCTAACATATTCTGTACTCTCAGTCTACAGTATAATCAACTTCTTACAGTGAATGGGTGTGTCTACTGAGAGTTTGTTCATTCTCCTCCTATAGTAAGCCACAGGCAAAGTGCCCCATTGGACGAGGCTGATGGATGTGCCTCTCTGAGAGTTCCCATTCGCTACCTCCTGTGGGGATGTGACATAATTGGTGTCACTCCGATCGACCGCAAGATTCCGTAACTCAGTGGTGGAAGAAGTACTCGGGTGTTTTTCTTCAAAGTACCAATACCACAATGTACACATTTCAGTTATATAAAAGTTTCGATTTAAAGATTTAATTTGAATAAAAGTCAAAATAGTTGAAATACCAAAAGTCAAAGTATTTGTTATCCAGATTATCCACTATTTCACAAGTTTCTCTAAATCTGTCATCTTTCAAAAATAGCAGATCTACAAGCTCAGAATGCAGAATGTGACGTATTCTGAGCTTGTAGAATGGCTGTTTTTGAATAGCCGAAAGTATAAAGTAGGGCTTAAGAGGTCAATGCATGTTTTGTATAAATGATCTAAATCTGATGGTAACTAGTAGCTGTCAAATACTGTATATGTATGAGATGTACTAGAGTAGAAATATAAAGAACTGTATTAAAAGAAAATCAAATGTACTTAAGTACAGTACTTGCATGAGTAAATGTACTTTGTTACATTCCACCAATGCCACCACTGACGGCGGTAGCCAGGGGCCATTAGAGAAGGTCCTAAAATGTTCCATCATGAATTCCTGCAAGTTGAGAATAAAATAAATAAACAAATAAAGCTTAAAAGGAACCCATGGCTAATAAGACAAATATGCTTTAAAACATTATACTTGCCCTCTATAACTAAAAATAAAAAATAAAAACACCTTAAATGTTTAGAGAATCTTTCACTCAATATAGGAACTGCTCCCATCGCAAGTTGATGATGTCATATGTCCATGTGCCGTCCAGCCCTATGGAATGTATGGAATGCACGTCCTAATATAAAGTATATAAACTATTTATTTGATGCTCATATTAACTATAGGAAGTATTAAGTTGTTTTTTATTTGCACATGCATTCCATACATTAGGGCTGGACCACACATGGACATATGACATCATCCACTTGCGACGGGAGCAGTTCCTATTGAGTGAATGATTGTCTTTTTATGAAAGAAATACCATATTTAAGGTGTCTTACTTTAGTTATAGAGGGCAAGTAGGATGTTTTAAGGCATATTTGTCTTATTAGCCATGGGTTCCTTTTAAGACATCAACCAAGTGGCAGACAGGCAATGGATTACTATGTAATTAGTGATTTCTATTTTTGACATTGCATTGCAATTATTACACACACACACACACACACACACATACACACTCACACTCACACTCACACACACACACTGAATTATTCTCATTTGCTTGCCGGTTGTCGCACACTGAAGATAGCAGATCTACAAGCTCACAAGGCGTACGTGGCAGTGTGATGTGCTGTGAGCCTCGACCCTCACAGAGCATCAGTAAAGTGTGAGAGGAGAGGACAGGTGTGCTGTGAGCCTCGACCCTCACAGAGCATCAGTAAAGTGTGAGAGGAGAGGACAGGTGTGCTGTGAGCCTCGACCCTCACAGAGCATCAGTAAAGTGTGAGAGGAGAGGACAGGTGTGCTGTGAGCCTCGACCCTCACAGAGCATCAGTAAAGTGTGAGAGGAGAGGACAGGTGTGCTGTGAGCCTCGACCCTCACAGAGCATCAGTAAAGTGTGAGAGGAGAGGACAGGTGTGCTGTGAGCCTCGACCCTCACAGAGCATCAGTAAAGTGTGAGAGGAGAGGACAGGTGTGCTGTGAGCCTCGACCCTCACAGAGCATCAGTAAAGTGTGAGAGGAGAGGACAGGTGTGCTGCGGAGGAACAAGTGAGGTGGGGTGAGTTTTTGCCATCTCTTGGGGGTTACCATCACTACAGGCAAATCAATTCAAATCAACTGCAGTTTTTATTCACTAACATAACATACATCCTGCACCTTCTTTTACTTGCGCAAGCAGAGCATGCAAGTACTGCGATCGGCTGGGTATGTATGTAGGCATATGTCGTTGTTGTCCACCGGCCAATAAGGGACCACCATTCTTGATGAGGTAACTAAGGTACATTTGGTGATCGGCTGTTATGTATGTAAGTAGGCCATTGTGTGCAAGGCGCAAGTTGGCACCTCGACAGAGTGCATTTCTAGTTACTTGCGCAAGCAGAGCGCGCAAGTAACTAGTCAGATCGATTGGCACATCGAGTGGCAAAGTGAGTGACAAAGTGAATGTAATGTTGTTTATAGTCATTTAATGCAATCAAATGTGCTGTCAAGGCCATAAAGTAGGCATTCCCGCATAACTCCCGGGTATGATGATGATGTCACGCGCATACACTCTATAACAGCATGTACGTATGTATGTATGTACGTTGCAATGTTTTAGTAGATTAGGATTTAGTTCAAACCTTCCACCAGAAGAGAGTAACATTCAATTAAAATGTTTTGTCTCTTTTTTTAAAAGTGGCATATATCTCATTATATCAGAAATACTATACTTTTTCATAGAAATAGACTAACCAAAGTTGTATTTGGTGAAAGTCCACAGTATATATTCCTCCAAAATCTCCTGGAAAAGCAAAGAGACTTTGAGGAAGCACCTGCTCGCTGGCATGGAGCTATTTCCATGGTAAACACTGCAAGAGTGAGGAACGTTATCCGGAGGACAATAGTAAGGGGCTTTCCCCTTGCTCATGTTTATCTCGGAGAGACTTGCCACTGGGCAGCTGCAGACCTGCTCCTAGATACTGTACTGTACGCTACAAAATAGTAAGCCCAGGTCCAGATGTTTCTTCTAAACAAAAGAGTGTGCCAGGCCAGCCTTTCACTAGGGAAACAAGTATTGTGGCAGCATAGGATAACACCTCAGCACAAATTAATTGCGTGAGGTTTTGACACATGAAGGTCTTGGAACAGCGACATTCATTTTGCAAACGCGTGCGACAGGGAAGAAGTGTTGAAATGGTGTTGCAGTATTGCATGAAACCTGAGCAATGTGTAGTTTGAGATTTTGATACATTATTGAAGCTGGGTCTGTAGTGTATGCTACATTTATATGTATACTGTATGAGTGTATTACTTGGTTGAATGCTCGATACTGATTGGTCAATCATGGCATTCGGCGCAGTCTGTTATTTATTAATAATAGCAGAGCCGGGTCAGAGCATGGCTATGAAGAAAAGGCCGATATCAATCCGCTGTGATTGGATTTTGCCATATCCGACATATCCGGTCAAATAAACACACATAATATGTATTTTACAGGTATTTTACAAACAAGATAGGCCTATTGTGGAATTTCTCACTGAAATGGGTTCAAATCCATGCAAAGATTGTTGCAGTACAGTGATGAGCAATCTACCATGTTACATCAAGCAGTGGTTCCCAAACCTTTTCATGTCAAGCACCCCCAAATTGACACTAATTAGCCCGTGGACCCCCATTTGAAAAGAATATGCCAGGGAACCACATGAGAGAAGATTCTTACGGCTCTAGCAGTGATTCTCAACCCCGTTTCATTTCAAGGACCCCCCAGTTTGATATGCATTGTAGGCTACGGACCCCCATTTAATGGCATTTCTATCTCTGAGACCTCCAATTTATATTGTAAAATATAACTATGGGTCTGTAACTCTCTGAGTTACAGACCCATAAGGATCCATTTGGTTCCTAACTATCATTTAGCTATAGGGACACCCTGGAACTCCCTCAAGGACCCCTATAGGGGTCCCCGGACCCCACTTTGTGAACCAGCTGACACAAAGAGCACAGCGCTGAACTTCCCCGATGGAAGACGAGCAACGTGTGAAGCTCTGCGACAACCTGTTGGAAGTCCCAGCGGGGCCACAGAACGCTCTGCGAAGCCCCGATTGTTCCTTGTTTATTGACAATCTCCTTGTCTTTTTTTGACGGCAAAATGCACGAGCGAGACCATCTCTCACTCCATGTGTGATGTGAGAGAGGACAGAAATGGTTCCCACACAGAGAGGAAGTGAAATAGGGGCCTCCAGTGATGGAGAGGGGGAAATCAAAGTGGAGCGAGACACGAGCGTGTATACGTGCGCGCGCGTGTGTGTGTGTTTGCACGCATTCATGTGTGTTTACTTTACATGTGTGTGTGTCATTCTTTGATTAATTCAGCTTTTATTCTAAAAAATCCATTCCACAGTCATGGCGTCAAGGCAATGATAGATCAAAGCCTTAATGACCTTTGATCAAAGCCGTGTTGACGTGGGTTCGCAACTCTTTCAATTGCCCTATAACACAAACCAACATTCACACGCACGCACGCACGCACGCACGCACGCACACACGCACACACGCACGCACGCACGCACGCACGCATGCACGCACGCACACACGCACGCACGCACGCACGCACGCACGCATGCACGCACGCACGCACGCACGCACGCACGCACGCACGCACGCACGCACGCACGCACGCACGCACGCACGCACGCACAGAGTAAAATCCAGAGTGTTGATTTAACTCTGAGAGTGTACAAAATAATATGACCAAAAAGGGGGTCAATTTGGTTTAATTTGCACACGATCGAGTTAAATAACACTGTTGTTTTTACATTGCACTAATCTTAGTGGATCAGAACGCAGTTATTATTACAGTAATGCGAACAATATATAATCAGTGGCCACAGACACACACACACAAACACATAAACCACACAGATAAGCACGTGCATATACACTTTCAAAGTCACACACACGTCGCACGCACGCACGTACGCACGCATGCACACACACACACACACACACACACACACCACACTACACATTACAATAATAATAATGGGAGCTGGAAGTGGGCCGTTGGCAGCGTTTGGGCTTCTGGCACACAGGTGATGGCCTGCGTTGCCGAAGGAGGCCCACGCTCCCTTTCTTTCCCACCGTTGTTCAGGTTATCCTGTGGGGCCACTTATGACCCGTTCTGCAGGCAGGATGCAATGTCTGGGGACCCCAACGGAGCTGCTGTACACAACGCTTCCGCCAACAGCCCTGGGAAGAAAACAAGGGGCTGATGGAAAACCAAGAAGACGGGATTATAAAAGAGAAACAGCAGTTAGTAACCAGGACACACTCAATAACACTTACCATGCACCTGCAGCCTCTCTTGTGTGCGTGCCGTGTGCGTGTGTGTGTGTGTGTGCCGTGTGTGTGCCGTGTGTGTGTGTGTGCCGTGTGTGTGTGTGTGTGTGTGTGTGTGTGTGTGTGTGTGTGTGTGTGTGTGTGTGTGTGTGTGTGTGTGTGCGTGCGTGCGTGCGTGCGTGCGTGCGTGCGTGCGTGCGTGCGTGCGTGCGTGCGTGCGTGCGTGCGTGCGTGCGTGCGTGTGTGTGTGTGTGCACTTGTGCCTGTGCCTAGTGTTTGCGTGCGTGCGTGCGTGCGTGCGTGCGTTTGTGCGTGCGTATGTGTGTGTGTGTGTGTGTTTGTGTACGTGTGTATGCGTTCATGCGTGAGTACGTGCGTGAGAAAGGAGAGAGTCAGAGACTCTGGGGTTTTTCCTTCAGAGAGCAACAGCCCAGTCTCCCCACACACACACACACACACACACACACACACACACACACACACACACACACACACACACACACACACACAGCACAGGTGGTCCCAAACAAGAACCTGTGAAGTGTTGCCCGGACAGTAATATCCATTCCCCACGTTGCGCGCTGTATAAAGCCCCCCCCACCCCATAGGAAACAAACACTTCCGGTGCAATAAGATTTATTGTTCCCAGCTTTGAACCTAAAACTATATCTTCCTTCACAGGTTTTTCTTTTATAGTACATTTCGATGGTGAAAATGAGACTAAAAACAAGTGATTTTAGAACTGGGTGAACGGTTTATATATATAAGTGGCAGAGTTGTGTGCCAATGCATACGTTTTGTGAGTATGGTGCATTTATATAGCGCCTTTATCCAAGGCGCTTTACATTGTGCATCAATTCACCCATTCACACACACATTCATACACCGATGGGGTTCAGAGTCTTGCTCAAGGACACTTCGACACTAACTCTGGGGGAGCCCGGGTTCGAACTGCATGGCAACCTTGCGGTTACCATCCCGCCACTCTACCCCTGAGCAACCGCCGCCACTTGGAGATCTGCCGCTTGTAGATCTGCTATTCTCAGTGCGTGACACCATCGTCCTTAAATCCTATATACTTTGTTGACCGCGGGTCCCCCATGAGGAGTCTACACTTTCTTTTTTTCTTTTTTTTACCTCAACATCAAATCTCTTTACCCCCAAAACATTTGATCTATAAAAGCGCACAGCGCATTGCAAGCCGATGCTTTGTGAGCTTGTAGCTCTGCAATGTTTGTCGATTGTTTGCCCCGGAATAAGGACGCTATAGGGTTCAAGTGGTTAACCCATTTTAGGCGGGAACCCCTTTTGGTGTTAGCATTATGTTGTGCTTTAGCTATTATAAAATAGCAGATCTACAAGCTCATAGCGCGCCACCGAGTGGCGCGCTACGAGCTTGTAGGTCTGCTATTTTTGAAAAATCGAAGAACGACTGACATAGAAACATAGCTTTTTCAAAAAACTGTCAGGATTGTCAGCATTTATATAGCGCCTTTATCCAAGGCAGAAGACATTTTTTAGAATCTGATCTCAGGTCAAAATGGGTTAAGCATAATTTGTCCAAGGTCATTATTGTTCAGTGTTTATCGTTTCCACTCCGGTGGATCTGGAGGATTCCCTGGACAGTGCAACATGCAGTGAGAATGGGAAACACTTCATGGAGAGGATATACTGTACAGTGTGAAAACGCACAACATTGTTTCACCTTGATGGATTGAATGAACATTATCTTTTTTCTTTTTCTTTCAATGAGACAGAGCCAGCATCCGCATTCACATCGCCATATTATAGTGGCCTCCTTCGACCACAATAAAAGTCACCAGAGGTTAACAACACCTCGGTTATTCAGCTCTCTAAACCAGCGGTTCCCAAAGTGGGGTCCGGGGACCCCCAGGGGTACATGAGGGAGTTCCAGGGGGTCCCCAGCTAAATGATAGTTTGGAACCAAATGGACCATTATGGCTCTGTAACTCTGAGAGTGTACAAATGGAACCATTTGTACACTCTCAGAGTTAAATTAACAGTGGTTTTACAATATAAATTGGGGTACCAGAGGTATAAATGCCATTAAATCGGGGGTCCGTAGCCTAATGCGTGTGAAAATCGCTGCTAGAGCCGTAAAGATCTTCCCTTATCGAGGTCACTGGCACATGTTTTCAAATGGGGGGTCCGTGGCCTAATAAATGTTGACTTGGGGGTCCTTAACACGAAAAAGTTTGGGAACCACTGCTCTAAACGTGGTCAGCAAAAGGGACACTGTCTGGATCACTAGTAAAAAGCAAATAAGGTGCAGTAGTCCAGCAGCCGAGGTGGACGGGTGGGACATTTGGTATATAGGGCTATAGAGCGTCGCAGTCCCGCCTCCTACCCTGGACCAGGAAATGAAACCCAATGCATTATTCTCATAGACATTTCTTAAAGTATTTATTTAAAGGCGGTTACGCCGCGGACAAAGCCAACTCGAGTCGTGACAACTCATGACAACACAAACAATATTTTGGACCAAACAAATAATTACAAAGAAGAAAAACAACAAAAAAAGTGTTGTAACCTGCCGTTTTTTTATTCTTTCTAATTATTTGTTTGGTCCAAAATATTGTTTGTGTTGTCATGAGTTGTCACGACTCGAGTTGGCTTTGTCCGCGGCGTAACCGTCTTTAAATAAATACTTTTTAATAAATTACTGAGAATAATGCATTGGGTTTCATTTCCTGGTCCAGGGTAGGAGGCGGGACTGCAACGCTCTATACACTGATACCACGGCGCGTAATCAGCGCCTCAAACTGTGACTCCGCCCACAACCGGGGGAAGTTGTAATTTGCGCTTGTTCACTGCAATGCAATTTGCGGCATTTTCAAAACAATATTGAGCAGAGTAGGGATTATCAAACGTATTTGCAATGCCATACGTTGAAAGATCTGTTGTTAGATAGTTAGCAAGTTAGATAGCATCGGCATAGATGTTTGTCCGTATGTGATTAAGGATTGGACCAAGTTGCATTGGCAGCCATAGAAAATTCTTACCCCAGGCTAAAACCGGATGTGACGTTTTTGGGCGTTCCTGTCTAGCGTGGTGTCAGTGTATATCCTGCGCCACCCTTTAACCCTTATCCCTAAACTTATTTGCCATCTTTTACTATTTAAAAAAACCTTTCAAAATAGTTCAAATAGCTGATCTACAAGCTCACAGCATGTAGATGTAGATCGGCTAGTTGAACTATTTTAAAAGGATTTTCAATAGTAATAGTAAAAAATGGCAAATAAGTTTAGGGATAAGGGTGGCGCAAGATGCAGCCCATATTCTTTTTTATTAGCCTAAAATATTGTCTCTATACATTCATGAATCCACTTGCTGACCGGCTGTCAGTATTGGGCAATTTTTATATTTTCTTGTGACCCTACCATTAAAATCCTATTGCAGGCAAAAATTTCAAACTTTCCTTTTGCTTTAAGTAGCATGTGACATGTCAAACTAGGGGGTTTTCATGATTCTGAATCCATTCCAAGCATTAGTTTTGCACAAAATGCACTCCTTGACACGCATATTAGTTTATGGACCCCAATTTAATGGCATTTCTATCTCTGGGACCCCAATTTATATTGTAAAATCAATGTTCATTTAACTCCGAGAGTGTACAAATGGAACAAAATTGACCCGTTAGGGTCCATTTGTATACTCTCAGAGTGTCCATTTGGTTCCAATCTATCATTTAGCTGGGGACCCCCTGGAAATCCCTCAAGGTCCCCACTTTGGGAACCACTGCTCTAGGCTCTAACTTACTGTAATTTATAATGTAATAATGATTTAATTCACCACGTCTATGTGCAAAATGTTCTAATACATGAAGTGGGCAGGCCACCATAATATCACTATTTATAAGAAATGCATTTCTTTCAGATAACGATATTTCTCATGTGTGTAAGTATAACCATACCATGCTAAATATAGAAGTTTGAATCAAAAATTTGTAACTGAAAGAAACACTGATGTTTATGGATTTTTGCTGTTTGTTCTTTGTTGGTGTATAACAAGAACACTTTCTCCACACTTATACTGTAGCTGTTGGTAGGCTGCACAAATTCTCTGTCCAACTGTTCCATCTAGTGGTCAGAATGTATAGGAAGCCGTTTAGGCCTTAACTGCATAAATGCATACTTTACTTCTAAGCTGAATTATAAAAAGTGTGAATGGAGTTTCTAAGGTGAATGTGATTTTTTTTGACGTGCCAACATCTGCCATTGAGCCCCATTATCATTTTCTCAAATTTAATAGCACTATATAAAACTATGAAACATTTCAAAGATTAATTTTCAGGCAAACATGTCCAAAAGATTAATTTTCAGGCAAACATGTCCACTGTAAGATTAAAAGTTTGAATGGGGTTTATATAGGTGTAAGTATGCCAAAGTTTGTGATATGCTATTGCCATTGACAATGCATTGGGCGTTCAAAAACTACAAAACATTTCAAAGTCAAAAGTTCCTAGCCTGCCTGATAAGCCAGACCGAATCAGCCGTTGGCAAAAAGAAATTGCCTGCCGGCGGACGACAGTGTGATTTGAGTCTGGCTTATTAGCCAGGCTAAAAAGTTCCAGCATGTGTGTCCACAGTAATCTGAATTATAACAAGTAGGACCCCTGCCCTGCAGGGACCCTCTGGAGCCTCCCCAAATACCCCCTGGAGCCTCCCCAAGGACCCCTGTTGCTGGGGACCCCCTGGAACCTCCCCAAGGACCCCCTGGAGCCTCCCCAATGACCCCTGCTGCTGGGGACCCCCTGGAACCTTCCCAAGGACCCCCTGGAGCCTCCCCAAGGACCCCTGCTGCTGGGGACCCCCTGGAACCTCCCCAAGGACTCCTGCTGCTGGGGACCCCCTGGAACCTCCCCAAGGACCCCTGCTGCTGGGGACCCCCTGGAACCTTCCCAAGGACCCCCTGGAGCCTCCCCAAGGACCCCTGCTGCTGGGGACCCCCTGGAACCTCCCCAAGGACCCCTGCTGCTGGGGACCCCCTGGAACCTCCCCAAGGACCCCTGCTGCTGGGGACCCCCTGGAACCTTCCCAAGGACCCCCTGGAGCCTCCCCAAGGACCCCTGCTGCTGGGGACCCCCTGGAACCTCCCCAAGGACCCCTGCTGCTGGGGACCCCTGGAACCTCCCCAAGGACCCCTGCTGCTGGGGACCCCTGGAACCTCCCCATGGACCCCTGCTGCTGGGGACCCCTGGAACCTCCCCAAGGACCCCCTGGAACCTCCCCAAGGACCCCTGCTGCTGGGGACCCCTGGAACCTCCCCAAGGACCCCTGCTGCTGGGGACCCCCTGGAACCTCCCCAATAGGACCTCTAGCTGCTTCATATATGTGTCCATTGATACTGGTTTTAAATAGACCATTTATTAAAATAATTATACCCTACAAGAATGCAGGAAACAAAATAGCTTTAAGAAGATTCACTCACATATATCATTACATTTCTGTATGTCCAAACCATCCTCTCTGTCTGTCTGTCTGTCTGTCTGTCTGTCTGTCTGTCTGTCTGTCAAGCTATTGACAGACAGCAAGCTATTATGATAATAGATGGACTTCCTAATTCCTATACTTGTAACAGTCTAGTATTGTGTGTGTGTAGTGCGTGCGTGCGTGCGTGCATGCGTGTTCCACCCAGGTGCAGCGGGTGTCCGTGATCCAATCACTGACCATTGACCAATGACGGATGGACTTTCATGTGACGTAGTTAAACCACCCGGATCCAGTGGGCGGGGCTTTAGATTTAAATAGGGGACACGGAAATACCCACAGCATGGTGTTTGGGGCTGAGCTGCTGAAAGGTATGTTTGTTTGAAATACACATGGTTTTATCTACCTTTTTATAGGACTGGTTGTTTATTGTGGCAGAAAATGAACAACAATGTGTGGACTGTTTGACTGTTTGTCCTTTTTGAGAAGGAAGCAAGCTAACAAACCAAACCATCCTTCCAAAGTCCAACAGTGGTGGAAATTAAATGATTACATTTACTGAAGTATACTGTGGAAAATATTGTACTTTTATACTCTATTATTTGGAAACTTAAACTAGTTGTTTTGGATTATTATTACAAAACATACTAGCCTACATTGTTCGTTTACCACTACAGCCATATTTTGGCCATTTGAAAATGGCTGATCTACAAGCTCACAATGCATTGCGATGTGACATGATGTGAGCTTGTAGATCTGCTATTTTCAAATGGCCAACATTTTTTGTTAAACATTTCAAATGGGACATATATATATAATCTTAAAGGGATATTTCACTGTCATTTTTATCATCTGCTTATGTGACTTTTAGGCTTCATAAAAAAAAAGTTGCATGAGGCAGATATGACTAATTATATGCATTAATTGCATTTATACTTTTCCAAAAATAATTTAAGGGGCACTTCACCCCTTTTGCAACCAGATCTTCTTTTAATGATGTTTGGGAGACAAACGTTTTCATGTTGGTAATGTGACCATGATGTCATGGACACTGGACTCACTTCCTTCCCGGACTACAATTCCCATAATGCTTTGCCTTTGTTGCACTGCTGCTACTAAATTATCTAAAAAGACATATTACCCACATAAAAATCCCAGGAAAGTGTTTCTTGTCTCCCAAACATTAAAATAAGATCTGGTTGCAAAATGTTGTCCCAATAGAGCGTCGCAGTCCCGCCCCTTACCATGGACCAGGAAATGATTCTCCGTTCATTTTCCTCAGACATTTCAGAAAGTATTTATGTAAAGACGTTTACGCCGCGGACAAAGCCAACTCGAGTCGTGACAAATCATGACAACACAATTTTTGGGGCCGAAAAAATAATTAGAAAGAAGAAAAAAACACTTGTTTTTCTTCTTTGTAATTATTTGTTCGGTCCAAAATATTGTTTAACTTATATAAAAGGCTGCTGATTCACAATAGAACCAGATATTGGCATTCTGATTGTGCTGGGATGTAGGCACACTACCTGTAGACCATCTGTGCAAGTATGATGTAAAAACAAACGGGTAGAAAATGACAGAGGATTTACTTAGAACTCCCTCTTTTAGGATAGGCGTTTTTTTTGCCTATGTGGTGAGTCACTTCATGGATTAATTTCATGACTTTTGCAGTAAAAGTAAATCTCGGGACAATCCATTTCATGAAGGGGACATCCTAAAGATATGAAAAAACGTTGTCCCGTTTTGTTATACCTCGGGGAGGGGTACCTCAAAAACTAAGCCACCGTACAATGAAAGGCAGAACTCAGTGTTACCGATTAGCCCTAGCCCGGCATATATTTATTGATTACATGGGGGCATTCCCCTGAAATGAATAAGAACAGCACTTGAATATGAATAACATGATATATGACCTGTTATATTGCGAATCAGATTCGCTCCATATCAGCTCGTCGGTCGGGGCCCCTGGAAGCAGGACAGAAGGCTTGTTCTGTCATGGAGAATTCTGACGTGTCTTCCCTTTCTCAGACACTATATAGAAAATCTGTCTCTCCCTCTGTGACCTTGCTGGCTCGCAGCTAGTGTGTACACTCTTGTAAGTAACGGTACTTACTGATAAAGGTCACTTTTATACCACCAGCCTCGCTTGGTCATGAGAAAATCAATGACCACACAACAATTAATAAAAGTTTAACCTGCTAATGTAACATCATTCAAAAGGACACGCTGCATGAGTAACATAATATATTTCAAACTTAAGCTGAGCTTGCATGGGGTGGGGGAGAGATTCTGGAATCTTATCCAACCACTGGTCTGTGTCCATTCGATCTCAGGGCCAGCGGGCCAGTGGTCAGGCACTCCAGGGGGAACAGCTCATGGCCAAACATCAAAGTCAAGAGATCAACACTTATAACAACTACTAACTACTTGATTAAAAAAATCCTGTAATGTACATGAACATAAGTATAATCTCTATGTAATTAATTATGTAACTCAAAATCTCCCACAAGGGGATGAAATCATACTACATCAGTGTGATTACTAAGATCGCTCTAAAATTGGATGACATCATAAAATAAAGATTATTTGAATGATGTGAAACACATACAGTATATGACATTCTAAATATCTTGCTGATTACTTGAATCACTTCAATGTACTACACATATACGACATTGTAAATAACCTGCTGATTATTTGAATCACTTCAATGTACTCACTTATATGACATTGTAAATAACATGCTGATTATTTGAATCACTTCAATGTACTCACTTATATGACATTGTAAATAACATGTGGATTAAGCTACTTCAGTCAGTTCCCGCGAGCGATGATGAATCCAAGTAGACAGGGAAAACCACACCCTATTTGTTATTTGTTTGTATTCTTGTTTAGGGCTGTGGAAAGCCTGGCACTATGGGTGGGGCAAATCCCACACCATACCATTTGGCCATGTTTCACCTTTGAACTCGGGCTGACTTTCGTAGGACAATATGGAAATTTTGGGTTCCATAACCCACACACTGTACTGTGTGTAACATCTCCCCCCTGGGGTATCGTATGCTTGCTTAAGTCTCTCAATTGTACCATACAAAAATATTCAACTGAATGTTGTTGTTGTTTGGAATTAATAAAAAAAATGAAAAGGTCAGTCCAGGTACAAATATTTCCACACCAAAGTACCATGCACTTTTTCTATTGTATGTGCACCAATGTTCTCTTCTCCCGGCGTCCTGGTGAGAGGAGAAGGGGGTCGTTGATCAGGACGATCGGGACAGAGCGCGTAGGGTTGGCTCCAGAGCACCACCATATAATGAAAATTTTCTTTTTTTATTCCCCGGTTAACTAACCTTTAAATCAACCTACAGTCCCCCCCATCGTTATTACTTAACTGTAAGCAATAACTACTTCTTTGTTGGCTATACCTTATTGTTATTCTATCAGATCTACCTACAGTTATTTAGTGGTGTGACCTTCTCCCGGGGTCCGCTCCCATCCCTGGACGGCTTAAGTGTCATTTAATAGACATTCCCAAGCCCCCCCAGAATGGGGGTCCCCTCCCATGCGGCTACTGTCCACGACCTTGCTGCTTCGTGCTCTTGATTGGTGGGAGGCATGGATCTTCTTGGGGGGGTGTATGTGTCATGTGTAATAATCTACAGGGTCTGACCATGGCACCGTATACCAGAAACGTGTATTTTGGAGGTTAAGCTTCTCCCTCCTAGTTATAGAACTCAGTGTATAGCATACACCTGAGTGTAGCTATGGGACTTATTGAATTATTAATGTTCCCCAGAGATGCAAACAGGTAGATATTTAATTATGTGGGAATTGTATGTGGCGTCTACTTTTAAGTCCAGTTAATGTAGTAAAATGATGATGTGAAGAATAAGGTGACAATATGACCTATATGGAACACGGTCTGGGCCAAAGTTCTATCTGTGTTGAACAACAGAATATGATGGAGTGGCCAACTTGACATGACGTGTAAACAACATGTCAGAATTTATCTAACAACTCCGCCCTTGGTTTACAAATGAGATTACAGCTAAAAATGGGATTGGGTGTTGAACAAATTGGGATGGAAAAATATCTCTATATATCTAAATATCTACATTGAGGTAAGGGGCATTGAAGTCAAGGTAAACAGAAAAATACCATGTCATGTTCCACCCAAAAATGGGTTTTCATAAAATGAATGACCAAAACAACCTAAAATTTGGAGCCAAAGGTCAAATGGACCACAGGACCTGCATCAACATGGGGGGCTTTGTCAGCCAGGTGCACTAATCACTTTCCTTGTGGTTGGTGCAAAAAATTATAATGAGTGAATCAGGGTAATGAAATAAAATTAAAAATAACCAAAGGCATGAAACATAACCAATAATCAATAATTAATAATGAACTGAGGCTGGGTTTCCAGTACTCACTATCACTGGGAAATACAGTACTTAAGGCTGAGGTTCAGAGAGAACAAGAGAGTGCACTATGACCAGCATATCACTCACCTCGATCCTCCGAAACCCCCCCCGTCCTTCACGTCTACACCAGTGATAGTAGCCCTGGAAATCCTAATCCATAAAGAAAACAAAATATCAGAATTATACAAGGAAATATCAGGTGAGAATGAATAATAACAATGTGACTGGGTGTTTAAAAAAATAAAAATTTAAAATACAATACTTGAGGGTTTACTGTGTAGTTTGGCAGGCAGAATTCCATATAGGAAAACTATAACACATTGGTGAGACAGGTTAAATAGGGGCAAAAACATGACTAATAAATTATACATTTTGATAAATTTGATTGATAATAAGGATAATATATTTGTACTTAAGAGAGAGAGAGAGAGAGAGAGACATCTCAAAGTATTCTAATTTTTCCTGTATTTGGTCCCGCTCCTTGGCCGTACTTAGCTGTACGTAAACATATATAGTTGTAACAAATTGGCCACAATCATATTAATTTTATGACACCCCTCTGACCCATTTATGTGTAGTTTTAACGGTGTGTTTAATAATAAAACAAAACAAAAACAAAAAAACAAAACCAAAATTCACTCACAGAATAATGCCTTATGGCAGTGAAAGTGTTTACTTTCTATGTGTTCTGTCATTGAACTCTCTGTAATCAGAGTCATGAGAGCTGTCTGGGCCCTGTGAGGAGAACTGATTAAGAGTTTCAGTCAACAGTTTTAGATATTCTTTGTGGTCGTTCAAATGCCAGACCGTGCTGTTATCCCATGTCTGGTCCCCGCTGGTGCCAGGCATACGTCTCCCTGTCATTAACTCATAAGGGGACAAATGCGTACGCACATTTTGCTGAGCCCTTATTTCAATAAGGGCTATTGGTAATGCCTGAACCCAATCAACCTTTTGCTTTGCACAAATTGTGCCTAGTTTCTCCTTGATGGTGTGGATGGCCCCCCTTGCTGTGACCTTTGCCTCTGCACAAATTCTCTCTTCAGTAACCACGCGATCAGCGGTCTCCATTTGTGATTGACCCTGGGGTGTGAAATGATGTCGCACGGCGAAATGGTCGAGCAGTTGTTTCATCCGCGCGTTTTCAAAATGAATCCCATGAACGGATGAAACAGTCCGCGGGACCCCCCAGCGTGGAATCAAATCTCTTATAAGCCAGTCATATATGTTGACTATACTCTGATTCTGACATGCCCTCGCTTCTGCCCACCCTGTGCAATAATCAATGGCCACCAAGAGGTATCTTAGTCCTCCTACTGTGTGGTGCATGTCTATATAATCGATGCATACGTTCTGCCAAGGCAGTGACGGCAGGGGGCAAGATCCCGTAGGATATGTGATAGTGGGCCTGGTTTGATATGGGCTATGGCCACAATCTTCAGGCATTTCGGCCTCCCAGTTATGTCGTGGGTGGTATTGATTGATTGGCGGCTCGGCATACTGGTTGTATCGTGTCTCGGACATACGTTGCAGGTTGGGCGCAGACTGTCTTTGTTGTGGGGCCTGTGGTTGTTGAACTGGGTTGTGGTGGCTCTGTATGGTCCCACTATTCTGAGGTTGCTTTTTCGGTTGGCCAAGTCCCGGGTCTAGGGTGCCGGGGCAGTTTACAGCAATGTGGCCATAACCATGACAACACCAACATTGAACTTCCTCCATTGGTGTAAACCAGCTATTGGCGTTTGATCGTAACCGTTGCCATCCGCTTCTTCCTCCTCTTCCTCCTCTTCCTCTCTGCGGCCCCCCACGTGAAACTCCGGCAAACTCAGGATTGTGCAACGTAGCCTCAAATGGATCCATAAGTGTCGGGGAGTCATATGGGGGATGTACAGGTCTCGTGGGTGTCGACAAAGCCTTTATCTCAGCGTCCAGGGCCAGCTGGGTCTTTGTTATGGGATCAGGAGTCTGTATTTTGACTTCCGGGGCAGTCAGCAAGAGATTGTGATAGAATAGGGAAATACACTTATAGCGAAATTCTGCCCTCTTCACTGTGGCCCGTGAGGAGGGGTTCTTCTGGTCAGCTTGCCTAGCTCGCAAATTATCACCTTCAAGGACATAAAGCTGATGCATTTGCTCACATGTGATACGTGCATGATGTTGTCTCCCTGTGTCTGGAGCATTCGGTGTACAGCAACAGCCCCATGGGTGTGAAGTCAAAGTTAAGACACCCTTTTCTCGCCATTCGATCAACAACTCCTTGGTCTGACTGACCAAAGGAGTGGACTTCCTCCCATGTGTTGATTGGAGTTCTTTTTCATATTGAGCGAATTGTTGTTCAAAGGTGGTCACCATTTTGGAAGCTTTCACAAGAGTACAAGGTGGACTTTAATTGTGAGAGAAAGGGTTTTTTATAATTGTGTTTCCTGGTCCCTATGGGCTGCTATATGTCAATTTCCAGGGGAATATGCCTCAATAAAACTGAAGTGTTTTTTATTTAGCCGAATAAAATGTATTTGATGTCTGTGGCTGGGAGCTGAGTGCATGCAAAACGTGTGTTACTATGGGTAGGGATCAGTGTTTTTTAGATTTCCTTTATAATACAGAACTGAGCACAGTAACCGTCAGTAGCCTACAACCCCTCCCCCGTCTCCCTTAATTATTATTATTTTTTTTTCCTCAAGCAATTAAATATATACTTGAAGAATGGACTGTCTTATCGAGATCGAAGGTCATATATAGAATGGGTTGAGTCCCAAACCTATAGCTAAGTGGGTCTGCTTGAGTCATCCAGTCCTACACTTCCTCTGGTAACTTACCCCAAGATTTGGGACTATAGGAAGCAGTATAGGCTGACCCGTGCATGGGCTGGTCACAGCAGTAGACGTCACACGCCGTGGTCGTGTTACTGGGGACATAAACAATTAGGGGGGGTAAATGAATATTCCCACTCATGTTGAGGCCTTGACCTTTGTCAAGTCCTAATTCCACAAATGTATATACTCATTGTAATATTATGTGAATTGCTATATAAAAGTGGTTCTCAGTATTATATCTCTAGTGCCCTCTCCTTGTCTGTTGCAAGTGAATCAAGTGGGCCGAACTATAAAAACAAATACACTTGACCAAATAGCTCATCTACAAGCTCACAGCTGTCACACTGTGAGGTTGTAGTCCTCCCTTAATTAGACAGAGAGAAAAAATTAAGATTAGCTGGAAATATTGTGAGTGTTTTGTAATACATCTGTTTGTACCAGGCCACATGCCTTATTCGCCCAGAGACAGATGCATATTATGAGAGATTCCTACATGAAATGTAAACAGCAGATCATACAGGCATTTTAGATTCCTCATCTGACTTAGCTAGTTTGCATTTGTAATGTCGCCATTTACTCTCCGCTCGTACGGTGCAGGCCGGGCGTGGTGAAAGTCATACAGCAAGACAGAGTTATGCCAAATATGGATGTCCTGGTCCGGACGTAGGCGTAAATGCACCCCACTCAATGCCATTTGTGGCAACCTTGCATAGCATTTGACCACGCTCGCCTGGTAAAGACTAAACAAAGGATGTTCCCGTAGCAGAGCTGTATTCTCTCACAACATTACTGCAGACCAAACATTAGCGCCTGCGTAGTGATTTTCCCAATAGACCCATGCACGCGCACCCGCAGTCCCAACACGCCCCCTCGCACGCACATACATGCACACAAATGCATTGGAGCGAGCTGTGAGGTTACATGACTGAATACGGTATTGCTTACTACATGTACTAAGAAAGGGTTTTTTATAATTGTGTTTCCTGGTCCCTATGGGCTGCTATATGTCAATTTCCAGGGGAATATGCCTCAATAAAACTGAAGTGTTTTTTATTTAGCCGAATAAAATGTATTTGATGTCTGTGGCTGGGAGCTGAGTGCATGCAAAACGTGTGTTACTATGGGTAGGGATCAGTGTTTTTTAGATTTCCTTTATAATACAGAACTGAGCACAGTAACCGTCAGTAGCCTACAACCCCTCCCCCGTCTCCCTTAATTATTTATTTATTTTTTTCCTCAAGCAATTAAATATATACTTGAAGAATGGACTGTCTTATCGAGATCGAAGGTCATATATAGAATGGGTTGAGTCCCAAACCTATAGCTAAGTGGGTCTGCTTGAGTCATCCAGTCCTACACTTCCTCTGGTAACTTACCCCAAGATTTGGGACTATAGGAAGCAGTATAGGCTGACCCGTGCATGGGCTGGTCACAGCAGTAGACGTCACACGCCGTGGTCGTGTTACTGGGGACATAAACAATTAGGGGGGGTAAATGAATATTCCCACTCATGTTGAGGCCTTGACCTTTGTCAAGTCCTAATTCCACAAATGTATATACTCATTGTAATATTATGTGAATTGCTATATAAAAGTGGTTCTCAGTATTATATCTCTAGTGCCCTCTCCTTGTCTGTTGCAAGTGAATCAAGTGGGCCGAACTATAAAAACAAATACACTTGACCAAATAGCTCATCTACAAGCTCACAGCTGTCACACTGTGAGGTTGTAGTCCTCCCTTAATTAGACAGAGAGAAAAAATTAAGATTAGCTGGAAATATTGTGAGTGTTTTGTAATACATCTGTTTGTACCAGGCCACATGCCTTATTCGCCCAGAGACAGATGCATATTATGAGAGATTCCTACATGAAATGTAAACAGCAGATCATACAGGCATTTTAGATTCCTCATCTGACTTAGCTAGTTTGCATTTGTAATGTCGCCATTTACTCTCCGCTCGTACGGTGCAGGCCGGGCGTGGTGAAAGTCATACAGCAAGACAGAGTTATGCCAAATATGGATGTCCTGGTCCGGACGTAGGCGTAAATGCACCCCACTCAATGCCATTTGTGGCAACCTTGCATAGCATTTGACCACGCTCGCCTGGTAAAGACTAAACAAAGGATGTTCCCGTAGCAGAGCTGTATTCTCTCACAACATTACTGCAGACCAAACATTAGCGCCTGCGTAGTGATTTTCCCAATAGACCCATGCACGCGCACCCGCAGTCCCAACACGCCCCCCCGCACGCACATACATGCACACAAATGCATTGGAGCGAGCTGTGAGGTTACATGACTGAATACGGTATTGCTTACTACATGTACTATTATGGAAAAAAAGAATATCCAAATGTAATGTTTAAGACAATGATAAGAAAATAGATGCCGTAAAACCTGTAAAATTAACTATTCCTGATACATTTCTGAAGATATTAAACAGGACAGTATTCCCCCACCACACTTCACAGAGCCTGGGAGGGAGAGCCACGCACGCACACACACGCACACATGCACTAAGCAGCTTCTCCTCTCCCTGGCACATTCCTGAGAAAGCAACAGTCAGGTTCCGCCCCCCCTCACCCTCCCGTGTAGCAAATTACTTTGCTGAGACTCTGTGAGAGGAACCCGACCCGTCTGATACTTTCTCGTCCCAAGGGGAACATGTCAAGATTCCAAACACTTTTATAACCTGTGATGATATGATGGGGTCATACCCTTTCAACATCCCTGTACTCTGTATTTGCCACAGTGAACTAAGCTACACAGACAACGTCATGACCCTGTCCACACGATACAATGCTCACAAATACTAATCTATAACATGGGTCATAAACTACTATTTCCTTGTCTGTTACTCCTTAATTACAAATGTTGTATATTTCAATGGCATTTTAGCTCCTTGCTGGGAGCTGGGGCACCACGTGGCACGGTACATTTACACGCACACACATTCAGGGCCGAAACCCAGAAACACAGAGAAGCAGCAGGGAAATGTAGCTCTCCCCACCTCCCCCACAGCTCCACATTCCAGGACACAGATAAGACAAGACAAGCAGACTGGGGCATTTAAGAAACAAAAATGACATTTAGACCATAATGGATAGCCGATAAATAACCAAATGTAATCTTTAAAAAATTAAAATTAAATCTGGGAATTAAATAGCCAAATTCAATAATGGCATCCTTGATGTTACCTTGTTTTGGGGTGATTTAAACATGTAAATGGTAAGTGTTTTGTAACCATGTTCGCTGCTTGAAACACAAAGCAGTCTTTTACTCAAACTTTATCAAGTAAAATAAATTAACTGTGGTTGTGTCTGAAGTTTTGAAACAAGATGGCCTTGCACTCAGCTACCAGCTAAATTAATAACAACGTTAGAGCAAGCGCTAAGCAGCTTGTCTAAAAGTAAACTTTTGCCCAACAATACATCACATCAACAGAGCTGAATGTTTAGCTATCTAAACATATATATATACATTATATATGTGTATTGTATTTATTATTATTATTTTAAATGGAATGGCTGGAACCTGGAAATGAAGAGTTTACCCTAGTTTTCAAAATTTAAAATACACATACTACATGCATACAACACAATCCACTGTAGCCTGTCAATCACCCAACAGGTCAATGCATTCAGACCTGCCAAATGTCAATATGGTATCACACCCAATTATCACTATCATTTTAGCATTTAGCATAAGCTCTGGGTAAATAAATATTTGTAGTGATTGCCCAAATGGCTGGTGACGCTGCAATATGCATATGAGTGTCTCTCATTGTTTGTGCACATACACAATAACCTTGTTGGCTCTTGCTGTTATAGGTGATTATTTTAGAACTTGGTATTCATATTTTAGAGAACTGTTAACTTGAATTATCAAGTTTTTATTTGATCCCTGCTGCATCATGTCAAATGCAGTTTGTCTCAAACATTCTGAAATGTCTTTTCCCTTGTCATAAGGAAAACCATTGAGTTTGATCTTACAGTCATCACTATCAGTGATGTTCATTTGGATTAATTAACAGTGGGACTTTTACCTGCTAATGTTTGTTGAATGAAAACTTTGCCGTTCTTTGTTGAAGGACAACTCGGCCATCTTTCAAGCTAGTCTCCCTTTAGGACTGCAACTTTTATTAATGTTCTTGGCAATACTTTTGTGAGAAATGTATAATGTTTATAATTTACTACACGATTTAGTCTGATAAACCCCCAGGATACAGTGTCTCTTCTCTCCAATATCAGATTATTTGTGTATTCAGTTTCCCACTGGCCAGGTGAGAAACGGAAAATATTATACCCGAGGGGAGAGAGACGAAGTGGGGGTGGGGACGTGTATCCGACCAGATGTTATTATGAGAATTGATGTTAACCTGAATTCAAACAACACATTCACCTCTTTATCTGACTCCAACAAAATAAAAAATGAGAATGTGTTCGTAAGGTAATAACTGAACTAAAAGAAAAGAATGGTTGTAGTAAGAAACTTTACTGTTTCCTTGTGCCCTACTGGGAGAGTATTTTTACTTAGTTACAAATCTAAAGTACTTTAATGGCGGTGAGCTGGGGCACCACGTGGCAGTCCGTCTCACATCAACCTGCCTGCAGCTCTCCCTTTCTAGGGGGCCTAGGCTTTGATAAATATGCCGATCTACAAGCTCAGCAGTGTACCCTGTGAGCCTGTACATGTGGCATTTTTCCCCTAAATTCCTGTATATCAGTATCTGATGTATGTACACGTACGTTTTACAGAAGGGATGAATTAAAATGTACAGTAATCAATTACACATTCATGATCAAGAATTCCACATTTATGATCAATTATACTATCTCCCCGAGACAGTGAGCATGCTCCTTACTTGGCCATATACCAATCGATCTATAGTCGATTCACTTTATCAAACACTAGCCTATAAGATACTCCAGTGGCCCCCCCACCTCTGGTAAAAGGGCTGGGGGCCCCTGAGATAAACTAATCGACCCCGAACTCCCATGAGTGGGTGTGAATGATCATACACTAGCCTATCAGATACTCCAGTGGCCCCCCCACCTCTGGTAAAAGGGCTGGGGGCCCCTGAGATAAACTGATCGACCCCGAACTCCCATGAGTGGGTGTGTATGTTATGCCTCCCAGAGACATGAAACTTAATATACAACTTATTTATATATACACTAAATGCTATTCAAATGCTGTTCCCCATTCAAATCACATAATATGTACATCTTTATTGTTTCCTCTTCTATCTCATGAATGGTTTTGGCCTAAATTTAGTTTAATTTAGTTCTCCTACAATTAGCTTTAAGGTGGTGCACTTCGCCTATACTAAGCATAGAATATATGCATACCTTATTTTGGGACCCGAAGGAGTGCCACACCCAAGTTTTTGCAGGAAAACGGCTGTTTGGTCTTTTGGGTTGGTTTATCTCTGTTGTATGAGAAGCCCGCAGACGGATATGATCACGTCAGGGTCACCAGGCTGATGCTACACGGTGTGAGAGTGCTCTGTTTATCCTGAGGTCAGGGGGCAAATACACACACAGAGATTACCCACTACCCAAAGCTTTGATCTTCTAATCATTCCACCGTACAATGAAAGGCAGAACTCAGTGTTACCGATTAGCCCTAGCCCGGCATATATTTATTGATTACATGGGGGCATTCCCCTGAAATGAATAAGAACAGCACTTGAATATGAATAACATGATATATGACCTGTTATATTGCGAATCAGATTCGCTCCATATCAGCTCGTCGGTCGGGGCCCCTGGAAGCAGGACAGAAGGCTTGTTCTGTCATGGAGAATTCTGACGTGTCTTCCCTTTCTCAGACACTATATAGAAAATCTGTCTCTCCCTCTGTGACCTTGCTGGCTCGCAGCTAGTGTGTACACTCTTGTAAGTAACGGTACTTACTGATAAAGGTCACTTTTATACCACCACTATGGACTCTACTATAAACTCTATGCACCAGAGTCTCTAGGACTCTATTATAAACTCTATACACCAGAGTCTCTATGGACTCTACTATAAACTCTATGCACCAGAGTCTCTAGGACTCTATTATAAACTCTATACACCAGAGTCTCTATGGACTCTACTATAAACTCTATAAACCAGAGTCTCTAGGACTCTATTATAAACTCTGTACACCAGAGTCTCTATGGACTCTACTATAAACTCTATGCACCAGAGTCTCTAGGACTCTATTATAAACTCTATACACCAGAGTCTCTAGGACTCTATTATAAACTCTATACACCAGAGTCTCTATGGACTCTATTATAAACTCTATACATTTCAGAGTCTCTCTATATGGACTCTCAATACATTTCAGAGTCTCTCTCTATATGGACTCTACAAACATGTATGTACAAGTAACTTTGCAGAAGGGAAGAATTTAAAATAAAGTACAGTAATCCGTTACACATATGACATATATAATCGATCTTCCTAAGATTGTGACTGTGCTCTTCTACACAACTAACTAAAAGCGTATATAGTAAACAATTACAATTAATAACATGTCCCACTTTTAGTACATTGAAATTCAGTCTTGAAACTGTCATTATTATTATTATTGTTTAAAATCATCACTTAAAGGCCCTCCCATAAGTCGCGTACTATTATGTTGTTGTTGACTTTATTATTATTAATATTATTATTTTGTTAGAATTATTGTAACTTTGTTTATTTGATTATTATGATGATTTGTCTCTTCCCTCAGATATTAGAACATTATTTTGTATTATTAGTTGTTGTTGTTATTATTCACTTAAGTTATTCTTTATCTAGTTCCCCACTGGCCAGGTGAGAAACTGAAAATATTGTGGATAATATTATTATTATTATTATTTCACAGCACAGCCCCACTTAATTGATTAATTGTTTTTTTTTGTGTATTTTTTTTTAAAAATCTGCCTATAACCTTTTTTGTAGAAGAGCACAAAAATGCACAAAAGCGCAGTCTTTTTGAAGAAGAATCCAAACAGCAAAAAGTATTCTATATGCATGTGGGCGTGGCCTATCTGGGGAAATGGCCAGGGAACACTTGAGAAAAAGAAATTATGATTTTATACCTCCCGGTTCAATAGTTATAAAGCAAAACATGAAGTAGGCTGTTACCGGGCCACCGTGTGGCCACCTTGTGCAATTATTTTGCAATTAATTTTCATAATTATTATGACACTCCTTTTACATTTTTGTAACTATGACTCTTACGGTTTCCAAGGGAAAAAATGTTTAAAATACTTGAAACGGTCACGACAGGGGTTATCAAAGAGTTAAAATTAAATACATACTCAAGTTTGACACATTATCTCTACACTACTGATCAATGCCTGCATACTGATCAATGCCTGTATGTATGCACAAACAGCTCCACGTGCTCCGGGAGAGGGGGGGGGTTGGTGTGGGGGGAGTGGGGGATGGGGGGGGGGGGTGTTTGGGGAGCTGTGGGTGTACCAGTCGAGTCGGGCCACATGCTCTATTCGCCCAGAGACAGATAGCATATTATGAGAGTTTCTTACATGAAATGTAAACAGCCGATTGTAGATGCATTTTAGACACAATTCACTACACCTCATCTGACTTCACTTAGCTACTTTGCATTAATAATTTCACCATTTACTCTCTGCTCGGACAGTGTAGGCATGGCTTAGTCAAAATCATACAGTAGGACAGAGTTATGCCAACTCCGTACACTTCATGGCCTGGGGCCAGTCCAATGGCGGCTCTCCTACATAGACTTCTATTGAGAATGGGGGCAAAGAAATAGGGACATGTCCTGGACCGGAAATAGGCATAAAAGCTCAAACTCCAGCTTGTCCCTCTCCAGGCTGCATAAACAGTGCTCAAGCGCTCCGTTTCTACCCACTCAATGTCGCAACTTTCTATCAGGTGACTCTGTCACTGTGTGTTCCTTCATTGTGAAAACAACACAGGCAGAGACACAACAAAAACAAATTTCCCATCCCTGACTCACAGCACACACACATGCATCGCACGCACAGACGCACATTGCACGCACAGAGGCGCGCGCACGCACATGCACTCTCACATGCCCTCACACGCACACAGCCGCGCATGCCCGCCCGCACACACACGTATGGGAATGAATAACAACATTACAGCGAGCGCTAGGCAGCTTGTCAAAACCTAAACTTTCCAACAATCGCCATGGTTTGCCCAGCAAAGCATCAAAAATCAACAGAGCTATATGAGCCCCATTTAGTTATTTAAATATGACACAGTTGGCAACAAGCAGAGCATAGGCATGTCAGCTGGGTTTTTTTTCATTTTTTTTCAAAGCGTGTTCATATGATATCACATCCAGCTTTATCACTAATACTTAATTATACCATATAGCTAAACACTATAAAAGGCCGTCTCCATATAGTCCCAAGCTGGTAGAAATCTGCATAAAAATGCATATTTTTAAGGGCCCTTTCTATACAGCCATGGGACCACGTGAAGACTGCTAGACTGGTCAGAAATTGACCCCTATGGCCTGCAGGACTAGATAACATCACAGTCGGAGGTCACCATCTGTTGCGTCATTGTTGTTCGGGAGTTATCAGAGAGTCCAATAAACAGGCTGTATACATAAGTCATGGCATCATATATTTAATGATTTCCCGGGATACTTATCCCAAAATGAATGGTCATGTGATATGCATATGAACAGCAAAGGCATAGATTATAGCAAATACGACCTGTTACATCACAAATCAGATTCGCTCATATCAGTCCGTTGATCGGGGCGCCCCTGAAGCGCAGGACAGAAGGCTCGTCTATCCTGGAGAATTCTGACGTCTCTACTTTTTCAGACACTATATAGAAATCTTTCTGTCGCTCTGACCTTGCTTGGGCACAGCTAGGGTAGGGTGCACACCCTTAGAAGTGATGGTTAACTGCTTAAAGGTCTACTTTATCCCAACAAAGGGGGGGGGGGGGGGGGTCATGACCTTTGGCCTTCACATGGTGACCTGCACGTTTGAGCAGCTGCACCAAAGTGTCTGGATCTTCACAGACACTAACTAAACTAAAAATAGGTAAAATGTTTATTCAGCTAAAAGT
>NC_136798.1:2923974-3125733 GCF_951216825.1 Electrona antarctica | reverse complement strand
GACAGACAGACAGACAGTGGCCCCCAAAAATAGCAGACCTACAAGTGGCACCGAGTGCCGCGCTATGAGCTTGTAGGTCTGCTATTTTAGACAGACAGACAGACAGACAGACAGACAGACAGACAGTGGCCCCCAAAAATAGCAGACCTACAAGTGGCACCGAGTGCCGTGCTACGAGCTTGTAGGTCTGCTATTTTAGACAGACAGACAGACAGACAGACAGACAGACAGTGGCTCCCAAAAATAGCAGACCTACAAGCTCGTAGCGCGGCACAGAGTGCCGCGCTACGAGCTTGTAGGTCTGCTATTTTAGACAGACAGACAGACAGACAGGCAGTGGCCCCCAAAAATAGCAGACCTACAAGTGGCACCGAGTGCCGCGCTATGAGCTTGTAGGTCTGCTATTTTAGACAGACAGACAGACAGACAGACAGTGGCCCCCAAAAATAGCAGACCTACAAGTGGCACCGAGTGCCGTGCTACGAGCTTGTAGGTCTGCTATTTTAGACAGACAGACAGACAGACAGTGGCCCCCAAAAATAGCAGACCTACAAGCTCATAGCGCGGCACCGAGTGCCGCGCTATGAGCTTGTAGGTCTGCTATTTTAGACAGACAGACAGACAGACAGTGGCCCCCAAAAATAGCAGACCTACAAGCTCATAGCGCGGCACCGAGTGCCGCGCTATGAGCTTGTAGGTCTGCTATTTTGGACAGAGACAGACAGACAGACAGACAGTGGCCCCCACAAATAGGAGACCTACAAGCTCATAGGGCGGCACTCTGTGCCGCGCTATGAGCTTGTAGGTCTGCTATTTTAGACAGACAGACAGACAGTGGCCCCCAAAAATAGCAGACCTACAAGTGGCACAGAGTGCCACGCTATGAGCTTGTAGGTCTGCTATTTTAGACAGACAGACAGACAGACAGACAGACAGTGGCCCCCAAAAATAGCAGACCTACAAGGTCATAGCGCGGCACCGAGTGCCGCGCTATGAGCTTGTAGGTCTGCTATTTTAGACAGACAGACAGACAGACAGTGGCCCCCAAAAATAGCAGACCTACAAGCTCATTGCGCGGCACCGAGTGCCGCGCTATGAGCTTGTAGGTCTGCTATTTTGGACAGAGACAGACAGACAGACAGACAGTGGCCCCCACAAATAGCAGACCTACAAGCTCATAGGGCGGCACTCTGTGCCGCGCTATGAGCTTGTAGGTCTGCTATTTTAGACAGACAGACAGACAGTGGCCCCCAAAAATAGCAGACCTACAAGTGGCACAGAGTGCCACGCTATGAGCTTGTAGGTCTGCTATTTTAGACAGACAGACAGACAGACAGACAGACAGTGGCCCCCAAAAATAGCAGACCTACAAGTGGCACCGAGTGCCGTGCTACGAGCTTGTAGGTCTGCTATTTTAGACAGACAGACAGACAGACAGACAGTGGCTCCCAAAAATAGCAGACCTACAAGCTCGTAGCGCGGCACTCTGTGCCGCGCTACGAGCTTGTAGGTCTGCTATTTTAGACAGACAGACAGACAGACAGGCAGTGGCCCCCAAAAATAGCAGACCTACAAGTGGCACCGAGTGCCGCGCTATGAGCTTGTAGGTCTGCTATTTTAGACAGACAGACAGACAGACAGACAGACAGTGGCCCCCAAAAATAGCAGACCTACAAGCTCATAGCGCGGCACCGAGTGCCGCGCTATGTGCTTGTAGGTATGCTATTACAGACAGACAGACAGACAGACAGTGGCCCCCAAAAATAGCAGACCTACAAGGCTGTGAACTTGCGGCACCAAGTGACGCGCTGTGAACTTGTAGGTCTGCTATTTTTGAAAAATAGCAGACCTACAAGCTCATAGCGCGGCACCGAGTGCCGCGCTATGAGCTATGCGCTATGAGACAGACAGTGGCCCCCAAAAATATATTATTTTAGACTGTCAGACAGACAGTGGCCCCCAAAAATAGCAGACCTACAAGGTCATAGCGCGGCACCGAGTGCCGCGCTATTTTAGACAGACAGACAGACAGACAGACAGACAGACAGACAGACAGTGGCCCCCAAAAATAGCAGACCTACAAGGCTGTGAACTTGCGGCACCAAGTGACGCGCTGTGAACTTGTAGGTCTGCTATTTTTGAAAAATAGCAGACCTACAGACAACAGACAGACAGACAGTGGCCCCCAAAAATAGCAGACCTACAAGCTCATAGCGCGGCACCGAGTGCCGCGCTATGAGCTTGTAGGTCTGCTATTTGTGGGGTCTGTTATTTTAGAGAGACAGACAGACAGACAGTGGCCCCCAAAAATAGCAGACCTACAAGCTCATAGCGCGGCACCGAGTGCCGCGCTATGAGCTATGCGCTATGAGACAGACAGTGGCCCCCAAAAATATATTATTTTAGACTGACAGACAGACAGACAGTGGCCCCCAAAAATAGCAGACCTACAAGGTCATAGCGCGGCACCGAGTGCCGCGCTAAGAGCTTGTAGGTCTGCTATTTTAGACAGACAGACAGACAGACAGACAGTGGCCCCCAAAAATAGCAGACCTACAAGGTCATAGCGCGGCACCGAGTGCCGCGCTATGAGCTTGTAGGTCTGCTATTTTAGAGAGACAGACAGACAGACAGTGGCCCCCAAAAATAGCAGACCTACAAGCTCATAGCGCGGCACCGAGTGCCGCGCTATGAGCTTGTAGGTCTGCTATTTTAGACAGACAGACAGACAGTGGCCCCCAAAAATAGCAGACCTACAAGCTCATAGCGCGGCACCGAGTGCCGCGCTGTGAACTTGTAGGTCTGCTATTTTAGACAGACAGACAGACAGACAGTGGCCCCCAAAAATAGCAGACCTACAAGCTCATAGCGCGGCACCGAGTGTCTGTCTGTCTGTCTGTCTGTCTGTCTAAAATAGCAGACCTACAAGTTCACAGCGCGGCACTCGGTGCCGCGCTATGAGCTTGTAGGTCTGCTATTTTTGGGGGCCACTGTCTGTCTGTCTGTCTGTCTGTCTAAAATAGCAGACCTACAAGCTCATAGCGCGGCACTCGGTGCCGCGCTATGAGCTTGTAGTTCTGCTATTTTTGGGGGCCACTGTCTGTCTGTCTGTCTGTCTGTCTGTCTAAAATAGCAGACCTACAAGTTCACAGCGCGGCACTCGGTGCCGCGCTATGAGCTTGTAGGTCTGCTATTTTTGGGGGCCACTGTCTGTCTGTGCGGCACTCGGTGCCGCGCTATGTGCTTGTAGGTCTGCTATTTTTGGGGGCCACTGTCTGTCTGTCTGTCTGTCTGTCTGTCTATTTTTCAAAAATAGCAGACCTACAAGCTCATAGCGCGGCACTCTGTGCCGCGCTATGATCTTGTAGGTCTGCTATTTTTGGGGGCCAGTTTCTGTCTGTCTGTCTGTCTGTCTGTCTGTCTATTTTTCAAAAGCAGACCTACAAGTTCACAGATGAGCTTGTAGGTCTGCTATTTTTGGGGGCCAGTGTATGTCTGTCTGTCTGTCTGTCTGTCTGTCTGTCTAAAATAGCAGACCTACAAGCTCATAGCGCGGCACTCGGTGCCGCGCTATGAGCTTGTAGGTCTGCTATTTTTGGGGGCCACTGTCTGTCTGTCTGTCCGTCTGTCTGTCTGTCTGTCTGTCTGTCTGTCTGTCTGTCTGTCTGTCTGTCTGTCTGTCTGTCTGTCTGTCTAAAATAGACAGACAGACAGACCGCGCTATGAGCTTGTAGGTCTGTTTTTTTTCAAAAATAGCAGACCTACAAGTTCACAGCGCGGCACTCGGTGCCGCGCTATGAACTTGTAGGTCTGCTATTTTTGGGGGCCACTGTCTGTCTGCGCGAGTGCCGCGCTATGAGCTTGTAAGTCTGCTATTTTTGGGGGCCACTGTCTGTCTGTCTGTCTGTTTGTCTGTCTGTCTGTCTGTCTGTCTGTCTATTTTTCAAAAATAGCAGACCTACAAGTTCACAGCACGGCACTCGGTGCCGCGCTATGAGCTTGTAGTTCTGTAGGTCTGCAATTTTTCGGGGCCACTGTCTGTCTGTCTGTCTGTCTGTCTGTCTGTCTGTCTGTCTGTCTATTTTTCAAAAATAGCAGACCTACAAGTTCACAGCGCGTCACTTGGTGCCGCGCTATGAGCTTGTAGGTCTGCTATTTTTGGGGGCCACTGTCTGTCTGTCTGTCTGTCTGTCTATTTTTCAAAAATAGCAGACTTACAAGTTCACAGCGCGGCACTCAGTGCCACTTGTAGGTCTGCTATTTTTGGGGGCCACTGTCTGTCTGTCTGTCTGTCTGTCTGTCTGTCTGTCTGTCTGTCTGTCTGTCTGTCTGTCTGTCTGTCTGTCTGTCTGTCTGTCTGTCTGTCTGTCTGTCTGTCTGTCTAAAATAGCAGACCTACTACAGACAGACAGACAGACAGACAGACAGACAGTGGCCCCCAAAATTAGCAGACCTACAAGTTCACAGCCTTGTAGGTCTGCTATTTTTGTCTGTCTGTCTGTCTGTCTGTCTGTCTGTCTGTCTGTCTGTCTAAAATAGCAGACCTACAAGCTCATAGCGCGGCACTCGGTGCCGCGCTATGATCAAGCTCATAGCGCGGCACTCGGTGCCGCGCTATGAGCTTGTAGTTCTGCTATTTTTGGGGGCCACTGTCTGTCTGTCTGTCTGTCTGTCTGTCTAAAATAGCAGACCTACAAGTTCACAGCGCGGCACTCGGTGCCGCGCTATGAGCTTGTAGGTCTGCTATTTTTGGGGGCCACTGTCTGTCTGTGCGGCACTCGGTGCCGCGCTATGTGCTTGTAGGTCTGCTATTTTTGGGGGCCACTGTCTGTCTGTCTGTCTGTCTGTCTATTTTTCAAAAATAGCAGACCTACAAGTTCACAGCACGGCACTCGGTGCCGCGCTATGAGCTTGTAGGTCTGTAGGTCTGCAATTTTTGGGGGCCACTGTCTGTCTGTCTGTCTGTCTGTCTGTCTGTCTAAAATAGCAGACCTACAAGCTCATAGCACGGCACTCGTGCCGCGCTATGAGCTTGTAGGTCTGCTATTTTTGGGGGCCACTGTCTGTCTGTCTGTCTAAAATAGCAGACCTACAAGCTCATAGCGCGGCACTCGGTGCCGCGCTATGACCTTGTAGGTCTGCTATTTTTGGGGGCCACTGTCTGTCTGTCTGTCTCTCTAAAATAATATATTTTTGGGGGCCACTGTCTGTCTCATAGCGCATAGCTCATAGCGCTCATAGCGCGGCACTCAGTGCCGTCTGTCTGTCTGTCTGTCTGTCTGTCTATTTTTCAAAAATAGCAGACCTACAAGTTAACAGCGCGGCACTCGGTGCCGCGCTATGAGCTTGTAGGTCTGCTATTTTTGGGGGCCACTGTCTGTCTGTCTGTCTGTCTGTCTGTCTGTCTGTCTGTCTGTCTGTCTGTCTAAAATAGCAGACCTACAAGTTTACAGCGCGGCACTCGGTGCCGCGCTATGAGCTTGTAGGTCTGCAGGGGGCGCGGTTCTGCTGCTGACCCAGTGTCTCATCTGTCTGTCTCGTCTGCTGTTTTTTATGTATTTTATGTTGTCCTAAGCAATCGCACCCCAATTATCTTTGTGGCAAAATGAAGCTTAACGTCGGCATGATACTGTGCCTGGCTGTGTGCCTTCTCAGTTGTTTAATCACTGAAGTATGGAGTTTACACGGAAAAGTCGGCGTCCTCGCCTATACTCGCGATCAGCTGTTATCGCTCAGGCACCCAGGCAAACCAGGAGACGCTGTTTTGGATTCACTGGAAAAGTATCCACAACTTAAAAATACCGGTACGCGAAAATGGAATAAAGATAAGAAACGAGGATCAAGGGGTGGAGTGAGAGCCAGATTAAGGAGGCGCGGCAGCAGACATCCTTTGCCGGTAATAACTTTTTCTAATGTCCGCTCTTTGAGCAACAAAATGAATGAACTGGTCGCTAAAATTAAATACGACAACGAATTCAGACAGAGCAACCTCATCTGTTTTACAGAGAGTTGGTTGAAGGAGGAGATGTCAGACCCAAATCTGCCGGGTTACACAATAATACGGGCTGACAGAGACACTAATACGTCACGGAAATCTATTGGTGGTGGCTTGTGTGTCTATATTGACACACGCTGGGCTACCCAGTATACGGTCCGGGAACGCGTATGCACACATGACTATGAAATCCTGGTGGTCTCATTTCGTCCATTCTACCTCCCGAGAGAGTTTGGCCAGATTACAATCATACTGGCCTATGTACCTGGGCCGGATTTTGTGGGGGCTGCGGCCAGTATAGCCGAGTGCTACAACAACGCTCTGTCCCGCGCAGTTAACCAACCCGTTCTGCTGCTAGGGGACTTTAACTCTTGTGAACTGTCCGATCACCTGCCCACTCTACACCAGTACGTGGACTGTCCGACCCGCCTGGCACGCACCCTGGACAAGTGTTATGGCAACATACCAGACGCCTACAAATCCACCTGCAGGCCTGCCTTGGGGAAGTCTGACCATAATGTCATACACCTACTCCCACGCTACAGGGCTAAACTGAGACGGGAAAAAACAGTGACCAAGGAAATAGTGACCTGGACAGAGGACTGTAAGGAGGAAATGAGATGCGAGTTGGAAACGACTGACTGGCTATTTCTTAACTCATGTGACACCCCTCACGAACTGATTGACACGTTTACATCCTATCTGTTGTTTAATGAAAGTAAAATCATGCGAACTAAATCTGTCAAAATATTCCCTAATAACAACTTATGGATGTCTAGTGATCTGAAGGGTTGCATTCGTGAGAAGAAACATGCTTTTAAAAATGGTAATGTTGAGTTAGTTCGAGAAAAAAGATGTGAATTAAGATCTAAACTGAAACAAGCAAAAATAGATTACAAAGATAAAGTTGAGTACCAATACTTTGCAGGGAATGCCAAGAAAGCATGGGAAGGTTTAAATGTGATGATGGGCAGGGAAACTAAGCAAAAGCGTACCCCCCTGTCGCACCCCTCTCCATCTTTTGCTAACGATCTAAATATCTTTTTCAGCCGTTTTGATAAGAATGACTTCAGTGCTGAGCGTGATAGTGTGTGTATGTCCATTCCGGACTATGTCCCTATCACGCTCAGTGAAAATGAAATTGTAGCTAGCCTTTCCTGTATTAAGCCCAACTCGGCCCCTGGGCCTGATGGCCTTAGAGGTAGAGTGTTGAAAGAAAATGTTCATGAACTTAAAGGTATTGTGTTGATGCTATTCCAGTATTTGCTTGACTCTCTAACAATGCCCAATTTATGGAAAATATCTTGTATTGTGCCTCTCCCCAAGAAGCCTGGAGCCACTGAACTAAAAGACTTCAGGCCCATTGCTCTTACTTCTATTTTGGGAAAATGTTTTGAAAGAGTCATAAGCAGACAAATCACAGCGATGGTTTCTAACAGCTTAGATCATCTCCAATTTGCTTATAAAAGTCAGAGAGGAACTGATGATGCAACTATCAGCCTGTTTAACACCCTGTCAAAGCATCTCCAAGTCCCCTCCCACTTTGCCAGGGTCCTTTTTATTGATTTTACCTCTGCTTTCAACAGCATGCAGATACACACCCTTCTGCAGAGACTCATTGACATAGGGGTAAATGGAGGTATTATCCATCTTGTCAGAGACTTCCTCTCTGACCGTCCTCAACAGGTCCGTGTTAATGATACTCTGTCCGACATCACTGTGCTTAACACCGGTGCTCCACAGGGGACTATCTTATCCCCCTTACTTTTCTCCTTATATACAAATGAATTCCAGTTAGATCAGGATATATTTCATTTGTTCAAATATGCGGATGATATGGCCCTGGTTGCCTTACTGAAGAAGGGGGACACAGCGGGGGAGGAAGCATACAGAGTACATGTGTCATCTCTTCAGAACTGGTGCGAGAAAAGCTCCTTAGGGATCAATGTGACAAAAACAAAAGAACTTGTCATTCATGAAAAGGAACCTGTGCAGTCCATTACAATTGGTGGACAAATAGTGGAGATAGTAGACACTTTTAAATACTTAGGCACATATATTGACAACAAACTCAATTTCAGTGAAAATACTGACCAGATTTTTAAAACTTGTAACCAACGCCTCCATCTACTACGCAAGCTCAACTCATTTGGAGTGAGTAAGCATATTATGGAGACGGTCTATAAAAACCTGATAGAGGGAATTTTGACGTTTAACATGGCTATGTGGTATGGAAATCTAAATGTAAAAGGAAGAGGCAAGCTGCAGAGAATAGTAAACCTAGCATCAAAAATCATTGGGAAGAGACAGCAACAAATAGGCTGTATCTACAAGGAGGTACTTCGTAGAAAAGCTATCAAGATAGCAAACGACCCCTCTCATCCACTCTGCAGGGAGTTCGAGCTACTTCCCTCTGGTAGACGGTACAAAGTGCCAAGAGCTAACCGTAACATTTTTAAAAATTCCTTCATACCAAATGCCATTAAGGCACTAAATGATACCATGTCTCGCTAGATTTGTTTGTTTTTTCAATGTATTTGCCACTGTTGTCCTGCACTTTTTGTTTTGCCATGAGAAAATAATTGTGTTACGTGTTGTTGCTGTTGTTGTAACTGTTTGTTTTTTACTGTTGAGACCGAAGACAAATTTCCATACGTGGACAAATAAATGAAACTAACTAACTAACTAACTATTTTTGGGGGCCACTGTCTGTCTGTCTGTCTGTCTGTCTGTCTGTCTGTCTGTCTGTCTGTCTGTCTGTCTGTCTGTCTGTCTAAAATAGCAGACCTACTACAGACAGACAGACAGACAGACAGACAGACAGACAGACAGTGGCCCCCAAAATTAGCAGACCTACAAGTTCACAGCCTTGTAGGTCTGCTATTTTTGTCTGTCTGTCTGTCTGTCTGTCTGTCTGTCTGTCTGTCTGTCTAAAATAGCAGACCTACAAGCTCATAGCGCGGCACTCGGTGCCGCGCTATGATCTTGTAGGTCTGCTATTTTTCAAAAGCAGACCTACAAGTTCACAGCGCGGCACTCGGTGCCACGCTATGAGCTTGTAGGTCTGCTATTTTTGGGGGCCTCTGTCTGTCTGTCTGTCTGTCTGTCTGTCTGTCTGTCTGTCTGTCTGTCTGTCTGTCTGTCTGTCTGTCTGTCTGTCTGTCTATTTTTCAAAAATAGCAGACCTACAAGTTCACAGCGCGGCACTCGGTGCCGCGCTATGAGCTTGTAGGTCTGCTATAGACTGTCTGTCTGTCTGTCTGTCTGTCTGTCTGTCTGTCTGTCTGTCTGTCTGTCTGTCTGTCTGTCTGTCTAAAATAGCAGACCTACAAGTTTACAGCGCGGCACTCGGTGCCGCGCTATGAGCTTGTAGGTCTGCTATTTTTGGGGGCCACTGTCTGTCTGTCTGTCTGTCTGTCTGTCTGTCTGTCTGTCTGTCTGTCTGTCTGTCTGTCTGTCTGTCTGTCTGTCTGTCTGTCTAAAATAGCAGACCTACTACAGACAGACAGACAGACAGACAGACAGTGGCCCCCAAAATTAGCAGACCTACAAGTTCACAGCCTTGTAGGTCTGCTTTTTTTGTCTGTCTGTCTGTCTGTCTGTCTGTCTGTCTGTCTGTCTGTCTGTCTGTCTGTCTGTCTGTCTGTCTGTCTGTCTGTCTGTCTGTCTGTCTGTCTGTCTAAAATAGCAGACCTACAAGCTCATAGCGCGGCACTCGGTGCCGCGCTATGATCTTGTAGGTCTGCTATTTTTCAAAAGCAGACCTACAAGTTCACAGCGCGGCACTCGGTGCCACGCTATGAGCTTGTAGGTCTGCTATTTTTGGGGGCCTCTGTCTGTCTGTCTGTCTGTCTGTCTGTCTGTCTGTCTATTTTTCAAAAATAGCAGACCTACAAGTTAACAGCGCGGCACTCGGTGCCGCGCTATGAGCTTGTAGGTCTGCTATAGACTGTCTGTCTGTCTGTCTGTCTGTCTGTCTAAAATAGCAGACCTACAAGTTTACAGCGCGGCACTCGGTGCCACGCTATGAGCTTGTAGGTCTGCTATTTTTGGGGGCCACTGTCTGTCTGTCTGTCTGTCTGTCTGTCTGTCTAAAATAGCAGACCTACTACAGACAGACAGACAGACAGTGGCCCCCAAAATTAGCAGACCTACAAGTTCACAGCCTTGTAGGTCTGCTTTTTTTGTCTGTCTGTCTGTATGTCTGTCTGTCTGTCTGTCTGTCTGTCTGTCTGTCTGTCTGTCTGTCTGTCTGTCTGTCTGTCTAAAATAGCAGACCTACAAGCTCATAGCGCGGCACTCGGTGCCGCGCTATGATCTTGTAGGTCTGCTATTTTTCAAAAGCAGACCTACAAGTTCACAGCGCGGCACTCGGTGCCGCGCTATGAGCTTGTAGGTCTGCTATTTTTGGGGGCCTCTGTCTGTCTGTCTGTCTGTCTGTCTGTCTGTCTGTCTGTCTAAAATAGCAGACCTACAAGTTCATAGCGCGGCACTCGGTGCTGCGCTATGAGCTTGTAGGTCTGCTATTTTTGGGGGCCACTGTTTGTCTGTCTGTCTGTCTGTATGTCTGTCTAAAATAGCAGACCTACAAGTTCACAGCACGGCACTTGGTGCCGCGCTATGAGCTTGTAGGTCTGCTATTTTTAGGGGCCACTGTCTGTCTGCGCGGCATTTGGTGCCGCGCTATGAGCTTGTAGGTCTGTAGGTCTGCAATTTTTGGGGGCCACTGTCTGTCTGTCTGTCTGTCTGTCTGTCTGTCTGTCTGTCTGTCTGTCTGTCTGTCTGTCTGTCTGTCTGTCTGTCTGTCTAAAATAGCAGACCTACAAGCTCATAGCACGGCACTCGGTGCCGCGCTATGAGCTTGTAGGTCTGCTATTTTTGGGGGCCACTGTCTGTCTGTCTGTCTGTCTGTCTGTCTGTCTGTCTGTCTGTCTGTCTAAAATAGCAGACCTACAAGTTCACAGCGCGGCACTCGGTGCCACGCTATGAGTTTGTAGGTCTGCTATTTTTGGGGGCCACTGTCTGTCTGTCTGTCTGTCTGTCTGTCTAAAATAGCAGACCTACAAGTTCACAGCGCGGCACTTGGTGCCGCGCTATGAGCTTGTAGGTCTGTAGGTCTGCAATTTTTGGGGGCCACTGTCTGTCTGTCTGTCTGTCTGTCTGTCTGTCTGTCTGTCTGTCTGTCTGTCTGTCTTTCTAAAATAGCAGACCTACAAGCTCATAGCACGGCACTCGGTGCCGCGCTATGAGCTTGTAGGTCTGCTATTTTTGGGGGCCACTGTCTGTCTGTCTGTCTGTCTGTCTGTCTAAAATAGCAGACCTACAAGTTCACAGCGCGGCACTCGGTGCCACGCTATGAGCTTGTAGGTCTGCTATTTTTGGGGGCCACTGTCTGTCTGTCTGTCTGTCTGTCTGTCTGTCTGTCTGTCTAAAATAGCAGACCTACAAGCTCATAGCGCGGCACTCGGTGCCGCGCTATGATCTTGTAGGTCTGCTATTTTTCAAAAGCAGACCTACAAGTTCACAGCGCGGCACTCGGTGCCGCGCTATGAGCTTGAAGGTCTGCTATTTTTGGGGGCCACTGTCTGTCTGTCTGTCTGTCTAAAATAGCAGACCTACAAGTTCACAGCGCGGCACTCAGTGCCACTTGTAGGTCTGCTATTTTTGGGGGCCACTGTCTGTCTGTCTGTCTGTCTGTCTGTCTGTCTGTCTGTCTGTCTGTCTGTCTATTTTTCAAAAATAGCAGACCTACAAGTTAACAGCGCGGCACTCGGTGCCGCGCTATGAGCTTGTAGGTCTGCTATTTTTGGGGGCCACTGTCTGTCTGTCTGTCTGTCTGTCTGTCTGTCTAAAATAGCAGACCTACAAGTTCATAGCAGTTCATAGCAGACCTACAAGTATGCGACTCATACTTTTACTTGTACTACTTACTTTTACTTTTAGTACTTAAAGGACATTTTGATGCCAAAACTTTTGTACTTTTACTTGAGTACATTTTGAATACATAGATCTACAAGCTCACAGGACTTCTACTACTAACAGTCTGTCTGTCTGTCTGTCTGTCTGTCTGTCTAAAATAGCAGACCTACAAGTTCACAGCGCGGCACTCGGTGCCGCGCTATGAGCTTGTAGGTCTGCTATTTTTGGGGGCCACTGTCTGTCTGTCTGTCTGTCTGTCTAAAATAGCAGACCTACAAGTTCACAGCGCGGCACTCGGTGCCACGCTATGAGCTTGTAGGTCTGCTATTTTTGGGGGCCACTGTCTGTCTGTCTGTCTGTCTGTCTGTCTGTCTGTCTGTCTGTCTGTCTATTTTTCAAAAATAGCAGACCTACAAGTTCACAGCGCGGCACTCAGTGCCACTTGTAGGTCTGCTATTTTTTTTTTAAAGCAGACCTACAAGTTCACAGCGCGGCACTCGGTGCCGCGCTATGAGCTTGTAGGTCTGCTATTTTTGGGGGCCACTGTCTGTCTGTCTGTCTGTCTGTCTGTCTGTCTGTCTGTAGTAGGTCTGCTATTTCACACAGACAGACAGACAGACAGACAGACAGACAGACAGACAGACAGAGGCCCCCAAAAATAGCAGACCTACAAGCTCATAGCGCGGCACCGAGTGCCGCGCTATGAGCTTGTAGGTCTGCTATTTTAGACAGACAGACAGACAGACAGACAGTGGCCCCCAAAAAAAGCAGACCTTCATAGCAGACCATAATAGCTTGTAGGTCTGCTATTTTTGAAAAATAGCAGACCTACAAGTGGCACTGAGTGCCGCGCTGTGAACTTGTAGGTCTGCTTTAGAAGAATAGCAGACCTACAAGCTACAAGCTCATAGCACGGCACCGAGTGCCGCGCTGTGAACTTGTAGGTCTGCTATTTTTGGGGGCCACTGTCTGTCTGTCTGTCTGTCTGTCTGTCTGTCTGTCTGTCTGTCTGTCTGTCTGTCTGTCTGTCTGTAGTAGGTCTGCTATTTTAGACAGAGAGACAGACAGACAGACAGACAGACAGACAGACAGACAGACAGTGGCCCCCAAAAATAGCAGACCTACAAGCTCATAGCGCGGCACCGAGTGCCGCGCTATGAGCTTGTAGGTCTGCTATTTTAGACAGACAGACAGACAGACAGACAGACAGACAGTGGCCCCCAAAAAAAGCAGACCTACAAGCTCGTAGCGCGGCACTGAGTGCCGCGCTGTGAACTTGTAGGTCTGCTATTTTTGAAAAATAGACAGACAGACAGACAGACAGACAGACAGACAGTGGCCCCCAAAAATAGCAGACCTACAAGCTCGTAGCGCGGCACTATGAGCTTGTAGGTCTGCTATTTTAGACAGACAGACAGACAGACAGTGGCCCCCAAAAATAGCAGACCTACAAGCTCATAGCGCGGCACCGAGTGCCGCGCTATGAGCTTGTAGGTCTGCTATTTTAGAGAGACAGACAGACAGACAGTGGCTCCCAAAAATAGCAGACCTACAAGCTCGTAGCGCGGCACCAAGTGCCGTGCTACGAGCTTGTAGGTCTGCTATTTTAGACAGACAGACAGACAGACAGACAGACAGTGGCCCCCAAAAATAGCAGACCTACAAGTGGCACTGAGTGCCGCGCTATGAGCTTGTAGGTCTGCTATTTTAGACAGACAGACAGACAGACAGACAGACAGACAGACAGACAGACAGTGGCCCCCAAAAATAGCAGACCTTTCAAGCTCATAGCGCGGCACCGAGTGCCACCGAGAGCTTGTAGGTCTGCTATTTTAGACAGACAGACAGACAGACAGACAGACAGACAGACAGTGGCCCCCAAAAATAGCAGACCTACAAGCTCATAGTGCGGCACCGAGTGCCACGCTATGAGCTTGTAGGTATGCTATTACAGACAGACAGACAGACAGACAGACAGACAGTGGCCCTCAAAAATATCAGACCTACAAGGCTGTGAACTTGTAGGTCTGCTATTTTTGGGGGCCACTGTCTGTCTGTCTGTATGTCTGTCTGTCTGTCTGTCTGTCTGTCTGTCTGTCTGTAGTAGGTCTGCTATTTTAGACAGACAGACAGACAGACAGACAGACAGACAGACAGTGGCCCCCAAAAATAGCTATTTTTCAAAATTAGCAGACCTACAAGCTCATAGCTATGAGCTTGTAGGTCTGCTATTTTAGACAGACAGACAGACAGACAGACAGACAGAGGCCCCCAAAAATAGCAGACCTACAAGCTCATAGCGCGGCACCGAGTGCCGCGCTGTGAACTTGTTGGTCTGCTATTTTTTTTAAATAGCAGACCTACAAGCTCACAACGCGTCCTGATGCGACGCATAGTGAGAATAGATCTATAAGCCCACAACGCGTCGCGATGCGACTCATACTTTTACTTGTACTACTTACTTTTACTTTTAGTACTTAAAGGACATTTTGATGCCAAAACTTTTGTACTTTTACTTGAGTACATTTTGAATACATAGATCTACAAGCTCACAGGACTTCTACTACTAACAGAGTACATCTACCCTGCAGTATTAGTACTTAAGTAAAACATTTGTGTGTGTGTGCGTGTGCGTGTGCGTGTGCGTGTGCGTGTGCGTGTGCGTGTGTGTGTGTGTGTGTGTGTGTGTGTGTGCGCATGCATCTTTGCGTGTGTGTGCATGCATGCGTGTTTGTGTGTGTGTCTGTCCATGCATGTGTTTGTGCATGCGTGCGTGCGTGCGTGCGTGCGTGCGTGCGTGCGTGCGTGCGTGCGTGTGTGCGTGCGTGCGTGCGTCCGTGCGTGTGTGCGTGCGTCCACATAGTTGCATGTGATCTACTTCCATGATTAAAGTGAAGAAGTGAATGTATTGGATCAAATTAATGATGATTCAATCATGTACAAATGATCAGGCATTCATCAGAGGATTGATGACTGGGGGTTATTCATGGTCATGGATTGGTCTGAAATGGAGCGGAGGCCGTGGGTGGACGTGGGTGGATGGAACACCACTGACAACAACGTGAGACATTTTACATGTTTTTATATTGTAATTATATCAAAGTCACTGTAAGTAGTTCAATACATTGTGTTTATTGTACAGGTACTGGTACTGTATGTGAGTGACTGAGTGGATGTGGGTCAATACATTGTGTTTATTGTACAGGTACTGGTACTGTATGTGAGTGACTGAGTGGATGTGGGTCAATACATTGTGTTTATTGTACAGGTACTGGTACTGTATGTGAGTGACTGAGTGGATGTGGGTCAATACATTGTGTTTATTGTACAGGTACTGGTACTGTATGTGAGTGACTGAGTGGATGTGGGTCAATACATTGTGTTTATTGTACAGGTACTGGTACTGTATGTGAGTGACTGAGTGGATGTGGGTCAATACATTGTGTTTATTGTACAGGTACTGGTACTGTATGTGAGTGACTGAGTGGATGTGGGTCAATACATTGTGTTTATTGTACAGGTACTGGTACTGTATGTGAGTGACTGAGTGGATGTGGGTCAATACATTGTGTTTATTGTACAGGTACTGGTACTGTATGTGAGTGACTGAGTGGATGTGGGTCAATACATTGTGTTTATTGTACAGGTACTGGTACTGTATGTGAGTGACTGAGTGGATGTGGGTCAATACATTGTGTTTATTGTACAGGTACTGGTACTGTATGTGAGTGACTGAGTGGATGTGGGTCAATACATTGTGTTTATTGTACAGGTACTGGTACTGTATGTGAGTGACTGAGTGGATGTGGGTCAATACATTGTGTTTATTGTACAGGTACTGGTACTGTATGTGAGTGACTGAGTGGATGTGGGTCAATACATTGTGTTTATTGTACAGGTACTGGTACTGTATGTGAGTGACTGAGTGGATGTGGGTCAATACATTGTGTTTATTGTACAGGTACTGGTACTGTATGTGAGTGACTGAGTGGATGTGGGTCAATACATTGTGTTTATTGTACAGGTACTGGCTCAGTGGATGGCCTCGTAACGATGAAGACAGTAACTGTGCATACTACAACCACCAACGTGCCTCTACTGACTCTAGAACATGGGCTAATATCCCATGTTCAGCTACACTGCCCGCAATCTGTGAAAAATGAGTGTGTTTTCACTTCATTGATGAAACTGCAGCTCAGCGTTGCGCTGCCAGTGGTGGAAGAAGTGCTCACATTTTATACTTAAGTAAAAAATACCACGTTGTAAGAAAATACTCCAAAAAGTAAAGTACGGGATTCAAAATGTATTTGAGTAAAAGTACAAAAAGTATTTGAATGTACTTAATTACGGAAAGTAAAAAAAGTATTTGCAGAGTGTCCCATTTGACAGGTTTTCGAAAGTATAAAAATGCAATTGAAAATAGCAGATCTACAAGCTCACATAGCTTGTAGATCTGCTATGTTCAAACGGCCTCAGAAGGCACAATGTATATTGCTGAAGGGGTTAATGCAAGTTTTGTAATAATAATCCAAATCTACAAAGTAACTAAAGTCTTCAAATACTTGTAGTCAGTGGTGGAAAGTAACTAAGTACATTTACTTAAGTACAATTATGAGGTATTTGTACTTTGTACTTGTAATTTGTACTACTACTGGAGTGTCTCCAATTTGCAATACTTGTACTTTTACTTCACTACAAGCAGTGGTGGAAAGTAAGTACATGTACTCAAATACTGTACTTAAGTACACAGTTGAGGATTTTTTTGCTTTACTGGAGTATTTCCCCTTTGTCAGTACTTTTACTTCTACTCCACTACATATCAGAGGCAAATATTGTACTTTTACTCCACTATGATTATTTTAAAACTGTAGTTACTGTTACTCAGTGGTGGAAAGTAACTAAGTACATTAGTAGTAATTAGTAGTACAGTGAAAATTATACAAACATTTTATTGTTTTCTTTAGCATGTTATTCATTTAGTTAACTCCAACCAGTGACCCTATTCTGGGGACCAACATTCTGCCAAACATAGTAGATCTACAAGCTCTCAGCGCGTCCACGACACCATGCACTGTGAGCTTGTAGATCAGTTATTTTCACAGTGAAGAGGGACATGCGCTAGTGCAGAGGTGCTCTCTCTCTCTCTCTCTCTCTCTCTCTCTCTCTCTCTCTCTCTCTCTCTCTCTCTCTCTCTCTCTCTCTCTCTCTCTCTCTCTCTCTCTCTCTTCTCTCTCTCTCTCTCTCTCTCTATGGTGGTCCTTATTTGTAGATGTAAGTTTGCAGCCAAATATATAATATCAATGTGGGGGTCCTTAACATGAAAATGTTTGAGAACCACTGTTAGAGGATCTAGTATAGAACCCTGGGGGACCCCAGTCAACTATAAATGTGGTTCTCAACCTTTTCAGACCACAACCCTCCAAAATAATCATTATTGAATTGGGACCCCCCAAAATAATCATTGAATTGGGGACCCCCCATAAATAATCATTATTGAACTGGGACCCTCCAAAATAATCATTATTGAACTGGGACCCCCCAACATAATCATTGAATTGGGGACCCCCCAAATAATCATTGAATTGGGGACCCCCCAGAAATAATCATTGAATTGGGGACCCCCCAGAAATAATCATTTAATTGGGGACCCCCCCAGAAATAAAAATTGAATTGGGGACCCCCCAGAAATAATCATTGAATTGGGGACCCCCCAGAAATAATCATTGAATTGGGGACCCCGCAGAAATAATCATTGAATTGGGGGACCCCCCACTATAATAATCAACACTATCCTCACTGGCAGGAACAGCAGTGACAACACACCCACGCACGCACGCACGCACGCACGCACGCACGCGCACACGCACGCACGCACACGCACACGCAAACACAAATAAATGACTGTATTGAAATGATTCATTCATAAATTACTGTATTGTAATGATTCATTGATAACGTACTGTATTGTAATGATTCATTCATAAATGACTGTATTGTAATGATTCATTCATAAATGACTGTATTGTAATGATTCATTCATAAATGACTGTATTGTAATGATTCATTCATAAATGACTGTATTGTAATGATTCATTCATAAATGACTGTATTGTAATGATTCATTGATAACGTACTGTATTGTAAGCCATCTTTTTAATCACCTTGTACTGTATACTGAACAGTGGAAGCATTTAATAAAACTTTAATTGGCAAAAGTATTGTTCCAGTCTATTAATTAACAATTCTTCTGACCTGTGGAAAAATAATGTATGTGTGTACCAGATGATAACCAGATCATATTCTGATGATACTAATATTTAAGGCCTGACGTCGAAATAAAAAAAACGTTCGCTCTGAAAGAATATATATTCAAAGATTTGTGCCGCATTTTCACGATTTTTCAAAAATAGCAGACCTACAAGCTCGTAGCGCGGCACTCGGTGGTGCGCTATGAGCTTGTAGACAATAATTCCCATAATGCTTTTGTGCACTGCTTTCTCCTTGTAGATAGGGGGCAGGGCTGTCTTACTGAGACAACATGTAGTCCAGGAAGTAAGTGAGCCCAGTGTCCATGACATCATTGTCATTGTCATCATTAACATCAACGTTTTTGCAAAATGGGTGAAGTGTCCCTTTAACTAGAACAGAAGGGCCATTTTGGGCGGGAACCCCTTTTGGTGTTTCAAGCATTATGTTATGCTTTAGCTGTTGAAACATAGCAGATCTACAAGCTCGTAGCGCGCCACCGAGTGCCGCGCTACGAGCTTGTAGGTCTGCTATTTTTGAAAAATCGTGAAAATGTGGCGCAAATCTTTGAATATATATATTCTTTCAGAGCGAACGTTTTCAACTCAAATATTTGCTTCTGGGGGGGGGGGGGGGGGGTTCTTGAAACAACATATTTTGAGACGGGGGGTCGGCGGCCAAATAATGATAATTCTGGGGGTCCTTGACAAGAAATATTTTGAGAACCGCTGACACAGAAACATGGGTTTTACAGAAAACTGTCAGGATTTAGAAGTAATTTGTTTAGAATCTTTTCTTTAAGATCCATATAGACACTGTTGAGAGGCTCATGTATGAAACACAGGAGCCCCTTGTGAAGTTGGGGAAGAATCCAGAGACCTTTTGTAGTTCTCTCTCTCTCTCTTGAAAGTAACTACACATCTCTATGAGCGTGTTGTTTTAGTTCTCTCTCTCTCTTGAAAGTAACTACACATCTCTATGAGCGTGTTGTTTTAGTTCTCTCTCTTGAAAGTAACTACACATCTCTATGAGCGTGTTGTTTTTAGTTCGCTCTCTCTTGAAAGTAACTACACATCTCTATGAGCGTGTTGTTTTAGTTCTCTCTCTCTCTTGAAAGTAACTACACATCTCTATGAGCGTGTTGTTTTAGTTCTCTCTCTCTCTCTTGAAAGTAACTACACATCTCTATGAGCGTGTTGTTTTAGTTCTCTCTCTCTCTTGAAAGTAACTACACATCTCTATGAGCGTGTTGTTTTAGTTCTCTCTCTCTCTTGAAAGTAACTACACATCTCTATGAGCGTGTTGTTTTAGTTCTCTCTCTCTCTTGAAAGTAACTACACATCTCTATGAGCGTGTTGTTTTAGTTCTCTCTCTCTCTTGAAAGTAACTACACATCTCTATGAGCGTGTTGTTTTAGTTCTCTCTCTCTCTTGAAAGTAACTACACATCTCTATGAGCGTGTTGTTTTAGTTCTCTCTCTCTCTCTTGAATGTAACTACACATCTATATGAGCGTGTTGTTTTAGTTCTCTCTCTCTCTCTTGAAAGTAACTACACATCTCTATGAGCGTGTTGTTTTAGTTCTCTTGTTTTAGTGCGTGCACACACGCACGCACGCGATTTTAAACCACTATTGTAACGTATATCGCCGACGAGTCGACGACATGAATGAACCATGGAATAAGTACTCTGTACTCACAGTAGTAAACTATAATACCACAATGTAGAAATAGTATGCTATGTTACAAGTATTCAACTTTTACTTGAGTAAACAATAAACTGTAAACATATACAATTTGCGTCAAAATGTATAGGCTTAAAGGACAACTTTAGTTTTTTTCAACCGGTTCATGTTTTAGGTTGTTATTAGAGAAAGTAAAAGATTAGTGTTCATTTTTTTTCATTTGCTGCTTTCTTTCGTTTTAGCGAATTTAGCTATTTTTGACAGGGGGGCGGGGGCATTCGAACATGGGGCTAAATATGTATTTTTTTACAACATTTTATAGCGATTTTTTTATTTACTATAGTCCTACTAGACCCCAGGAAATTACATCTGGCCACACATGATCTACTGAATGTGAAGGGGTGCACTCACACGGTTAATGCAATGCTCTGTGCTCGTTGGATCAATGCTGTGTAGTATCATGGCCGCCCAATGCATTTCCAATGGAGGTCACATGGTTTGACACAACATTGTGTTGTATGAGGGGGAGGGGCGCAGTCGAAACACAGCTGAAAGCCATACAACAGACCCCTCCCCCTATGTTGTGTCAAACCATGTGACCTCCATTGGAAATGCATTGGGCGGCCATGACACAACACAGCATTGATCCAACGAGCACGAGAATTGCATTAACCGTGTGAGTGCACCCTACGGGTTACAAACTACAACACAGTATGGCATCCCCCATAGTACCCCCCTTCACATTCAGTTCATCCTGTGATCTTCTGTGGCCAGATGTAATTTCCTGGAGTCTAGTAGGACTATAGTAAATAATACAAAAATAAATCGCTATAAAATTTGGTACAAAAATACATATTTAGCCCCATGTTCGAATGCCTGTCAAAAACAGCTAAAATCGCTCAAACAAAAGAAAGCAGCAAATGAAAAAAAATGAACACTCATCTTTTACTTTCTCTAATAACAACCTAAAACATGAACCTTGGTTGAAAAAAACTAAAGTTGTCCTTTAAAAGTACCAAAAGTAAACTCATTTAGCAGAAAGTCCCATTTCACAAGTTTTGTATACAAATCTTTTGAAAATAGCAAATCTACATGAAGCTCACACACGTTGCTTTGCGAATGGACGTAAAAAAAACACGAACCTTTCACTAATACTGAAACGAATATGAAAACTAAACAAGTCATTTTTAAACAAAACAATAAAACAATAACAAACTTGAAACAAGCAAACTCAATGAATGAAGACGAACTGAAACTCATTCTGGAATTGAGAGCTCAACCCTCGTGGGTTTATAAAGACACCATTTAACATTTACATATTTCCAGCATGTATATTATAGCCTATATTCATAATACATTGAATTACAGCCCAGAGTGTACCTGTCTAGATACTTCCTTAATGTCAACGAAGTCCACACCCACAACACCAGAGGGAGTGCAACGAACCATGTGCAACCCAGATTCGGCACAAACAAGGGACTAAATTGACATGGCACCAAAATGCCACCATTATGCCACCATTATATAGATATTCCACTGTTACGTTCTTAGCTTAGCATGTTTCATGATAAATGCTTTTTTATGCGATGTATTCCCATGCTTTTTGTTCTTGCTTAATGTAAATCGCTCTGGATTAAGAGCGTCTGCTAAATGCCTAAATTGTAAATTGTAATGTGGAACGCCCTACCAACAGTCATTAAGACATGCAAATCCCTTGACTCCTTCAAAACCACTCTCAAAGGGCACATACGGACGGCTGCAATTGGAAACTGGCCCCCGTAAAATCTGAATCCTCCCCCACCGCCCACCCCCTTTTCCCCCTCACTGTATATGTTTCTTTTCCCTTTTAACCTCCTTTATGATGAATTCCTGTTCTGTTCTTTGACTATATAGAAGTGTCTATTTGTACATCTCTAAATGTTGTGATGAATTGAACATGGTGGACCCTCTTGTAAACAAGTGTAATGCTTTATGGTGTCGTCCACTCACAGTTAACAGTCTTTGTATTGAGTTTGTGCTTGTACTGTAATTCTGCAAACTGTTAATAAATATTTCAATCAATCAATCAATCAATCAATCAAACCATTTAACATTTACACATTTCCAGCATGTATATTATAGCCTATTCATAATACATTGAATTACAGCCCAGAGTTATAGGCCTACATAGTATTCTGTCTTATCTCAAGCTTCACAATCTGCCACAACGAAAATTAACCCATTTAGACCTGGGAACGATTCTACAAATGTCTTCTAAATTAACCCATTTAGACCTGGGAACGATTCTACAAATGTCTTCTAAATCCTGTCAGTTTTCTGAAAAACCTGTTTCCATATCAGTGGTTCTCATCCTTTTTCATGTCAAGGAGCCCCAGAATTATCTGTATTTGGCCTCCGACCCCCATCTGAAAATATGTTGTTCCAGGACCCCCCCCAGAAAAAATGTTGTTCCAGGACCCCCCCCCCCCCCCCCAGAAGCAAAGATTTGAGTTAAAAACTTCGAATAGCAGACCCACAAGCTCGTAGCGCGCCATGAGCTTGTAGATCTGCTTGTAGATCTGCTTGTAGATCTGCTATAGCTAAAGTATAACATAATGCTTGAAACACCAAAAGGGGTTCCCGTTCAGAATGTTTTTTTTTTTAACAAAACACAACTCAATGTTTTTTCATAATAATCATCCAATCTAACTCAATGAAATCCCCATAGAAGACATATTATCTTAACAAATACGTTTATACTTCGTATGTCATCAACAAAGTGAACCTCGTTTTCAATTTCACCCAGAGTTCACCAAGTTAAACTGTTACTATACTGTTGAAAGTTAAACTGAACTGAAGCAACATAAAAAGATAAATGACAAAATACAAATAAACAAATTCAAAACGAATACAATAATGTGTACCCTTTGGTTTAAATGCTGTCGTTACCTTGTACAACCACCAGAGGGTAGTGTCATGCCATACGGTGGCGTGCGTTCAACTTGCGGCAGAGCCCTTTTTATCGCCAATCGGACCAATGGCTTTCTCTCGTACTCTGCGGGGGTGTGACGATAATGGCCAATCAGCAGGCGTCTTGTTGCCAACAACGGAGCGACCAATGGCGTGTCGTTGTGCAGCTCATGTGGTTCATTTCGAAGCCGTGTTTATTAGTACACACACACACACACACACACACACACACACACACACACACAGAGAGAGAGAGAGAAAGACACACAACTTTAATAAAACAACCGTTTAGTGTTTAGTGTTAAATACTGCTGTCTTCATTTTCACCACTTCTACGACAGCTACAGCCTACTGTTGGTTAGGTAAGAAACTATACTGTTTATTACATTGATTACTAAACGTACTACAGCAACAACAACAACAACAACAACAACAGCAACAACAACTGCTACTATAGAGCAGTGGTTCCCAAACTTTTTCATGTCAAGGAACCCCCAAAATGACGCTCATTTATAGCCCGCGGACCCCCCATTTGAAAATGCCGAGGACCCCCATGAGAGAAGATGTTTGTACGGCTCTAGCCTCTAGGGCCCCCCGGTTTGCTAGTTTAAGGGCATTTCTATCATTCTATCGGGCATTTCTGTATATGTTTCTTTCCCCTTTTTTACCTCCTTTATGATGAATTCCTGTTCTGTTCTTTGGCTATATAGAAGTGTCTATTTGTACGTCTCTAAATGTTTTGATGAATTGAACAAGGTGGACCTTCTTGTAAACAAGTGTAGTGCTTTATTGGGTCGTCCACTCACAGTTAACAGTCTTTGTATTGAGTTTCTGCTTGAAATGTACTGTAATTCTGCAAACTGTTAATACATATTTCAATCAATCAATCAATTCTATCTCTGGGACACCAAACACATGTTAAAATCACACTTAATTTAACTCAGGGGGTCCATTTGGTTCCTTTTGTACACTCTCAGAGTTACAGACCCATAAGGGTCCATTTGTACACTCTCAGAGTTACAGACCCATAAGGGTCCATTTGGTTCCATTTGTACACTCAGAGTTACAGACCCATAAGGGTCCATTTGGTTCCATTTGTACACTCTGAGTTACAGACCCATATTGGGTCCATTTGGTTCCTAAATTATCATTCAGCTGGGGACCCCTGGAACTCCCTCAAGGACCCCTAGGGGTCCCCGGACCACACTTTGGGAACCACTGTACTAGACTACTGTTAATACTTAGTCAGGTTCCTTATGTAATTTTTTGTTGTTGAAGATTTTTTTAAATATATTTATATTTTATACAGGCCTATTTATATATTTTTTGAAACCCTAACAAATCGGAAAATGTTTGATGCCATTTTTTCGAGGTCGAGCAGGCAGCCATCTACTACTAACCCATTTTGGGCGGGAACCCCTTTTAGTGTTTTAAGCATTATGTTATGCTTTAGCTATTGAAAAATAGCAGATCTACAAGCTCATAGCACGGCACCGAGTGCCGCGCTACGAGCTTGTAGGTCTGCTATTTTTGAAAAATCGTGAAAATCTCTCTATATATATATCTATATCTATATCTATATCTATATATATATATATATATATACACACACTGTTGTCAGTAAGAGGTCTGATCTTTTCACCATTATTAGCTAAATGTTGCACTTTGGACACTTCGCTGATTGATTGAAAATGTTATTTCACAGTAGTCTGAGTGCAGAATAGGTGCATTACTTTATAAAATGTTATTTCACAGTAGCCTGAGTGCAGAATAGGTGCATTACTTTATGATTACTACATTTAACCCATTCTGTACGGGAACTCCTTTTGGTGTTTTAACTAAGCATTATGTTGTACTTTAGCTATTGGAAAATTGCAGATCTACAAGCTCATAGCGCGCCACCGAGTGGCACGCTACGAGCTTGTACAGCCTGGCCAATACAAAAAAATCACACCCATGTGAAGTAAGTGGTGCAACTCCGTGTGGGGGTCCCTCTACTGTACTGTCACTGTACTGTACTGTACTGGCACACCCGAAATCACCATATATATACAGTTAATATGTGCGTGTGTTTGTGTGTGTTGTGCACAGGTGGTGAAAAACAACCATGCTGTTCGTGCTCAGACGCACCCACCCCAGCCACCCACCCAGCCAGCCACACACACAGTCACTTAAGGAAGTGGTTGCACCACTTAAAAAACTGCTATTTGATGATAGAACGAGGGGGGGGGGGGAAAGCACACAATGACTTGTTTACATAAGGGTCCTCCATTTTCAATTCATCGGAAGATGGACAGACCTTGATTGATTGATTTGAAATATTACAGTTTGCAGAATTACAGTACATTTCAAGCACAAACTCAATACAAAGACTGTTAACTTAATTAAGCAGAGAGAGAGAGAGAGAGAGAGAGAGAGAGAGAGAGAGAGAGAGAGAGAGAGAGAGAGAGAGAGAGAGAGAGAGAGAGAGAGAGAGAGAGAGAGAGAGAGAGAGAGAGAGAGAGAGAGAGAGAGAGAGAGAGAGAGAGAGAGAGAGAGAGAGAGAGAGAGAGAGAGAGAGAGAGAGAGAGAGAGAGAGAGAGAGAGAGAGAGGTGTAATATAGATGTCATGGGCGCGTGTGGCGCGCTACGAGCTTGTAGATCTGCTATTTTTGAAAAATCAAAGAACCACTGACACAGAAACATAGCTTTTTCAGATTTTTTTTTGTTGCTATTTGCTATTTTTTTGCAACAGATCTGCTCTACAAGCTCGTAGCGCCGCACTCGCAAAATCTTTGAATATAATTATATTATTTCAGAGCGAAGTCTTTGCTTCTGCGGGGGTCCCTGGAATAAAAGCATATTTTCAGATGGGGGGGGTCCACGGCCAAATTCAGATCATTCTGGGGGTCCTTGACATGAAAAAAGGTTGAGCACCATTGTCATAGAAACATAGGTTTCTGAAAACTTTTAGGATTTAGAAGCCACTTTTTTTTTTTTAATCTGCCTCATTCCTCAATGGGCTAGACCAGTGGTTCGTGGTTCCCAAACTTCAAGGACCCCCAAATTGACACTAATTAGCCCCACGGGGACCCCCAGGGACCCCCAGGGACCCCCAGGGACCCCCATAAGAGAAGATTTTTACGGCTCTATAGCAGTGATTCTCAACCCGTTTAATTTCAAGGACCCCCAGTTTGACATGCATTCGTCTACGGACCCCCCATTTAATGGCATTTCTGTCTCTGGGACCCCCAATTTATATCATTTTAATCAATGTTAATTTAACTCTGAGAGTACCCTAACGGGTCCATTTGGTTCCATTTGTACACTCTCAGAGTCACAGACCCATAAGGGTCCATTTGGTTCCATTTGGTTAGGGGAGGGGCTGATAGTGTGATGTCACTATATTACTGTTTATTTCATTGGCCCGTTTGACTGTCAAGGGTTCAGCCTCCAGGAAGAAACCCTAAATACAAAGTTAATACATACCATTGCACATAAAAACGACTCCAGGGTGTCTAATGAAGTACTGTCACCTCATAGACACATGAAAAACTGGAAAAATACAAAAATTGTGGCAATCCATTTTTAATATTTCCAAAATGATTATATGTCAAAACCCACGTCAAAACTGTTCCTGTGTGTGTGTGTGTGTGTGTGTGTGTGTGGGGAGGAAGGGGAGCATGTTTAGGCATGTCTCAAAAATGCAAAATGATGTTACACTCTATATCTGATTGACATTTATACCACTTCAATGGTGTAAAAGATCAGTTTCTCCAGATTGCGTAAATTGCCGATCACAGATAAGGGTAAATAAATGCTGATTACCGATAAGAGTGAATATCGGCCGATATGGCCGATCACCGATCACTGGCCGATTATCGAAGCATCTCTAGTTGTTTCTTAAAGGAGAATTCCATGCTAGAAGGCTTTCTTACCTATATTTGTAGTTGTTACGTCCCCCACCAAAGAGGGCCAGGTGTTATTTGTAGTTGTTACGTCCCCACCAAAGAGGTCTAGGTGTTATTTTGAGTTGTTACGTCCCCACCAAAGAGGTCCAGGTGTTATTTGTAGTTGTTACGTCCCCACCAAAGAGGTCCAGGTGTTATTTGTAGTTGTTACGTCCCCACCAAAGAGGTCCAGGTGTTATTTGGAGTTGTTACGTCCCCACCAAAGAGGTCCAGGTGTTATTTGTAGTAGGGTTGGGTGACGATACGAATCTATCGTCAATCGCGAATGTACGAGTCCAATCGCCGAATATTTTTATTAGGCGATTTTTCGGGACGATTATTTTCTTTTGCAAAATATTAGCCCAATTAACCTGTAAAGTGTGAGCAACATGTGAATCAATTTGGGCCAGCAAAGTAGTAACAGCGGCCGGGTGGAAAACCCCTCCTCCCGTTATAATGCTCCCAGTCCCCGCACCGCAGCATCGGGGAACACTCTGGCAGCCAGAGTAAAGGCTGGGAGGGACCGAGCCGAGGGAGGCTACTGTACTGTAGCCTACATGTTGTTTATGCTCCGGAGTCCAGACCCATGCAGTTTAATAATATACAGTCACAACAGAATGCACACTGCTGTCTCGTGTCTCATCACAATCCCAATGCGCTACCCGTGAAGTCGGGGGAAAATAAAAAACAGGCTGCTAGTGTTAGTGTAGGCTCGGGGATCGTTAGCTTAGCGCTTAGTTTAGCGTGTAGCTACTGATTCAACCCACTGATTGAACTTCATCTCCGCCTGTAATCTAGGTTATTTTTGTATTGACAACGTGAACGAACCCCGACACCAGCGCTGCAAAAATAGACAGATTTACAAGCTCTCAACGCGTAGCGAACGGCGCTGCAAAAACAGGCAGGACGCGATGCCTTGAGAGCTTGCGGATCAGCAGCAGCGCTCCGAGCCTCTGACTCAACGGGGAGGCAAGAGTTCTCCGGGGAGGAGGAGAAGTTACCAGGGCAGGCTACATGTTGCTGCGGCTAACAACACTGTCACCAGCCAGTGGTTGTGATGTTAGCTTGGCTTGCAGCTGCTTGCCCGTTCCAACTTCACTTCATCTCCACCTGTAACTTATTTTTTATTTTGTTACCCTGGCTGCGCACTGCGCTGCAAAAACAGACGGATCTACAAGCTCTCAACGCGTAGCGAACGGCGCTGCAAAAACAGGCAGGACGCGGCGCCTTGAGAGCTTGTAGATCTGGCTTTTTTTGCGACCTGTAGTGTTCTCTTCGTGTTTTATGACACGAATATATCGTCCATCGCGATTTTTGGACAGACGATGGGCGATTGAAAAAGATTGGCATATCGCCCAACCTTAATTTGTAGTTGTTACGTCCCCACCAAAGAGGTCCAGGTGTTATTTGTAGTTGTTACGTCCCCACCAAAGAGGTCCAGGTGTTATTTGTAGTTGTTACGTCCCCACCAAAGAGGTCCAGGTGTTATTTGTAGTTGTTACGTCCCCACCAAAGAGGTCCAGGTGTTATTTGTAGTTGTTACGTCCCCACCAAAGAGGTCCAGGTATTATTTGGAGTTGTTACGTCCCCACCAAAGAGGTCCAGGTGTTATTTGTAGTAGGGTTGGGTGACGATACGAATCTATCGTCAATCGCGAATGTACGAGTCCAATCGCCGAATATTTTTATTAGGCGATTTTTCGGGACGATTATTTTCTTTTGCAAAATATTAGCCCAATTAACCTGTAAAGTGTGAGCAACATGTGAATCAATTTGGGCCAGCAAAGTAGTAACAGCGGCCGGGTGGAAAACCCCTCCTCCCGCTATAATGCTCCCAGTCCCCGCACCGCAGCATCGGGGAACACTCTGGCAGCCAGAGTAAAGGCTGGGAGGGACCGAGCCGAGGGAGGCTACTGTACTGTAGCCTACATGTTGTTTATGCTCCGGAGTCCAGACCCATGCAGTTTAATAATATACAGTCACAACAGAATGCACACTGCTGTCTCGTGTCTCATCACAATCCCAATGCGCTACCCGTGAAGTCGGGGGAAAATAAAAAACAGGCTGCTAGTGTTAGTGTAGGCTCGGGGATCGTTAGCTTAGCGCTTAGTTTAGCGTGTAGCTACTGATTCAACCCACTGATTGAACTTCATCTCCGCCTGTAATCTAGGTTATTTTTTTATTGACAACGTGAACGAACCCCGACACCAGCGCTGCAAAAATAGACAGATCTACAAGCTCTCAACGCGTAGCGAACGGCGCTGCAAAAACAGGCAGGACGCGATGCCTTGAGAGCTTGCGGATCAGCAGCAGCGCTCCGAGCCTCCGACTCAACGGGGAGGCAAGAGTTCTCCGGGGAGGAGGAGAAGTTACCAGGGCAGGCTACATGTTGCTGCGGCTAACAACACTGTCACCAGCCAGTGGTTGTGATGTTAGCTTGGCTTGCAGCTGCTTGCCCGTTCCAACTTCACTTCATCTCCACCTGTAACTTATTTTTTATTTTGTTACCCTGGCTGCGCACTGCGCTGCAAAAATAGACGGATCTACAAGCTCTCAACGCGTAGCGAACGGCGCTGCAAAAACAGGCAGGACGCGGCGCCTTGAGAGCTTGTAGATCTGGCTTTTTTTGCGACCTGTAGTGTTCTCTTCGTGTTTTATGACACGAATATATCGTCCATCGCGATTTTTGGACAGACGGTGGGCGATTGAAAAAGATTGGCATATCGCCCAACCTTAATTTGTAGTTGTTACGTCCCCACCAAAGAGGTCCAGGTGTTATTTTGTGCAAAAGCTCCTTATTGGCTATTTCCCCTACCATAAGCCCTCAATGAATTGAATTGAATTGAATGGGGCTATGGGGTGTTGTGCTAATTTGCTTATTTCCATCGCTCAATTCTTCTTTTTTTTTTTGTATATATCCTCTCTTCATAATGTAAATAATATCCCAAGCGGCACACTTTACTACTTATTTCAATGGAAATAAGCGAATTAGCACAACAACCCATACCCCATTCAATTCCCATTCAATGCAATTCATTGAGGGCTTATGGTAGGGGAAATAGCCAATAAGGAGTTTTTGCACAAAAAAACACCTGGACCTCTTTGGTGGGGACGTAACAACTACAAATAAAGGTAAGAAAGCTTTCTAGCATGGAATTCTCCTTTAAAATGAGGTGTTTTTTGTTAACTGAAGAAACACAATGTAAGATAACAGACTTTTACACAGAAATATTTACTCTCAGACGACAAGATGGCATCGGGACTGGTGACACATTATAGAGCACTGAACTGAAGTCCTGACGTCACCTGCTCGTCCCCTCGATTCCCCTGGTTCTAAAGTCCTGACGTCACTCGCTTGTCCCCTCGATTCCCCTGGTTCACGGAAGTAACTTAATTCTCTATGGAGAACAACATGGGGTCATCTTAAAATCGTTTCATATAAAAAAAATACACATACGCTGTCTCGGCGTTATTGTCAGGGAGGTGTCTCTGTATCGTTTACGACAGTCACTCATAGGTCTGTTTCTAGCGAAAATGTAACAGCAGTAACAATAGCGTTTTCTCAGTTGATTCTTCATATCCATATGAGTGAAACGGCCTGGATCATTTGTTTATTTTTCAAACACATGTTCTTATCTGAGGCGATCTAAAATCCCCCCTATGGGGATTACAATGCAAATAAAAAGTACATGAACCCGTGGACTTAGCGCCCTCTACCGATATTGACGTCGGACTTCGGTGCGCTATACACACACAATATCAGGACCGTTTTTGTTTGCATTCCTATAGATTGAGTTGCCCGGTCAGCCTTTGTGAAAGGACTCCTATATCTCTCACTCATATAGAGAAGTAGCCCCTTTTCAGATTGTTTGGCTATGTAGAGAAACCTTTTATTTGTCCTTCTCTTATCCCACTTCCAAGGACAACACACAGCTGACCCTACTGTATACCCCCCCCCCCCCCCCCTAAGAAGAAGAAAAAAACGACATGCCCTTTCCTTCAACCGAGAGTGGCAAACAAACTTATTTTCAACCACGGTTCCTCCAGAGGTTTTCTCAGAAAACATTTAGACAGTTCGTTTGGAATAATGTGCACTGTCAAACAAGTACACCATCTGTGTGTCCAGGATTCTATGAAAACAATGACTAATGCAATGTAATGTAATACGGTTCGACGTGAAGCCCAACAATGGGGTATTTTGCTGTGGGATGTGCACAGGTTCATATAATGCAAGCCAGCTGTGAAGATTTGGCAGTGTGGATTATTCTTCATGTCTGTCTGACATCAAAATGAGTTGGTTTCTGAACTGAAAACATCCTGCATTCACATTGTTGTTGTTTTTCTTCTTCTCTGTTCCTGTCTTGATCTGTCTTGAGAAGAGATTATGTGAGAATTCCAGAGACAGTCAAAACGACAGTGGTGGAAAGTAACTAAGTACATTTACTTAAGTACTGTACTTAAGTACAATTTTGAGGTATTTGCACTTCACTTGAGTATTTCCAATGTCCAGTACTTGTACTTCTACTCCACTACATCTCAGAGCCAAAATTTGTACTTTTACTCCACTACAAGTATTTGAAAACTTTAGTTACTAGTTACTTTGGTAACCACTTCAACCCTATACAAATTTGCCAATCTATCCATCTTGCGGAAATTGTGAAAGAAATTTGGTCAAAATAGGGATGCCAGGTTTGGTGTGGTTAAGGTCTCGGGCTTTAACTTTATTCCATGGCTGCATGCTTATTTATCAGTGTTGTTTTTGGCAGCAAATTTTTGTTTTAGTCATTAGTCTCTTGAATAGTTTTCATTTATTTTTAATCACATTTTAGTCACCCGGAATGTTTTATTGTTAGTCTAGTTTTAGTCGACTAAATGTCATAAGATTTTTTGTCGACTAAATCTACAGGTGATTTAGTCGACTAAAATGTGTTTTGGCGGGCATTGATGCCGTCGTAATGACTGAATTTACACTTGCTGAAAATAGCCGATCTACAAGCTCACAACACGTCGCTTGTAGATCGGCTATTTTCAGCATACAACCAAGTGTAAAATGACTTGTACTGGTTCTCTTGTCCACTAGTCCCCTCCTAACATTTTAGTCTAGTTTTCATTTGTTGACGAAATTGTCAATACATTTAGTCTTAGTTTTAGTCATCATAGCTTAGTTTCCATTTAGTTTTCGTCAGTGGAAAACGGAGTCGACGGACATTTTCGTCTTAGTTTTAGTCGACGAACATACGTTTACTTGGCAAACATAATTACTGTAGGAACGAGCTTGCATCTCGGACACATGAGATCAAAAGTATGCCATATACTGTACTGGACCAGTACCAAGCGATGGACCCCCTGCACAAAGCCTGAGTGTAATAGCAGATCTACAAGCTCGTAGCACCGCACCGAGTGCCGTGCTACGAGCTTGTAGGTCTGCTATTTTTGAAAAATCGTGAAAATGCAGGCACAAATCTTTGAATATATATATATATATTCTTTCAGAGCGAACGCTTTTAACTCAAATCTTTGCTTCTGAGGGGTTCCTGGAATAACATATTTTCAGATGGGGGTCGGTGGCCAAATACATGTCATTTTTGGGGTCCTTGACATGAAATATTGAGCACCACTGAGACAGAAACATGAGGTATTTCAGAAAACTGTCAGGATTTAGAAGACTTTTTTTTTCCCGACATCAGGCCTAAATGGGCTAACCAAGGTTCCTTTCCAAGGTTCCTTTTCAGGAATCCAGCAATAATTAGATGTCAGGATGAGGAGAACTGTCCTAATGGGACTTTCTGATTGGTCAGGATGAGGAGAACTGTCCTAATGGGACTTTCTGATTGGTCAGGATGAGGAGAACTGTCCTAATGGGACTTTCTGATTGGTCAGGATGAGGAGAACTGTCCTAATGGGACTTTCTGATTGGTCAGGATGATGAGAACTGTCCTAATGGGACTTTCTGATTGGTCAGGATGAGGAGAACTGTCCTAATGGGACTTTCTGATTGGTCAGGATGATGAGAACTGTCCTAATGGGACTTTCTGATTGGTCAGGATGAGGAGAACTGTCCTAATGGGACTTTCTGATTGGTCAGGATGATGAGAACTGTCCTAATGGGACTTTCTGATTGGTCAGGATGATGAGAACTGTCCTAATGGGACTTTCTGATTGGTCAGGATGAGGAGAACTGTCCTAATGGGACTTTCTGATTGGTCAGGATGAGGAGAACTGTCCTAATGGGACTTTCTGATTGGTCAGGATGAGGAGAACTGTCCTAATGGGACTTTCTGATTGGTCAGGATGAGGAGAACTGTCCTAATGGGACTTTCTGATTGGTCAGGATGATGAGAACTGTCCTAATGGGACTTTCTGATTGGTCAGGATGAGGAGAACTGTCCTAATGGGACTTTCTGATTGGTCAGGATGAGGAGAACTGTCCTAATGGGACTTTCTGATTGGTCAGGATGAGGAGAACTGTCCTAATGGGACTTTCTGATTGGTCAGGATGAGGAGAACTGTCCTAATGGGACTTTCTGATTGGTCAGGATGAGGAGAACTGTCCTAATGGGACTTTCTGATTGGTCAGGATGATGAGAACTGTCCTAATGGGACTTTCTGATTGGTCAGGATGAGGAGAACTGTCCTAATGGGACTTTCTGATTGGTCAGGATGAGGAGAACTGTCCTAATGGGACTTTCTGATTGGTCAGGATGAGGAGAACTGTCCTAATGGGACTTTCTGATTGGTCAGGATGAGGAGAACTGTCCTAATGGGACTTTCTGATTGGTCAGGATGAGGAGAACTGTCCTAATGGGACTTTCTGATTGGTCAGGATGAGGAGAACTGTCCTAATGGGACTTTCTGATTGGTCAGGATGAGGAGAACTGTCCTAATGGGACTTTCTGATTGGTCAGGATGATGAGAACTGTCCTAATGGGACTTTCTGATTGGTCAGGATGATGAGAACTGTCCTAATGGGACTTTCTGATTGGTCAGGATGATGAGAACTGTCCTAATGGGACTTTCTGATTGGTCAGGATGAGGAGAACTGTCCTAATGGGACTTTCTGATTGGTCAGGATGAGGAGAACTGTCCTAATGGGACTTTCTGATTGGTCAGGATGAGGAGAACTGTCCTAATGGGACTTTCTGATTGGTCAGGATGAGGAGAACTGTCCTAATGGGACTTTCTGATTGGTCAGGATGAGGAGAACTGTCCTAATGGGACTTTCTGATTGGTCAGGATGAGGAGAACTGTCCTAATGGGACTTTCTGATTGGTCAGGATGATGAGAACTGTCCTAATGGGACTTTCTGATTGGTCAGGATGAGGAGAACTGTCCTAATGGGACTTTCTGATTGGTCAGGATGAGGAGAACTGTCCTAATGGGACTTTCTGATTGGTCAGGATGAGGAGAACTGTCCTAATGGGACTTTCTGATTGGTCAGGATGAGGAGAACTGTCCTAATGGGACTTTCTGATTGGTCAGGATGATGAGAACTGTCCTAATGGGACTTTCTGATTGGTCAGGATGAGGAGAACTGTCCTAATGGGACTTTCTGATTGGTCAGGATGAGGAGAACTGTCCTAATGGGACTTTCTGATTGGTCAGGATGATGAGAACTGTCCTAATGGGACTTTCTGATTGGCCGTGCTTTGATGTCCAATCACTGAAGACTCAAGAGGGTGTTTGAAGAGGCCAAGAACTTATCCCATTCTGGGCGGCCGGGAACCCCTGTTGGTGTTTTAAAGCATTATGTTATGCTTAATCTATTGAAAAATAGCAGCTGCTATTTTTGAAAAATCGTGAAAATGTAGCGCAAATCTTTGATTATATATTCTTTCAGAGCCAACGTTTTTAACTTAAATATTTTCCTCTGGGGGGTGGGGTCTCTGGAACAACATATTTTCAGATGGGGGTTGGCGGCCAATTACATAGAGATTTTTGGGGACCTTGACATGAAAAAGGTTGAGCACCACTGACACAAAAACATAGGGTTTTTCAGAAAACTGTCGGGATTTAGAAGCCATCTTTTTAGAATCGTCCTCAGGTCTAAATGGGTTAAATTGTCCTCCTTTTGAAAGCGAGTCGGCCAAATTGCAAGGCAAAATGAAGTGCACTTAACCGTTTCAATATGAATCTTGTCCAAGACTGATTTTGTAATGCTATGTTTTTTTTAGAGAACACATTTTGCTATTTCTTCAACAAAATGTTCAGCACCTCTTTCCCGGTATATCATGTATATTGTTGTATTTTTTTACAGTGTGCTGGTCATAACAAATACAGTATAAGGGCTATTGATGAACATCACGCAAATCCTTTCATCATAAAACATTATTTCAATTTTTTGGTTAAAAAAAGACGTATAGATAAAACTTTTTTTTTTACTTGATATCCTGTTGATATAATAATGTACCACTTACTTCAATGCTGTGTTATGCACTGTTGAAATAATAAAATGTAGATTTGTTTTAACAGGTGGTCTTGGTTATGGTTGCGTACATACCTGGTCACACTGAAGATGAGAGATGAGGCTGAATTGAAAACAGATTCATTGTTAACTGAGAAAATATATCAATGAGCAGATGAGGAGAGAGGAAGCGTGCACACGTGCGTGCGTGTGTGTGCGTGCGTGCGTGCGTGCGTGCGTGCGTGCGTGCGTGCGTGTGTGTGTGTGTGTGTGTGTGTGTGTGTGCACAAACACTCCCGCATGTAGGAGAGGTTATTAATAAGTACAGTGAGTACAGTAGGCTATAATGCTGTTGCATGTTTCTACTATATCCTCACTGTCGGCTGGAAAACAATTCACTTTTTGGAAGAAAAACGCGTCATTGGTTCAATGTTCATAAAACCACACTTAAACAATTTCACTTAAGAAGAGCAAAGATAGCAGATCTACATCCTAGATATAACCAATGATTAATTAAATACATAAAGTCTAACACTATACATTTATTAGATGATCTAATGATTCATTTAATGCATCATAAACCTCCACACAGACGCTGTTCTGCATTGGCAGGAAAACATAGAAATGAAAAGGATGTCAAATGTAGCCTACACTCTAACCCACCCAAAGAGAGAGATGTGAGTCCTCCTGTACTGTATATAAATGTACACTCTAACCCACCCAAAGAGAGAGATGTGAGTCCTCCTGTACTGTATATAAATGTACACTCTAACCCACCCAAAGAGAGAGATGTGAGTCCTCCTGTACTGTATATAAATGTACACTCTAACCCACCCAAAGAGAGAGATGTGAGTCCTCCTGTACTGTATATAAATGTACACTCTAACCCACCCAAAGAGAGAGATGTGAGTCCTGTACTGTATATAAATGTACACTCTAACCCACCCAAACTCTAACCCACCCAAAGAGAGAGATGTGAGTCCTCCTGTACTGTATATAAATGTACACTCTAACCCACCCAAAGAGAGAGATGTGAGTCCTGTACTGTATATAAATGTACACTCTAACCCACCCAAAGAGAGAGATGTGAGTCCTCCTGTACTGTATATAAATGTACACTCTAACTGACCCAAAGAGAGAGATGTGAGTCCTCCTGTACTGTATATAAATGTACACTCTAACTGACCCAAAGAGAGAGATCTGAGTCCTCCTGTACTGTATATATAAATGTACACTCTAACCCACCCAAAGAGAGAGATGTGAGTCCTCCTGTACTGTATATTTAAATGTACACTCTAACCCACCCAAAGAGAGAGATGTGAGTCCTCCTGTACTGTATATAAATGTACACTCTAACCCACCCAAAGAGAGAGATGTGAGTCCTCCTGTACTGTATATAAATGTACTCTCTAACCGACCCAAAGAGAGAGATGTGAGTCCTCCTGTACTGTATATAAATGTACACTAACTGACCCACCCAAAGAGAGAGATGTGAGTCCTCCTGTACTGTATATAAATGTACACTAACTGACCCACCCAAAGAGAGAGATGTGAGTCCTCAGGTAAAAAATAAACTCCTGTAGGATACTTTACAGTCCAAAAGACAGATGTGTGCTAAAATGTATCATGAATTATATTCTGTCTATATTGGCCTATACACTGAACTCATTAATAATATGTATTTGTGGAAGCGAGTCATTCAACTCCTATTGTGATAATAGCCGATATATAGCTTGTAGATCGGCTATTCTTTTCCAAAATGTGGTCCTGCGTACGCTTTGACTTTTTACAGGGGGCCACTTTCACTCACATTTCAACAGTTAAAACACACAGCAGGGGGCACGGGGCGCTGGCGGCGTGTTTCCTCATCCGCGTCATCAGTGCCCATACCCGAGGCGGGGTTGGCGAAAGGGCCTTTCTGTGTGGAGTTTGCATGTTCTCCCCGTGTGCCCTAGGGTAGGTACCCTCACATGGAGGGGAAAGGAACTGGTCTTTAAACTACCTCCCCCTGGCCAGCCGTGGCGCCTGATGGAGGGGAAAGGAACTGGTCTCTAAACTACCTCCCCCTGGCCAGCCGGGGCGCCTGATGGAGGGGAAAGGAACTGGTCTCTAAACTACCTCCCCCTGGCCAGCCGGGGCGCCTGATGGAGGGGAAAGGAACTGGTCTCTAAACTACCTCCCCCTGGCCAGCCGGGGCGCCTGATGGAGGGGAAAGGAACTGGTCTCTAAACCGCCTCCCCCTGGCCAGCCGGGGCGCCTGATGGAGGGGAAAGGAACTGGTCTCTAAACTGCCTCCCCTGGCCAGCCTGATGGAGGGGAAAGGAACTGGTCTCTAAACTGCCTCCCCCTGGCCAGCCGGGGTGCCTGATGGAGGGGAAAGGAACTGGTTAGAATAACGTGTTCCTTCCGGCTACGTCCAATCAGGGAAACTCCCCCCTCTCATGTGTAAAGGAGCCACTTGGACACTCAGGCATGAAGGAAGCATGAGTTCAAGTCTGTTGATCTCCCCATGTCCCCCATATATGGGGACTAGGTTGGCGGAGGGTGTGTAGAGAGCCCAGGATCACATTAGATAATTGACACAGGGGTGAAAAATGGGTTACAAAAATCGTGGGATAAAAAATATATTAAAAAAGAAAAAACACACAGAGCAACATTCACACCAGTGTTGTTTTTGGCAGCAAATTATGATTTTAGTTTTAGTCATTAGTCTCTTGAATAGTTTTCATTTAGTTTTAGTCACATTTTAGTCACCTGGAATAGTGTTTTAGTCTACTAAATATAAGATTTTAGTCGACTAAATCTACAGTTGATTTAGTCGACTTAAATGGATTTTGGCGGGCCTTGATGCCGTCGTAATGTTTTTTTTTCACTTGCTGAAAAAAACATGCAACCAATTGACTCATACTGGATCTCCACTAGTCCCTTCCTAACATTCTAGTCTAGTTTTTATTTGTTGACGAAATTGTCATTTTGTCTCCATTTAGTTTTCGTCAGTGAAAAAAGGTAGTCGACGAACATTTTTCGTCTTGGTTTTAGTCGACGAAAACATTCACATTTCAACAGTAAAGAAGCAGCTGCAACCTTCAACAGGTTACTGTAATAGATTAGAGTGGTGTTTGGTCGCCACCTTGTGGCTTGAACAAGCAACTGTCAGTGGAGTAAAGCTATGGAATGGGTTAGCAGAGAATGTCCAGCAGTACAATAATCTAATTCTATTTAAGAAAAAGGTACAAGATGTGGCTTTTGGAGAAATATAGATATGATAAGTGATGGATCTATGTGTGTATGGTGTATGTATATATGCATGTATGAGTGATATATATATATATGTAGGAAAATAATACGTTTGGAGGTATAAGAATGAATTTTCGAGGGGAAAATACTGAATAATAATAATGTTGAGTGTTCGTTTTAACGAACAATGGAAGGAATGTGAATGTAAGAAATTGTATAGGGGGATCATTCATTATGTGAGTTTAAAATATGTTAGAGTAAATATGACATGTATAAAGGATAGGCATCGATAAGCTTTGAGCTTCAGCCGATGCCTTTTCCATCAACTATAAGAGAATGTGAATATTTAAGGTAATGCTTTATGTTACACTGTTGAATTGATCGAAATAAACTATAAACTAAACTAAAACTGCAGCAGTGTTAAAACAAGCTTATTGTGAGTTCAAAGCGAACTCGTAAATTATCATTTTCTTGACTGATGGCCACGCAGCGTGTGCAGTGAAACAGCTTGGAAACATTGTGTACATTAGGAACAATTACATTTAGTTGGTGTGCGATAACAAGTTATTTAGACTTTTTAATTCAATTTTATTTAATTTTTTAATCCAGTTTGCATTGGAGCGGATGGGGATTCTGTATATAGAATGCTCTATTATCTATCTCTATAAATGCACCAAGTCGCTGTCTGTCTGTCTGTACGTCCGTGTGTAATCCACGTAACTCGACAACCGTTCGCCCCACCAACTTCAAATTCGACACACGCGTTCCACACCACCGCAGGGAGTACAGTGCCCGGTGTCGAGTCGGTCGGACCCGCGGAAGTCCAGAACCGCCCCAAAAAGGCCTCTGCCCGGGCTCTGGACCGGGTCCATGCCCCGTGTCCATATATGGAGCTGGCCTGTTCTGACATCATTCTGACATCTGCATAGACTCTATGCATGCCTGACAAAGAACTCCATATTTGGGCATAAAAGGGACACAACATCTGGGTGGGGCATTATTTCCAACTTGCATCGGTCCAAGTAGGCCAGTGCCCCCACCAGGCACCGCTGTAGAGGCTCCAACGCATATATCTGGGTGGGGCATTATTTCCAACTTGCATCGTTCCAAGCAGGCCAGTGCCCCCACCAGGCACCGCTGTAGAGGCCCCATGGGCACCGCTCTTGTTGTTTTAACGTTAACATATAAATGCATATGTACATGTTTTAACGTTAACATATAAATGCATATGTACATGTGTACAGGAGAGACTAGACGTTCAGGGGGCGGGGGAATCCACCACTGAGTGGTGCAACCACTCCAAGGAACAGCAATGTCCGTCCTAACCTATGTGACTATGTTTAGAGTACCAGTAGGGGCAAAAGTGGCGCTGTTGTGCCAGAAACAGAGAGAGAGATAGTGCTGCACTGTTGCCTGCTAGAGAGAGCGAGAGCGAGAGAGAGAGAGAGGGGAGTTGCACCACTCAGTTCACAAAGGTGTGATTTTTATTTTATTAAAACAAATATTTTAAGATGTGTTTTTTGGCTTTTCTGCCTTTGATTGGTTCAAGTGAAGGCGGACATGAAGGAGGGAGGTAGAGTAGAGAGAGGGGGAGAGACACGCAGCAAAGGTCGTCTATACTCATACTATACGTATGAGTTCTATCACAATGAGGATGAGTATAATAATAATAATATCATTGTGAATGTCTCTATACTCCGTATGAGTTCTATCACAATGAGGATGAGTATAATAATAATAATATCATTGTGAATGTCTCTATACTCCGTATGAGTTCTATCACAATGAGGATGAGTATAATAATAATAATATCATTGTGAATGTCTGTCTACTCCGTATGAGTTCTATCACAATGAGGATGAGTATAATAATAATAATATCATTGTGAATGTCTCTATACTCCGTATGAGTTCTATCACAATGAGGATGAGTATAATAATAATAATATCATTGTGAATGTCTCTATACTCCGTATGAGTTCTATCACAATGAGGATGAGTATAATAATAATAATATCATTGTGAATGTCTCTATACTCCGTATGAGTTCTATCACAATGAGGATGAGTATAATAATAATAATATCATTGTGAATGTCTGTCTACTCCGTATGAGTTCTATCACAATGAGGATGAGTATAATAATAATAATATCATTGTGAATGTCTGTCTACTCCGTATGAGTTCTATCACAATGAGGATGAGTATAATAATAATAATAACTAGAACTGCACTCTGTCGAGTGCCTACTTGCTTGTTGCACGGCCTATTAGTGCGCAAGCAGAGCGCGCAAGTACTATCGACCGCTACAAACTGTCAAATCTCAGCTTCTCTGTGAAAGAACGTTTGAATTATTAGGTTTAGCTATTTGCTACGTACCTACTTTTTGCATGTAAAAAAGTAGTATTATGCCTCTATGTATATGTAATTTGTAAGTTGATTAGCGGTATACTGTGGTTACTTTTGATGCGTATGCACCGTCCCAGCATATGACGTCAGGGTATAACTGGTATAGCTAGCTCTCAATGATCACTAGCTCTCAATGATGACGTAATAAAGATGTGGATTAAAGGACCCAATGCCTTCGATGGTGACGTATATCTCGATCAATGTCGGGTGGATTAAAGGAAATGCCTCTATGTATATGTATATGTAATTTGTAAGTTGATTAGCGGTATACTGTGGTTACTTTTGATGCGTATGCACCGTCCCAGCATATGACGTCAGGGTATAACTGGTGTAGCTAGCTCTCAATGATGACTAGCTCTCAATGATGACGTAATAAAGATGTGGATTAAAGGTCCCAATGCCAGAGTGTAATTGGTTTTCGATAGTCGAGTCGACTATCAAAAATCACGTTTGGTTAATGCCCTACTTGGTGGTGTAGTGTATCTTGTGGACCAGACCCTTAGCCAGTGTCTATCAGATAAGTATAGGCCTATGGCTAGGGGTGTAACGATAACTGAGCTTGTTGATCTGCTATTTCCAAATATCTCTCTTTCTCTCTCTCTCTGTCTGTCTGTCTGTCTGTCTGTCTGTCTCTCTCTCTTTGTCTGTCTGTCTGTCTCCATCTTTCTCTCCCAGGAATTCAGGAATCCACTTCTGTGGAGGAACACTAAAATAAAGACTAGGGCTGCTCTTGATTATGTTCTTAGCAATTATTCCATTGATTACTTTTTCGATTTATCATATAAGCAAGAGCATAACTTTTTTATGTATATATATTTATTTATGTTTTTATTAACAAATCACAGCAACAACATCAATTATAGTCTGATTATAAGCAAGGTAAACTATCCTTTTTTGTCTTAAATAGCTCTATATTCAACAGAAAATGCATTTTCAGGTCAGGATACCAATTTTATCCAATCAGGATAGAGAATTAACTCAGCCAAGCTATAGATTACACAAGTGAGAGTTGGAGAGATAGGGATAACCTTTACACAAAAACCTGTTTGTTTTAACCAAGAAACATCACTTACCCTACCTTTAACCATTTCAATCCTATTTTATACTAAATATAAGTTGTGCAACAGTGTTATGCATAAATAGCTCAAATAGTCAAGCTACAATCGCACAATGCAAGCTCATTGATAGCTTGAAGACATGCTATTTTCTCTATTTTTGCTACTGTATTTTATTTCTGTATCAGTTATTTCTTATAATCAATCAAATTAATTAGTTGGATTAAGTGACGCACCCCAATGCAGACCGTGACTTTGTGGATGACATCGTTTTTTGACGTGTGTGTGTGTGTGTGTGTGTGTGTGTGTGTGTGTGTGTGTGTGTGTGTGTGTGTGTGTGTGTGTGTGTGTGTGTGTGTGTGTGTGTGTGTGTGTGTGTGTGTGTGTGTGTGTGTGTGTGTGTGTGTGTGTGTGTGTGTGTGTGTGTGTGTGTCACCATCATTTTACAAGGTGGTGATGGGCATCCACACAGAAAGAGCCAGCGAGCCGTCTAAACAGGAGAGGACACTGGATCAACTGTTTCTCGGGCCCAACGGAGCCGACATCGCTCTTCTCAAACTCAGCACGTGAGTACCGCAGTGAAAGTATTATGTTGCTCTAGCCAAAATCAGCCGGATGTCGGTGGAGTTTACCAGAAGCAAAAATAAGGCTTTATCATTTAGTTTTTGGTTATTAACCCATTTTGGACTGAGATCCGATTCTAAAAATGTCTTCTACATCCTGACAGTTTTCTGAAAAAGCTATGTTTCTATGTCAGTGGTTCTTCGATTTTTCAAAAATAGCAGACCTACAAGTTCGTAGTGCGCCACTTGGTGGCGCGCTATGAGCTTGTAGATCTGCTATTTTTCAATAGCTAAAGCATAACATAATGCTAACACCAAAAGGGGTTCCCGCCCAAAATAGGTTAATGAATAAAACATCATAAATGATTCCCTAAGTTGATATGGAAACAGCACAATTGGACAGTGAAACCTATCTGTATAAAAGCTATAAAAGCTTCACATTTTGTCTTTATAATTCTTGGAAATATTTTTTTCCATGGATTCCTTGGATCACGATGCAACTCCCCCATATGTGTGCAGGGCCTAAATGGGGAGAATCCAGGGAAAAAACTATTTGATTGAAACTTTTCAGTGAAAAGTTTGACGCAGATCGGTCCAACGGTGTTCGGCCGTCCATGTCTGGCAGAGAAATAAGGATAAACACTAACTTTCCCCGCCATTTGCGTGAATCCGCGTCATTTGGATTAATCTGGCCGAGAGCCATTTGGCGGGGATTAACGCTAAATTGGTCTTTTATAGTGCTTTTGATCGATGGAGTCGAGATGCTACTCACATTAGCATTGGGTTGCTAGCTGCTAGCACGCCATCTTGAACTGAACACGCACACACAGCCATTCTATCTGTTTCTTTCAATCGCTTTTTCTCCCAGATGGTATTTCTGGTCAAAACAAATATACTGGTTCATTCCACGGCCCATAACCGACGCTGTGATCCTTACGATCATGCACGCACGCTGGAAGCGCGCGCGCACGCACGCGCGCGCGTGCGTGCGCGCGCGCGCGCGCGCGTGCGTGCGCGCGCGCTTCCAGCCCAGTTCTAATAAACGACAAGGTGCTGCCTGTTTGTCTCCCAGACAAAGATTACGTGGTCCCTAGTGGAACAGAGTGCTATGTTACTGGCTGGGGAGAAACTCAAGGTACATGTATAACACGCATGGGCAGGGCTGGACTGGCCACCGGGCATACCGGGCATTTTCCCGGTGGGCCGCGACCGTAGGGGGCCGCCATGATTAAAAAAAAAAAAAAATCTTTTTTTTTTCTTTTTTTTTTTTTGACAGGCAGGCAGGCCAATAGGCGGCAGGCCACCAGGTAGCGCCCCCCCTGACCCCCCCGGCGGTGCTTGTTTGTGTGTGTGCCTCGACGGAGTGGGTGGTAGAGTTTCTGCTATCTGCGCGCTGGTTGTGGTGGGCCGGTCTGGGCCAAATTCACGCGAAAATGCCCGGGCCGAATTTTTGTCCCAGTCCAGCCCTGCGCATGGGTGCGTGCGTGCGTGCGTGCACATGCATGCTTTGTTGATCCTAGTTGTCTGCTCTACTCTGTCATCAAACAAAATCCTTTTTAAGAACACTTTATGAATCAGAGGTGCAGCATGACAACTGTATTGATGATGTTGATGATGATTGGGAGGAGAAGTCATGTCTAAGGAGATGATTGTGTACAAGGATAAAGATTATAAATCTTACTGAAAAAAATGCATATCCAAAATCAATGTACAAATGTATATAGGGAAGAACTCATACAGTATGGTGGCAACTTGGTTAAGCAGCTAGGAAATGTGAAACTATACAATTTATTTATTTTTAAATATATTTCATGTCTTTCATTTATTTTATTCTTTCAGCAATAGTTTAATTTTTAATGTTGAGCACTCAAAGTTATACAGACCTGTTATGGTCATTCAGAGCTCAAAAATGGAATTTTGACAAAAATGTCCACCATGTACAACTTTTTACACTTTGAAGCGGCAAACCTCATTTGTGTGTGTGTGTGTGTGTGTGTGTGTGTGTGTGTGTGTGTGTGTGTGTGTGTGTGTGTGTGTGTGTGTGTGTGTGTGTGTGTGTGTGTGTGTGTGTGTGTGTGTGTGTGTGTGTGTGTGTGTGTGTGCACACGTGTGTGTGTGTGTGCACACGTGTGTGCGTGCGTGTTCTCCCTGTAGGGGGACAGCGGCGGCCCTCTGGTGTGCAACGCTCAGAACAGGTTTGTCATCCAGGGCGTGACCTCGTGGGGTCTGGGCTGTGCCAACGCCATGAAGCCTGGCGTCTAGTTTCTCAGAGTTACATTAACCTTGATTTTACAATATAAATCGGGGGTCCCCGAGATAGAAATGCCATTAAATGGGGGTCCGTAGCCTAATGCAGGTCAAAATAACACTCACAAAAACAAGTAATCCGTGGATGTTGGAAAAGTATGGGAGGGGCCTTGAACTCGCGATGTTGTGAAGTTTGGACTGTAAGACCGATGTGGAGTCCACTAGACCACTGATATGGTGCCAGTTTGGGGATCAGGCCCTGTATTGACTATTTAAGCCATGACGTCAGCCGCTCTTCCACAGCCACTTCCGGGTCTTACTCTAAGGAAACTTCCACGTCATATTTTCTTTGTCAGTTAATGTACAGTTACATTAATAATTCTAGTTCGAGTTGGAAGCATTAAGACCCATTTTAACCCTCAATGGCTTCCTTTCTGAAAAATAACGTCATTGTAAAAAGATTCACTCGTTGCTAGTATTTACAATGAGAAGCGGGCGGGAGCTGGTGTGGACTAGGACCCGGATGTAACGTAGTAGGACTACAAATGACTACAACAAACGTGCGGGAATAACTCGTGGGCGGAGCCTCACACCTCAAATAGGGCGCAGACGCATTGATGCGGGTTTGTTCACAGTTTGTTGAAAGTGCCACGTCACCCATCGTGCTCGTCGTCTGCAGGTAAATAATTAATGTTATTTAATACTTTTTGTTGTTGTTCGAACATCTGTTATCGCTTATGACGTTACTACTACTTTGTAAAACCGTGTTCCAGTAGAAGCAACAAACATTATTTGGAACTAGCGGGGAATCGAACCCAGGCACTCATGTTTACGAGGTGCAGAGACTAACCATTCGGCTACAGTAATATGTAAATACTATTAACACTTCACTTGATATGTTATGTATATGTTATGTTACTGCTATGACGTTGCATTGTGGTGGTGTAGCCGTGTGGTTAGAGTCCGGCGTTTTGTTAACATCAGGGCCCGGCTTCTCGGCCCCGTCGAGGCAGGAGTCTTATACCTATTTACCAACCAAACGACATTTTTTCACATAGTCGAGGTCCATTATTTATTCAGCATTTGAGCCACGACGGCTCAAATGGGCCGGAGAGGCTAAATGGCCTCAAATGGTGGTCCGTGGCTCAAATGCTGAATAAATGTGAAAAGAGTACTATTTGTTTGTTTGGTAAAAGAACAAACATTCTGTGGAATTGGCGAGAAGCAACAAACATTGTTTGGAACTAGTAGGAATCGAACCCGGGCACTCATGTTTATAAGGTTCCGAGACTAACCATCCGGCTACAGTAATATATAAGTATTATCAATACGTTACTTTATATGTTATTTATGTTATGTTACTGCTAATGATGTTGCATTGTGGTGGTGTACCTGTTAGAAAAGATGATCATAAATTGCCTGTATATCAATGTGGGTATGTTTATATATATATACTTCTGTATTGAGAGCATGTGACCTGATACCGGTCACGTGATCATGCCTGATCTGTATATAAGGAAGTGAAAATAAACACACTGCTCTCGGCCATGGACTAAAGAGCAAAGGCATATCTGTTCTCTGTGTCAATTTGTTCATCCTCTGTAGAATGTATTCCGGCTAGCTCAGAACTACTGTTGATTTGACGCTATATGCGCTAGCTTGATTTAACAGGTCATGGAGCCCAGTATTAGAAACAACAGTAGCCAATGGAGCCGAATTCGTTTTGACGGAGATGAAAGGAACTTTGAATTATGGTTGGTAAAATTTCTCGGTTACCTCCGGCTGAAAGGGCTGAAAAACACTATACTGTACGAGCCCGATATCAACGACGAAGAAATACTCGATGGAGATGAGGCCGCAGTAAGAGACGCAGCAGCCGAGGTGAAAGCCGCTGAGGACGCAGAGAAAAATGAAAACGCATACGCTGAACTGGTTCAAGTGCTCGATGATACAAGTTTGTCGTTGGTTATGCGTGAGGCAGCGGATGACGGAAGAAAGGCGTTACAGATTCTGAAGGATCACTATGCAGGCAAGGGGAAACCGAGGGTGATCAGTTTGTACACAGAGCTGACGTCGCTCCGGAAAACTGCAGATGAAACAATGACAGACTATATTATACGAGCAGAAATAGCTATCACGGCACTGAGGAATGCGGAAGAGACTTTGAGTGATGGCTTGCTAACAGCTATGGTTCTGAAGGGGCTGCCAGAATCTTATAAGCCATTTTCCATCCACATCGCACAAAGTGACGACAGGATCACCTTCGCCGACTTTAAGTCCAAACTGAGGAGTTACGAGATCACTGAAAGGTTCAGTAGCAGTTCCAGGGATGACAGCGTGATGAGACTAAGAAGCAAGGACAACGACATGAGACTGTCCTGTTATAACTGCGGCCAGAGGGGGCACAAATCATTTGAGTGCGGAGATGCTGCTGGTCAGAAAGAACAGAGACAGTGGTGCAGTCTTTGCAGAAGTCCAACACATAACGACACCAACTGCAGACGAAGAAGACGGAAAGACAACGTCAATGTGACGCAGGATGAAGAGGAGCACACGTTCGCCTTCAAGGTGGGCCAGGTGAACCGTGGTCGACACCGGGGCTACGTCACATATTGTGACCGACGTGAAGAAGTTCCGAAACTTCGATGAGAATTCCGAGCCACGGAAGAATGTTCTGGAGATGGCTGATGGAGTGAGGGCCTCTGGCGTAGCGCTGAAGAGAGGTACTGCAGTGTTTTACCTGAGAGATAACAAGGGTCGAGAGGTGGAAACGATGCTGAAGGGGGCACTGTATGTTCCATCCTTTCCCCAAGACATTTTCTCAGTCAACGCAGCAACATCAAATGGAGCCACATTCATCTTCAAAGAGGGACAGAACAAGTTCATCCAGAGAGACGGCACGACATTCGACATTAAGGTACATGACAGGCTGTTTTATGTAAACACCGTTGATGAGAGTGTTGATGAATGTCATGGGTGCTATGACATCAAGACGTGGCATGAGATTCTGGGACATTGCAACTACGAAGATGTGTTAAAATTGCAGAATGTAACTGAGGGTATGGAAATTAAAGGCAAGGTTGATATTTCCAAGTTGTCATGTGATGTGTGTATAGAAGGTAAATTTGCTCAGAGCCGAAATAGAGAACCAGACCAAAGAGCTAAAGCAGCACTAGAACTTGTACACACTGATTTATCTGGACCAATTGATCCAACGGCTAAAGATGGATTCAAATATGCTTTAGCATTTACTGACGACTATTCAGGAGCTACTTTTGTTTATTTCTTGAAATCTAAGAGTGACACAGTCCAAGCTACAGAGAAGTACATTGCCGATGTTTCACCTTATGGGAAAATTAAGTGTATTCGTTCGGATAATGGTACTGAGTATACTTCTGGTCACTTTCAGGCATTGTTAAGCGGAATGTCCATTAGACATGAGACCTCAGCTCCCTACTCACCCCATCAGAATGGGACAGCTGAAAGAAATTGGCGAACGCTGTTTGAGATGGCCAGATGTATGCTGATTGAGTGCAAATTACCAAGGGAATTGTGGACATATGCGGTAATGACGGCTGCTGTTATTCGAAATAGATGTTTCAATAAGCGTGTAGGACAGACCCCTTATTACATGCTGACAGGAAAGAGGCCAAACCTTTCAAGAATGAGAACTTTTGGGTCCCCATGCTATGCATATAAACAAAATAAGAAAAAGTTGGATTCACGATGTGAAAAAGGGATATTTGTAGGATATGATAAAAATAGCCCAGCCTATTTAGTGTTTTATCCCGACACTGGGAAGGTAACTAAGCACAGATTGGTAAAGTTCATTCAAAGGAATGTCATTGAGGTTCAGACCCAAACGGATTGGGATGATGATTGCAGTGGGGGAAGGACTGTAAACCACCTCCCTGAAGATAGGGAAACTAACGACACAAGAACAAGAGGTTGTGGTTGAAATGAGTGATTTGGCAAATGTTCAGGCAGGTGAAGATGGCCAAACCAGTGAGACACAGGAACAAGAAGCAGGGGAGATGGATGATTTGGTCAGTGCTCAGGCAGGTGACAGTGGCCAGAGTGCAACATATCCCAGAAGAAAAGTGAAACCACCTCAGTATTTAAAGGATTATGAGTGTCAAGTAAAATCTGATGACCTAGATGACATAACCTTTGATTATTGTTATAGAGTCATTTGTGATGTGCCACACACAGTAAAGCAGGCAATGGCATCACCTGACTCTAAGTTATGGGCAAGAGCTATGGATGAGGAAATTGAATCACTAAAGGAAAATGACACGTTTACCCTGACTAAACTGCCAGAAGGCAAAGAAGTAGTGGGGGGTAGATGGGTGTATGCTTTAAAAACAAATGCAGATGAATCTAAACAATTCAAGGCACGTTATGTAGCCAAAGGTTTCAATCAAAAACCAGGTGTGGATTATGAAGAAACATTTTCACCAACAGCAAACCAGACTAGTGTAAGGGTATTAATGCAATAGGCGGCACAAGAGAATATGATCTTACATCAAATGGACGTCAAAACGGCCTATTTGCATGCACCAATAGATTTTGAGATTTACATGAGACAACCAGAGGGATATGAAGTTACATCTGAGAATGGGGACATGCTGGTGTGTAAACTAAATAAATCTTTGTATGGTTTAAAACAATCAGGGAGAAATTGGAACAAGATGTTGCATGATTTTTTAACTAAAAATCAATTTATTCAGAACCCAGTTGATTATTGTGTTTACACAAGGGAAATGAAGGATTAAAAGGTATTCATTTTATTTTGGGTCGATGATATAATAATTGCAGCAAGTGATGACAATGTGATGATTGATGTCAAAGAGATGCTTACAGCAAAATTCAGAATGAAAGACTTAGGCAAATTGAAACATTTCATTGGTATTGATTTTGAACAAGGTGAACATTGTGTGACTATGTCACAAAGGAAATATGTTGACAAAATATTGACTAGATTTGACATGCAGGACTGCAAGCCAAGAACAACACCCTGTGAGGCAAAACTGAACTACACTGACAGCAGTGAGTCATTGGGGGATGTGAGAAGATACAGGGAAGTTGTGGGTAGTCTAATATACTTGACTACTTGTACCAGGCCAGATCTGAGTTTTGTAGTGGGAAAACTTTCACAATATTTTTCTAAACCAACAGAAGAGCAGTGGATCACAGTGAAACATGTGCTAAGATATCTGAAGGGAACCAGGGAAAAATCCTTATGCTATAGGAAATGTGAGCGCGGCGCAGTCCTTAACCACTCTGCTACAGTAATATATATAAAAATCATCAGCAATGTACAAACAAACGATTATAAGTAACAATCTTCTACATTCTGTAGTTTTTTGGAAATTAAGCAGATACTTAACAACAATTAAACTGAGTGTAAAGATCTACTATTGGGGTCCATTTGGTTACCTAAATTAAATTGCTCTGTATTGTGACAGTAATCATTGCTATAGTGTGTGTTCACTTCAGTAACAGTGTTAAATAGCTCTATAGTGTGACTGTAATCATTGCATCAGGAACGCAGTCAGGATACAGATTAAACTAGAAAAAGTGCCCTTCTGGGCACAGGTGTGTGTGTGTGTGTGTGTGTGTGTGTGTGTGTGTGTGTGTGTGTGAGACGCGGCTTGGCCTGTTGTAGTGGCATTTCTCCCAAAGCCTAGTGGGAATATGCATGCACAATTTCACCACAATCGGACGCTGCGTTGAGTAGTTGTGGAGATTTGTACAAAACGGGTACAAAGCGGGCTACTCCTGAAAAGTTTAGAAGCCAATTGTAGCCAATGAGGGTGGATTATGAGAAATCAAACAAACCCGTCTTGATAACATGACTATGGAGAGCATGTGTACTGACTTGCGTGAAATTTGGATAAAATCTGAAGGAGTAATATTAGAAAATGTGTTTTACATATGTCGGCCACCTGGTGGCGCTATAAAGAGCAGATGTGAAAAATTCCAGGCAAAGGAAGTCTAGGGAGTTGGCATACAGTATACATACATACAAGTTATCCACAGATCCGTGCAGTTAGAGGTAAAAACACTTTTCGGCCAGTTATAGCGCCACCATGAGGCTGAGTTGAAAATGTTCATGTGGCATTTCTTCCTCGGCCTAGTGGGAATGTGTGTGCACAATTTCACGGAAATCACACGATGTGTTCATGATTTGCAGCATTTTATTTGAAACTGAGCACTCCTGCGAACTTTGGAAGCCAATCTTAGTCAATCAGGATGGAGTCTGAGAAATCTGAAAGACCCGTTTCGTTGAATGGCTCTAGAGAGACTGTGTACCAATTTGCATGATGTTTGGACAAAATCTGTAGGTGTACTGTCCAAAAACTTGTTTTGCACAAAGCGGCCTCCTGGTGGCGCTATAACAGGCCGTTCTGGAAATATTGGGGCAGAGGTTCATCGTTGGCATCTAGGGAGTGTGTGTGCAAAATGTGGCATCGACCGGGTTAACGGTGCCGGAGATTAGCTGTTCACAGACGGAAGGACACACTCACACACGGACGGAGTGCAAAACATACTCTCTCCCCATGCCTTTGGCCTGGTGACAATAATTCAAAAATGTTAGTTTTGTGCTTCTGTGTTTTTCTTCTTTATATAGGCCTACCGTTATTAATTATTGCCTACAATGTAAATTGTGAAATTACTTTACTGTTGAAATTTACATTTCAACGAATGGACCTGTACAACAAAACAAAAACTAAGGCACTGGTTGTGGTACTTCTGGTTTACCGGAATGGGGTTCAACTCCCTGCAGTGCTCTGCTCAATGTTGTATTTACATGGTTCCTTTTTTTCCCCTGTTCATTGTGTTGCCTTTTCATAGATAGCCCCCAGGTTCTTTACTGCTCAAGGTCATTGATATTGGTCAAGGTCATTGAGCGTTGGGACGTGAAAAGGCTATAGTCCATGGTCTCGGAGGGCATGCTAAAGTATGTCGTTTTTCACGATTTCGGAGTATTTGAAAAAAGGTGAAAATCACGGAAAGCGAAAGGCTATAGTCCATGGTCTCGGAGTGCATGCTATCGTGTGCCATTTTTTCCCGATTTCGGAGGATTTGAAAAAAAGGTGAAAATCCTTTCATTTATACTGGTGAAGGTCATTTGCTAGTCTTCTGAATGTCATCTATACTGGTCAAGGTCATTTATACTGGTCAAGATCGTTGATACTGTTCAATTTATTCTGGTCAATGTCATTGATGAGGATTTGAAAAAAACTTGAAAATCCCGGAAAAGCGACAGGCTATAGTCCATCGTCTCGGAACGCATGCTATAGGGTGCCATTTTTCACGATTTCTGAGGATTTGAAAAAATAGGTGAAAATCACGGAAAAGCGAAAGGCTATAGTCCATGGTGTCGGAGGGCAAACTATAGGGTGCCATTTTTCACGATTTCGGAGGATTTGAAAAAAAGGTGAAAAGCGACAGGCTATAGTCCATCGTTTCGGAGCGCATGCTATAGGGTGCCATTTTTCACGATTTCGGAGAATCAGGAAAAAAGGTGAAAATATCGGAAAAGCGACAGGCTATAGTCCATCGTCTCGGAGCGCATGCTATAGGGTGCCATTTTTCACGATTTCGGAGAATTTGAAAAAAAGGTGAAAATCACTGAAAAGCGACAGGCTATATAGTCCATCATCTCGGAGCGCATGCTTTAGGGTGCCATTTTTCACGATTTCGGAGGATTTGAACAAAACGCGAAAATCCCGGAAAAGCGAAAGGCTATAGTCCATTGTCTCGGAGCGCATGCTATAGGGTGCCATTTTTCACGATTTCGGAGAATTTGAAAAAAAGGTGAAAATCACTGAAAAGCGACAGGCTATATAGTCCATCATCTCGGAGCGCATGCTATAGGGTGCCATTTTTCACGATTTCGGAGGATTTTAACAAAACGCGAAAATCCCGGAAAAGCGAAAGGCTATAGTCCATCGTCTCGGAGCGCATGCTATAGGGTGCCATTTTTCACGGTTTCGGAGGATTTGAAAAAAAGGTGAAAATCACGGAAAAACGAAAGGCTATAGTCCATGGTGTCGGAGCGCATGCTATAGGGTTCCATTTTTCACGATTTCGGAGGATTTGAAAAAAAGGTGAAAATCACGGAAAAGCGACAGGCTATAGTCCATGGTCTCGGAGCACATGCTACAGGGTGGCATTTTTCACGGTTTCGGAGGATTTGAAAAAAAGGTGAAAATCACTGAAAAGCGACAGGCTATAGTCCATGGTCTCGGAGCACATGCCACAGGGTGGCATTTTTCACGGTTTCGGAGGGTTTGAAAAAAAGGTGAAATTCACTGAAAAGCGACAGGCTATAGTCCATGGTCTCGGAGCACGTGCTACAGGGTGGCATTTTTAACGGTTTCGGAGGATTTGAAAAAAAGGTGAAAATTGCTGAAAAGCGACAGGCTATAGTCCATGGTCTCGGAGTACGTGCTACAGGGTGGCATTTTTCACGGTTTCGGAGGATTTGAAAAAAAGGTGAAAATCACTGAAAAGCGACAGGCTATAGTCCATGGTCTCGGAGCACATGCTACAGGGTGGCATTTTTCACGGTTTCGGAGGATTTGAAAAAAAGGTGAAAAGCGACAGGCGATAGTCCATGGTCTCGGAGCACATGCTACAGGGTGGCATTTTTCACGGTTTCGGAGGATTTGGAAAAAAGGTGAAAATCACTGAAAAGCGACAGGCGATAGTCCATGGTCTCGGAGCACATGCTACAGGGTGGCATTTTTCACGGTTTCGGAGGATTTGAAAAAAAGGTGAAAATCACTGAAAAGCGACAGGCGATAGTCCATGGTCTCGGAGCACATGCTACAGGGTGGCATTTTTCACGGTTTCGGAGGATTTGGAAAAAAGGTGAAAATCACTGAAAAGCGACAGGCTATATAGTCCATGGTCTCGGAGCACATGCTACAGGGTGGCATTTTTCACGGTTTCGGAGGATTTGAAAAAAAGGTGAAAATCACTGAAAAGCGACAGGCTATAGTCCATGGTCTCGGAGCACATGTTACAGGGTGGCATTTTTCACGGTTTCGGAGGATTTGAAAAAAAGGTGAAAATCACTGAAAAGCGACAGGCTATAGTCCATGGTCTCGGAGCACATGCTACAGGGTGGCATTTTTCACGGTTTCGGAGGATTTGAATTTTTTTTGAAAATCACTGAAAAGCGACAGGCTATAGTCCATGGTCTCGGAGCACATGCTACAGGGTGACATTTTTCACGGTTTCGGAGGATTTGAAAAAAAGGTGAAAATCACTGAAAAGCGACAGGCTATAGTCCATGGTCTCGGAGCACATGCTACAGGGTGGCATTTTTCACGGTTTCGGAGGATTTGAAAAAAAGGTGAAAATCACTGAAAAGCGACAGGCTATAGTCCATGGTCTCGGAGCACATGCTACAGGGTGGCATTTTTCACGGTTTCGGAGGATTTGAAAAAAAGGTGAAAATCACTGAAAAGCGACAGGCTATAGTCCATGGTCTCGGAGCACATGCCACATGGTGGCTTTTTTCACGGTTTCGGAGGATTTGAAAAAAAGGTGAAAATCACTGAAAAGCGACAGGCTATAGTCCATGGTCTCGGAGCACATGCTACAGGGTGGCATTTTTCACGGTTTCGGAGGATTTGAAAAAAAGGTGAAAATCACTGAAAAGCGACAGGCTATAGTCCATGGTCTCGGAGCACATGCTACAGGGTGGCATTTTTCACGGTTTCGGAGGATTTAAAAAAAAGGTGAAAATCACTGAAAAGCGACAGGCGATAGTCCATGGTCTCGGAGCACATGCTACAGGGTGGCATTTTTCACGGTTTCGGAGGATTTGAAAAAAAGGTGAAAATCACTGAAAAGCGACAGGCGATAGTCCATGGTCTCGGAGCACGTGCTACAGGGTAGCATTTTTAACGGTTTCGGAGGATTTGAAAAAAAGGTGAAAATCGCTGAAAAGTGACAGGCTATAGTCCATGGTCTCGGAGTACGTGCTACAGGGTGGCATTTTTCACGGTTTCGGAGGATTTGAAAAAAAGGTGAAAATCACTGAAAAGCGACAGGCTATAGTCCATGGTCTCGGAGCACATGCTACAGGGTGGCATTTTTCACGGTTTCGGAGGATTTGAAAAAAAGGTGAAAATCACTGAAAAGCGACAGGCGATAGTCCATGGTCTCGGAGCACATGCTACAGGGTGGCATTTTTCACGGTTTCGGAGGATTTGGAAAAAAGGTGAAAATCACTGAAAAGCGACAGGCTATATAGTCCATGGTCTCGGAGCACATGCTACAGGGTGGCATTTTTCACGGTTTCGGAGGATTTGAAAAAAAGGTGAAAATCACTGAAAAGCGACAGGCTATAGTCCATGGTCTCGGAGCACATGTTACAGGGTGGCATTTTTCACGGTTTCGGAGGATTTGAAAAAAAGGTGAAAATCACTGAAAAGCGACAGGCTATAGTCCATGGTCTCGGAGCACATGCTACAGGGTGGCATTTTTCACGGTTTCGGAGGATTTGAAAAAAAGGTGAAAATCACTGAAAAGCGACAGGCGATAGTCCATGGTCTCGGAGCACATGCTACAGGGTGGCATTTTTCACGGTTTCGGAGGATTTGAAAAAAAGGTGAAAATCACTGAAAAGCGACAGGCGATAGTCCATGGTCTCGGAGCACATGCTACAGGGTGGCATTTTTCACGGTTTCGGAGGATTTGAAAAAAAGGTGAAAATCACTGAAAAGCGACAGGCGATAGTCCATGGTCTCGGAGCACATGCTACAGGGTGGCATTTTTCACGGTTTCGGAGGATTTGGAAAAAAGGTGAAAATCACTGAAAAGCGACAGGCTATATAGTCCATGGTCTCGGAGCACATGCTACAGGGTGGCATTTTTCACGGTTTCGGAGGATTTGAAAAAAAGGTGAAAATCACTGAAAAGCGACAGGCTATAGTCCATGGTCTCGGAGCACATGTTACAGGGTGGCATTTTTCACGGTTTCGGAGGATTTGAAAAAATTGTGAAAATCACTGAAAAGCGACAGGCTATAGTCCATGGTCTCGGAGCACATGCTACAGGGTGGCATTTTTCACGGTTTCGGAGGATTTGAAAAAAAGGTGAAAATCACTGAAAAGCGACAGGCGATAGTCCATGGTCTCGGAGCACATGCTACAGGGTGGCATTTTTCACGGTTTCGGAGGGTTTGAAAAAAAGGTGAAAATCACTGAAAAGCGACAGGCTATAGTCCATGGTCTCGGAGCACATGCCACAGGGTGGCATTTTTAACGGTTTCGGAGGATTTGAAAAAAAGGTGAAAATCACTGAAAAGCGACAGGCTATAGCCCATGGTCTCGGAGCACGTGCTACAGGGTTGCATTTTTCACGGTTTCGGAGGATTTGAAAAAAAGGTGAAAATCACTGAAAAGCGACAGGCTATAGTCCATGGTCTCGGAGCACATGCTACAGGGTGGCATTTTTCACGGTTTCGGAGGATTTGAAAAAAAGGTGAAAATCACTGAAAAGCGACAGGCTATAGTCCATGGTCTCGGAGCACATGCCACATGGTGGCTTTTTTCACGGTTTCGGAGGATTTGAAAAAAAGGTGAAAATCACTGAAAAGCGACAGGCTATAGTCCATGGTCTCGGAGCACATGTTACAGGGTGGCATTTTTCACGGTTTCGGAGGATTTGAAAAAAAGGTGAAAATCACTGAAAAGCGACAGGCTATAGTCCATGGTCTCGGAGCACATGCTACAGGGTGACATTTTTCACGGTTTCGGAGGATTTGAAAAAAAGATGAAAATCACTGAAAAGCGACAGGCTATAGTCCATGGTCTCGGAGCACATGCTACAGGGTGGCATTTTTCACGGTTTCGGAGGATTTGAAAAAAAGTTGAAATTCACTGAAAAGCGACAGGCTATAGTCCATGGTCTCGGAGCACATGCTACAGGGTGGCATTTTTCACGGTTTCGGAGGATTTGAAAAAAAGGTGAAAATCACTGAAAAGCGACAGGCTATAGTCCATGGTCTCGGAGCACATGCTACAGGGTGGCATTTTTCACGGTTTCGGAGGATTTGAAAAAAAGATGAAAATCACTGAAAAGCGACAGGCTATAGTCCATGGTCTCAGAGCACATGCCACAGGGTGGCATTTTTCACGGTTTCGGAGCATTTGAAAAAAAGGTGAAAATCACTGAAAAGCGACAGGCTATAGTCCATGGTCTCGGAGCACATGCCACAGGCTGGCATTTTTCACAGTTTCGGAGGATTTGAAAAAAAGGTGAAATTCACTGAAAAGCGACAGGCTATAGTCCATGGTCTCGGAGCACGTGCTACAGGGTGGCATTTTTAACGGTTTCGGAGGATTTGAAAAAAAGGTGAAAATCACTGAAAAGCGACAGGCTATAGTCCATGGTCTCGGAGCACGTGCTACAGGGTTGCATTTTTCACGGTTTCGGAGGATTTGAATTTTTTTTGAAAATCACTGAAAAGCGACAGGCTATAGTCCATGGTCTCGGAGCACATGCTACAGGGTGACATTTTTCACGGTTTCGGAGGATTTGAAAAAAAGGTGAAAATCACTGAAAAGCGACAGGCTATAGTCCATGGTCTCGGAGCACATGCTACAGGGTGGCATTTTTCACGGTTTCGGAGGATTTGAAAAAAAGGTGAAAATCACTGAAAAGCGACAGGCTATAGTCCATGGTCTCGGAGCACATGCCACAGGGTGGCATTTTTCACGGTTTCGGAGCATTTGAAAAAAAGGTGAAAATCACTGAAAAGCGACAGGCTATAGTCCATGGTCTCGGAGCACATGCCACAGGGTGGCATTTTTCACAGTTTCGGAGGATTTGAAAAAAAGGTGAAATTCACTGAAAAGCGACAGGCTATAGTCCATGGTCTCGGAGCACGTGCTACAGGGTGGCATTTTTAACGGTTTCGGAGGATTTGAAAAAAAGGTGAAAATCACTGAAAAGCGACAGGCTATAGTCCATGGTCTCGGAGCACATGCTACAGGGTGGCATTTTTCACGGTTTCGGAGGATTTGAAAAAAAGGTGAAAATCACTGAAAAGCGACAGGCTATAGTCCATGGTCTCGGAGCACGTGCTACAGGGTGGCATTTCTCACGGTTTCGGAGGATTTGAAAAAAAGGTGAAAATCACTGAAAAGCGACAGGCTATAGTCCATGGTCTCGGAGCACATGTTACAGGGTGGCATTTTTCACGGTTTCGGAGGATTTGAAAAAAAGGTGAAAATCACTGAAAAGCGACAGGCTATAGTCCATGGTCTCGGAGCACATGCTACAGGGTGGCATTTTTCACGGTTTCGGAGGATTTGAAAAAAAGGTGAAAATCACTGAAAAGCGACAGGCTATAGTCCATGGTCTCGGAGCACATGCCACAGGGTGGCATTTTTAACGGTTTCGGAGGATTTGAAAAAAAGGTGAAAATCACTGAAAAGCGACAGGCTATAGTCCATGGTCTCGGAGCACATGCTACAGGGTGGCATTTTTCACGGTTTCGGAGGATTTGAAAAAAAGGTGAAAATCACTGAAAAGCGACAGGCTATAGTCCATGGTCTCGGAGCACATGCTACAGGGTGGCATTTTTCACGGTTTCGGAGGATTTGGAAAAAAGGTGAAAATCACTGAAAAGCGACAGGCTATAGTCCATGGTCTCGGAGCACATGCTACAGGGTGGCATTTTTTACGGTTTCGGAGGATTTGAAAAAAAGGTGAAAATCACTGAAAAGCGACAGGCTATAGTCCATGGTCTCGGAGCACATGCTACAGGGTGGCATTTTTCACGGTTTCGGAGGATTTGAAAAAAAGGTGAAAATCACTGAAAAGCGACAGGCTATAGTCCATGGTCTCGGAGCACATGCCACAGGGTGGCATTTTTCACGGTTTCGGAGGGTTTGAAAAAAAGGTGAAATTCACTGAAAAGCGACAGGCTATAGTCCATGGTCTCGGAGCACGTGCTACAGGGTGGCATTTTTAACGGTTTCGGAGGATTTGAAAAAAAGGTGAAAATCGCTGAAAAGCGACAGGCTATAGTCCATGGTCTCGGAGTACGTGCTACAGGGTGGCATTTTTCACGGTTTCGGAGGATTTGAAAAAAAGGTGAAAATCACTGAAAAGCGACAGGCGATAGTCCATGGTCTCGGAGCACATGCTACAGGGTGGCATTTTTCACGGTTTCGGAGGATTTGGAAAAAAGGTGAAAATCACTGAAAAGCGACAGGCTATATAGTCCATGGTCTCGGAGCACATGCTACAGGGTGGCATTTTTCACGGTTTCGGAGGATTTGAAAAAAAGGTGAAAATCACTGAAAAGCGACAGGCTATAGTCCATGGTCTCGGAGCACATGTTACAGTGTGGCATTTTTCACGGTTTCGGAGGATTTGAAAAAAAGGTGAAAATCACTGAAAAGCGACAGGCTATAGTCCATGGTCTCGGAGCACATGCTACAGGGTGGCATTTTTCACGGTTTCGGAGGATTTGAAAAAAAGGTGAAAATCACTGAAAAGCGACAGGCGATAGTCCATGGTCTCGGAGCACATGCTACAGGGTGGCATTTTTCACGGTTTCGGAGGATTTGAAAAAAGGTGAAAATCACTGAAAAGCGACAGGCGATAGTCCATGGTCTCGGAGCACATGCTACAGGGTGGCATTTTTCACGGTTGCGGAGGATTTGGAAAAAAGGTGAAAATCACTGAAAAGCGACAGGCTATATAGTCCATGGTCTCGGAGCACATGCTACAGGGTGGCATTTTTCACGGTTTCGGAGGATTTGAAAAAAAGGTGAAAATCACTGAAAAGCGACAGGCTATAGTCCATGGTCTCGGAGCACATGTTACAGGGTGGCATTTTTCACGGTTTCGGAGGATTTGAAAAAAATGTGAAAATCACTGAAAAGCGACAGGCTATAGTCCATGGTCTCGGAGCACATGCTACAGGGTGGCATTTTTCACGGTTTCGGAGGATTTGAAAAAAAGGTGAAAATCACTGAAAAGCGACAGGCTATAGTCCATGGTCTCGGAGCACATGCTACAGGGTGGCATTTTTCACGGTTTCGGAGGATTTGAAAAAAAGGTGAAACTCACTAAAAAGCGACAGGCTATAGTCCATGGTCTCGGAGCACATGCTACAGGGTGGCATTTTTCACGGTTTCGGAGGATTTGAAAAAAAGGTGAAAATCACTGAAAAGCGACAGGCTATAGTCCATGGTCTCGGAGCACATGCTACAGGGTGGCATTTTTCACGGTTTCGGAGGATTTGTAAAAAAGGTGAAAATCACTGAAAAGCGACAGGCTATAGTCCATGGTCTCGGAGCACATGCCACATGGTGGCTTTTTTCACGGTTTCGGAGGATTTGAAAAAAAGGTGAAAATCACTGAAAAGCGACAGGCTATAGTCCATGGTCTCGGAGCACATGCTACAGGGTGGCATTTTTCACGGTTTCGGAGGATTTGAAAAAAAAGGTGAAAATCACTGAAAAGCGACAGGCTATAGTCCATGGTCTCGGAGCACATGCTACAGGGTGGCATTTTTCACGGTTTCGGAGGATTTGAAAAAAAGGTGAAAATCACTGAAAAGCGACAGGCTATAGTCCATGGTCTCGGAGCACATGCTACAGGGTGGCATTTTTCAAGGTTTCGGAGGATTTGAAAAAAAGGTGAAAATCACTGAAAAGCGACAGGCTATAGTCCATGGTCTCGGAGCACATGCCACAGGGTGGCATTTTTAACGGTTTCGGAGGATTTGAAAAAAAGGTGAAAATCACTGAAAAGCGACAGGCTATAGTCCATGGTCTCGGAGCACGTGCTACAGGGTTGCATTTTTCACGGTTTCGGAGGATTTGAAAAAAATGTGAAAATCACTGAAAAGCGACAGGCTATAGTCCATGGTCTCGGAGCACATGCTACAAGGTGGCATTTTTCACGGTTTCGGAGGATTTGAAAAAAAGGTGAAAATCACTGAAAAGCGAAAGGCTATAGTCCATGGTCTCGGAGCACATGCCACATGGTGGCTTTTTTCACGGTTTCGGAGGATTTGAAAAAAAGGTGAAAATCACTGAAAAGCGACAGGCTATAGTCCATGGTCTCGGAGCACATGTTACAGGGTGGCATTTTTCACGGTTTCGGAGGATTTGAAAAAAAGGTGAAAATCACTGAAAAGCGACAGGCTATAGTCCATGGTCTCGGAGCACATGCTACAGGGTGGCATTTTTCACGGTTTCGGAGGATTTGAAAAAAATATGAAAATCACTGAAAAGCGACAGGCTATAGTCCATGGTCTCTGAGCACATGCTACAGGGTGGCATTTTTCACGGTTTCGGAGGATTTGAAAAAAAGTTGAAATTCACTGAAAAGCGACAGGCTATAGTCCATGGTCTCGGAGCACATGCTACAGGGTGGCATTTTTCACGGTTTCGGAGGATTTGAAAAAAAGGTGAAAATCACTGAAAAGCGACAGGCTATAGTCCATGGTCTCGGAGCACATGCTACAGGGTGGCATTTTTCACGGTTTCGGAGGATTTGAAAAAAAGATGAAAATCACTGAAAAGCGACAGGCTATAGTCCATGGTCTCGGAGCACATGCCACAGGGTGGCATTTTTCACGGTTTCGGAGCATTTGAAAAAAAGGTGAAAATCACTGAAAAGCGACAGGCTATAGTCCATGGTCTCGGAGCACATGCCACAGGGTGGCATTTTTCACAGTTTCGGAGGATTTGAAAAAAAGGTGAAATTCACTGAAAAGCGACAGGCTATAGTCCATGGTCTCGGAGCACGTGCTACAGGGTGGCATTTTTAACGGTTTCGGAGGATTTGAAAAAAAGGTGAAAATCACTGAAAAGCGACAGGCTATAGTCCATGGTCTCGGAGCACGTGCTACAGGGTTGCATTTTTCACGGTTTCGGGGGATTTGAATTTTTTTTGAAAATCACTGAAAAGCGACAGGCTATAGTCCATGGTCTCGGAGCACATGCTACAGGGTGACATTTTTCACGGTTTCGGAGGATTTGCAAAAAAGGTGAAAATCACTGAAAAGCGACAGGCTATAGTCCATGGTCTCGGAGCACATGCTACAGGGTGGCATTTTTCACGGTTTCGGAGGATTTGAAAAAAAGGTGTAAATCACTGAAAAGCGACAGGCTATAGTCCATGGTCTCGGAGCACATGCTACAGGGTGGCATTTTTCACGGTTTTGGAGGATTTGAAAAAAAGGTGAAAATCACTGAAAAGCGACAGGCTATAGTCCATGGTCTCGGAGCACATGCCACAGGGTGGCATTTTTCACGGTTTCGGAGCATTTGAAAAAAAGGTGAAAATCACTGAAAAGCGACAGGCTATAATCCATGGTCTCGGAGCACATGCCACAGGGTGGCATTTTTCACAGTTTCGGAGGATTTGAAAAAAAGGTGAAATTCACTGAAAAGCGACAGGCTATAGTCCATGGTCTCGGAGCACATGCCACATGGTGGCTTTTTTCACGGTTTCGGAGGATTTGAAAAAAAGGTGAAAATCACTGAAAAGCGACAGGCTATAGTCCATGGTCTCGGAGCACATGCTACAGGGTGGCATTTTTCACGGTTTCGGAGGATTTGAAAAAAAAGGTGAAAATCACTGAAAAGCGACAGGCTATAGTCCATGGTCTCGGAGCACATGCTACAGGGTGGCATTTTTCACGGTTTCGGAGGATTTGAAAAAAAGGTGAAAATCACTGAAAAGCGACAGGCTATAGTCCATGGTCTCGGAGCACATGCTACAGGGTGGCATTTTTCAAGGTTTCGGAGGATTTGAAAAAAAGGTGAAAATCACTGAAAAGCGACAGGCTATAGTCCATGGTCTCGGAGCACATGCTACAGGGTGGCATTTTTCACGGTTTCGGAGGATTTGAAAAAAAGGTGAAAATCACTGAAAAGCGACAGGCTATAGTCCATGGTCTCGGAGCACGTGCTACAGGGTTGCATTTTTCACGGTTTCGGAGGATTTGAAAAAAATGTGAAAATCACTGAAAAGCGACAGGCTATAGTCCATGGTCTCGGAGCACATGCTACAGGGTGGCATTTTTCACGGTTTCGGAGGATTTGAAAAAAAGGTGAAAATCACTGAAAAGCGACAGGCTATAGTCCATGGTCTCGGAGCACATGCCACATGGTGGCTTTTTTCACGGTTTCGGAGGATTTGAAAAAAAGGTGAAAATCACTGAAAAGCGACAGGCTATAGTCCATGGTCTCGGAGCACATGTTACAGGGTGGCATTTTTCACGGTTTCGGAGGATTTGAAAAAAAGGTGAAAATCACTGAAAAGCGACAGGCTATAGTCCATGGTCTCGGAGCACATGCTACAGGGTGGCATTTTCCACGGTTTCGGAGGATTTGAAAAAAAGATGAAAATCACTGAAAAGCGACAGGCTATAGTCCATGGTCTCGGAGCACATGCCACAGGGTGGCATTTTTCACGGTTTCGGAGCATTTGAAAAAAAGGTGAAAATCACTGAAAAGCGACAGGCTATAGTCCATGGTCTCGGAGCACATGCCACAGGGTGGCTTTTTTCACAGTTTCGGAGGATTTGAAAAAAAGGTGAAATTCACTGAAAAGCGACAGGCTATAGTCCATGGTCTCGGAGCACGTGCTACAGGGTGGCATTTTTAACGGTTTCGGAGGATTTGAAAAAAAGGTGAAAATCACTGAAAAGCGACAGGCTATAGTCCATGGTCTCGGAGCACGTGCTACAGGGTTGCATTTTTCACGGTTTCGGAGGATTTGAATTTTTTTTGAAAATCACTGAAAAGCGACAGGCTATAGTCCATGGTCTCGGAGCACATGCTACAGGGTGACATTTTTCACGGTTTCGGAGGATTTGAAAAAAAGGTGAAAAATCACTGAAAAGCGACAGGCTATAGTCCATGGTCTCGGAGCACATGCTACAGGGTGGCATTTTTCACGGTTTCGGAGGATTTGAAAAAAAGGTGAAAATCACTGAAAAGCGACAGGCTATAGTCCATGGTCTCGGAGCACATGCTACAGGGTGGCATTTTTCACGGTTTCGGAGGGTTTGAAAAAAAGGTGAAAATCACTGAAAAGCGACAGGCTATAGTCCATGGTCTCGGAGCACATGCTACAGGGTGGCATTTTTCACGGTTTCGGAGGATTTGAAAAAAAGGTGAAAATCACTGAAAAGCGACAGGCTATAGTCCATGGTCTCGGAGCACATGCTACAGGGTGGCATTTTTCAAGGTTTCGGAGGATTTGAAAAAAAGGTGAAAATCACTGAAAAGCGACAGGCTATAGTCCATGGTCTCGGAGCACATGCCACAGGGTGGCATTTTTAACGGTTTCGGAGGATTTGAAAAAAAGGTGAAAATCACTGAAAAGCGACAGGCTATAGTCCATGGTCTCGGAGCACGTGCTACAGGGTTGCATTTTTCACGGTTTCGGAGGATTTGAAAAAAATGTGAAAATCACTGAAAAGCGACAGGCTATAGTCCATGGTCTCGGAGCACATGCTACAAGGTGGCATTTTTCACGGTTTCGGAGGATTTGAAAAAAAGGTGAAAATCACTGAAAAGCGAAAGGCTATAGTCCATGGTCTCGGAGCACATGCCACATGGTGGCTTTTTTCACGGTTTCGGAGGATTTGAAAAAAAGGTGAAAATCACTGAAAAGCGACAGGCTATAGTCCATGGTCTCGGAGCACATGTTACAGGGTGGCATTTTTCACGGTTTCGGAGGATTTGAAAAAAAGGTGAAAATCACTGAAAAGCGACAGGCTATAGTCCATGGTCTCGGAGCACATGCTACAGGGTGGCATTTTTCACGGTTTCGGAGGATTTGAAAAAAATATGAAAATCACTGAAAAGCGACAGGCTATAGTCCATGGTCTCGGAGCACATGCTACAGGGTGGCATTTTTCACGGTTTCGGAGGATTTGAAAAAAAGTTGAAATTCACTGAAAAGCGACAGGCTATAGTCCATGGTCTCGGAGCACATGCTACAGGGTGGCATTTTTCACGGTTTCGGAGGATTTGAAAAAAAGGTGAAAATCACTGAAAAGCGACAGGCTATAGTCCATGGTCTCGGAGCACGTGCTACAGGGTTGCATTTTTCACGGTTTCGGAGGATTTGAAAAAAATGTGAAAATCACTGAAAAGCGACAGGCTATAGTCCATGGTCTCGGAGCACATGCTACAAGGTGGCATTTTTCACGGTTTCGGAGGATTTGAAAAAAAGGTGAAAATCACTGAAAAGCGAAAGGCTATAGTCCATGGTCTCGGAGCACATGCCACATGGTGGCTTTTTTCACGGTTTCGGAGGATTTGAAAAAAAGGTGAAAATCACTGAAAAGCGACAGGCTATAGTCCATGGTCTCGGAGCACATGTTACAGGGTGGCATTTTTCACGGTTTCGGAGGATTTGAAAAAAAGGTGAAAATCACTGAAAAGCGACAGGCTATAGTCCATGGTCTCGGAGCACATGCTACAGGGTGGCATTTTTCACGGTTTCGGAGGATTTGAAAAAAATATGAAAATCACTGAAAAGCGACAGGCTATAGTCCATGGTCTCGGAGCACATGCTACAGGGTGGCATTTTTCACGGTTTCGGAGGATTTGAAAAAAAGTTGAAATTCACTGAAAAGCGACAGGCTATAGTCCATGGTCTCGGAGCACATGCTACAGGGTGGCATTTTTCACGGTTTCGGAGGATTTGAAAAAAAGGTGAAAATCACTGAAAAGCGACAGGCTATAGTCCATGGTCTCGGAGCACATGCTACAGGGTGGCATTTTTAACGGTTTCGGAGGATTTGAAAAAAAGGTGAAAATCACTGAAAAGCGACAGGCTATAGTCCATGGTCTCGGAGCACGTGCTACAGGGTTGCATTTTTCACGGTTTCGGAGGATTTGAATTTTTTTTGAAAATCACTGAAAAGCGACAGGCTATAGTCCATGGTCTCGGAGCACATGCTACAGGGTGACATTTTTCACGGTTTCGGAGGATTTGAAAAAAAGGTGAAAAATCACTGAAAAGCGACAGGCTATAGTCCATGGTCTCGGAGCACATGCTACAGGGTGGCATTTTTCACGGTTTCGGAGGATTTGAAAAAAAGGTGAAAATCACTGAAAAGCGACAGGCTATAGTCCATGGTCTCGGAGCACATGCTACAGGGTGGCATTTTTCACGGTTTCGGAGGGTTTGAAAAAAAGGTGAAAATCACTGAAAAGCGACAGGCTATAGTCCATGGTCTCGGAGCACATGCTACAGGGTGGCATTTTTCACGGTTTCGGAGGATTTGAAAAAAAGGTGAAAATCACTGAAAAGCGACAGGCTATAGTCCATGGTCTCGGAGCACATGCTACAGGGTGGCATTTTTCAAGGTTTCGGAGGATTTGAAAAAAAGGTGAAAATCACTGAAAAGCGACAGGCTATAGTCCATGGTCTCGGAGCACATGCCACAGGGTGGCATTTTTAACGGTTTCGGAGGATTTGAAAAAAAGGTGAAAATCACTGAAAAGCGACAGGCTATAGTCCATGGTCTCGGAGCACGTGCTACAGGGTTGCATTTTTCACGGTTTCGGAGGATTTGAAAAAAATGTGAAAATCACTGAAAAGCGACAGGCTATAGTCCATGGTCTCGGAGCACATGCTACAAGGTGGCATTTTTCACGGTTTCGGAGGATTTGAAAAAAAGGTGAAAATCACTGAAAAGCGAAAGGCTATAGTCCATGGTCTCGGAGCACATGCCACATGGTGGCTTTTTTCACGGTTTCGGAGGATTTGAAAAAAAGGTGAAAATCACTGAAAAGCGACAGGCTATAGTCCATGGTCTCGGAGCACATGTTACAGGGTGGCATTTTTCACGGTTTCGGAGGATTTGAAAAAAAGGTGAAAATCACTGAAAAGCGACAGGCTATAGTCCATGGTCTCGGAGCACATGCTACAGGGTGGCATTTTTCACGGTTTCGGAGGATTTGAAAAAAATATGAAAATCACTGAAAAGCGACAGGCTATAGTCCATGGTCTCGGAGCACATGCTACAGGGTGGCATTTTTCACGGTTTCGGAGGATTTGAAAAAAAGTTGAAATTCACTGAAAAGCGACAGGCTATAGTCCATGGTCTCGGAGCACATGCTACAGGGTGGCATTTTTCACGGTTTCGGAGGATTTGAAAAAAAGGTGAAAATCACTGAAAAGCGACAGGCTATAGTCCATGGTCTCGGAGCACATGCTACAGGGTGGCATTTTTCACGGTTTCGGAGGATTTGAAAAAAAGATGAAAATCACTGAAAAGCGACAGGCTATAGTCCATGGTCTCGGAGCACATGCCACAGGGTGGCATTTTTCACGGTTTCGGAGCATTTGAAAAAAAGGTGAAAATCACTGAAAAGCGACAGGCTATAGTCCATGGTCTCGGAGCACATGCCACAGGGTGGCATTTTTCACAGTTTCGGAGGATTTGAAAAAAAGGTGAAATTCACTGAAAAGCGACAGGCTATAGTCCATGGTCTCGGAGCACGTGCTACAGGGTGGCATTTTTAACGGTTTCGGAGGATTTGAAAAAAAGGTGAAAATCACTGAAAAGCGACAGGCTATAGTCCATGGTCTCGGAGCACGTGCTACAGGGTTGCATTTTTCACGGTTTCGGGGGATTTGAATTTTTTTTGAAAATCACTGAAAAGCGACAGGCTATAGTCCATGGTCTCGGAGCACATGCTACAGGGTGACATTTTTCACGGTTTCGGAGGATTTGCAAAAAAGGTGAAAATCACTGAAAAGCGACAGGCTATAGTCCATGGTCTCGGAGCACATGCTACAGGGTGGCATTTTTCACGGTTTCGGAGGATTTGAAAAAAAGGTGTAAATCACTGAAAAGCGACAGGCTATAGTCCATGGTCTCGGAGCACATGCTACAGGGTGGCATTTTTCACGGTTTTGGAGGATTTGAAAAAAAGGTGAAAATCACTGAAAAGCGACAGGCTATAGTCCATGGTCTCGGAGCACATGCCACAGGGTGGCATTTTTCACGGTTTCGGAGCATTTGAAAAAAAGGTGAAAATCACTGAAAAGCGACAGGCTATAATCCATGGTCTCGGAGCACATGCCACAGGGTGGCATTTTTCACAGTTTCGGAGGATTTGAAAAAAAGGTGAAATTCACTGAAAAGCGACAGGCTATAGTCCATGGTCTCGGAGCACATGCCACATGGTGGCTTTTTTCACGGTTTCGGAGGATTTGAAAAAAAGGTGAAAATCACTGAAAAGCGACAGGCTATAGTCCATGGTCTCGGAGCACATGCTACAGGGTGGCATTTTTCACGGTTTCGGAGGATTTGAAAAAAAAGGTGAAAATCACTGAAAAGCGACAGGCTATAGTCCATGGTCTCGGAGCACATGCTACAGGGTGGCATTTTTCACGGTTTCGGAGGATTTGAAAAAAAGGTGAAAATCACTGAAAAGCGACAGGCTATAGTCCATGGTCTCGGAGCACATGCTACAGGGTGGCATTTTTCAAGGTTTCGGAGGATTTGAAAAAAAGGTGAAAATCACTGAAAAGCGACAGGCTATAGTCCATGGTCTCGGAGCACATGCTACAGGGTGGCATTTTTCACGGTTTCGGAGGATTTGAAAAAAAGGTGAAAATCACTGAAAAGCGACAGGCTATAGTCCATGGTCTCGGAGCACGTGCTACAGGGTTGCATTTTTCACGGTTTCGGAGGATTTGAAAAAAATGTGAAAATCACTGAAAAGCGACAGGCTATAGTCCATGGTCTCGGAGCACATGCTACAGGGTGGCATTTTTCACGGTTTCGGAGGATTTGAAAAAAAGGTGAAAATCACTGAAAAGCGACAGGCTATAGTCCATGGTCTCGGAGCACATGCCACATGGTGGCTTTTTTCACGGTTTCGGAGGATTTGAAAAAAAGGTGAAAATCACTGAAAAGCGACAGGCTATAGTCCATGGTCTCGGAGCACATGTTACAGGGTGGCATTTTTCACGGTTTCGGAGGATTTGAAAAAAAGGTGAAAATCACTGAAAAGCGACAGGCTATAGTCCATGGTCTCGGAGCACATGCTACAGGGTGGCATTTTCCACGGTTTCGGAGGATTTGAAAAAAAGATGAAAATCACTGAAAAGCGACAGGCTATAGTCCATGGTCTCGGAGCACATGCCACAGGGTGGCATTTTTCACGGTTTCGGAGCATTTGAAAAAAAGGTGAAAATCACTGAAAAGCGACAGGCTATAGTCCATGGTCTCGGAGCACATGCCACAGGGTGGCTTTTTTCACAGTTTCGGAGGATTTGAAAAAAAGGTGAAATTCACTGAAAAGCGACAGGCTATAGTCCATGGTCTCGGAGCACGTGCTACAGGGTGGCATTTTTAACGGTTTCGGAGGATTTGAAAAAAAGGTGAAAATCACTGAAAAGCGACAGGCTATAGTCCATGGTCTCGGAGCACGTGCTACAGGGTTGCATTTTTCACGGTTTCGGAGGATTTGAATTTTTTTTGAAAATCACTGAAAAGCGACAGGCTATAGTCCATGGTCTCGGAGCACATGCTACAGGGTGACATTTTTCACGGTTTCGGAGGATTTGAAAAAAAGGTGAAAAATCACTGAAAAGCGACAGGCTATAGTCCATGGTCTCGGAGCACATGCTACAGGGTGGCATTTTTCACGGTTTCGGAGGATTTGAAAAAAAGGTGAAAATCACTGAAAAGCGACAGGCTATAGTCCATGGTCTCGGAGCACATGCTACAGGGTGGCATTTTTCACGGTTTCGGAGGGTTTGAAAAAAAGGTGAAAATCACTGAAAAGCGACAGGCTATAGTCCATGGTCTCGGAGCACATGCTACAGGGTGGCATTTTTCACGGTTTCGGAGGATTTGAAAAAAAGGTGAAAATCACTGAAAAGCGACAGGCTATAGTCCATGGTCTCGGAGCACATGCTACAGGGTGGCATTTTTCAAGGTTTCGGAGGATTTGAAAAAAAGGTGAAAATCACTGAAAAGCGACAGGCTATAGTCCATGGTCTCGGAGCACATGCCACAGGGTGGCATTTTTAACGGTTTCGGAGGATTTGAAAAAAAGGTGAAAATCACTGAAAAGCGACAGGCTATAGTCCATGGTCTCGGAGCACGTGCTACAGGGTTGCATTTTTCACGGTTTCGGAGGATTTGAAAAAAATGTGAAAATCACTGAAAAGCGACAGGCTATAGTCCATGGTCTCGGAGCACATGCTACAAGGTGGCATTTTTCACGGTTTCGGAGGATTTGAAAAAAAGGTGAAAATCACTGAAAAGCGAAAGGCTATAGTCCATGGTCTCGGAGCACATGCCACATGGTGGCTTTTTTCACGGTTTCGGAGGATTTGAAAAAAAGGTGAAAATCACTGAAAAGCGACAGGCTATAGTCCATGGTCTCGGAGCACATGTTACAGGGTGGCATTTTTCACGGTTTCGGAGGATTTGAAAAAAAGGTGAAAATCACTGAAAAGCGACAGGCTATAGTCCATGGTCTCGGAGCACATGCTACAGGGTGGCATTTTTCACGGTTTCGGAGGATTTGAAAAAAATATGAAAATCACTGAAAAGCGACAGGCTATAGTCCATGGTCTCGGAGCACATGCTACAGGGTGGCATTTTTCACGGTTTCGGAGGATTTGAAAAAAAGTTGAAATTCACTGAAAAGCGACAGGCTATAGTCCATGGTCTCGGAGCACATGCTACAGGGTGGCATTTTTCACGGTTTCGGAGGATTTGAAAAAAAGGTGAAAATCACTGAAAAGCGACAGGCTATAGTCCATGGTCTCGGAGCACATGCTACAGGGTGGCATTTTTAACGGTTTCGGAGGATTTGAAAAAAAGGTGAAAATCACTGAAAAGCGACAGGCTATAGTCCATGGTCTCGGAGCACGTGCTACAGGGTTGCATTTTTCACGGTTTCGGAGGATTTGAATTTTTTTTGAAAATCACTGAAAAGCGACAGGCTATAGTCCATGGTCTCGGAGCACATGCTACAGGGTGACATTTTTCACGGTTTCGGAGGATTTGAAAAAAAGGTGAAAAATCACTGAAAAGCGACAGGCTATAGTCCATGGTCTCGGAGCACATGCTACAGGGTGGCATTTTTCACGGTTTCGGAGGATTTGAAAAAAAGGTGAAAATCACTGAAAAGCGACAGGCTATAGTCCATGGTCTCGGAGCACATGCTACAGGGTGGCATTTTTCACGGTTTCGGAGGGTTTGAAAAAAAGGTGAAAATCACTGAAAAGCGACAGGCTATAGTCCATGGTCTCGGAGCACATGCTACAGGGTGGCATTTTTCACGGTTTCGGAGGATTTGAAAAAAAGGTGAAAATCACTGAAAAGCGACAGGCTATAGTCCATGGTCTCGGAGCACATGCTACAGGGTGGCATTTTTCAAGGTTTCGGAGGATTTGAAAAAAAGGTGAAAATCACTGAAAAGCGACAGGCTATAGTCCATGGTCTCGGAGCACATGCCACAGGGTGGCATTTTTAACGGTTTCGGAGCATTTGAAAAAAAGGTGAAAATCACTGAAAAGCGACAGGCTATAATCCATGGTCTCGGAGCACATGCCACAGGGTGGCATTTTTCACAGTTTCGGAGGATTTGAAAAAAAGGTGAAATTCACTGAAAAGCGACAGGCTATAGTCCATGGTCTCGGAGCACATGCTACAGGGTGGCATTTTTCACGGTTTTGGAGGATTTGAAAAAAAGGTGAAAATCACTGAAAAGCGACAGGCTATAGTCCATGGTCTCGGAGCACATGCCACAGGGTGGCATTTTTCACGGTTTCGGAGCATTTGAAAAAAAGGTGAAAATCACTGAAAAGCGACAGGCTATAATCCATGGTCTCGGAGCACATGCCACAGGGTGGCATTTTTAACGGTTTCGGAGCATTTGAAAAAAAGGTGAAAATCACTGAAAAGCGACAGGCTATAATCCATGGTCTCGGAGCACATGCCACAGGGTGGCATTTTTCACAGTTTCGGAGGATTTGAAAAAAAGGTGAAATTCACTGAAAAGCGACAGGCTATAGTCCATGGTCTCGGAGCACATGCTACAGGGTGGCATTTTTCACGGTTTCGGAGGATTTGAAAAAAAGGTGAAAATCACTGAAAAGCGACAGGCTATAGTCCATGGTCTCGGAGCACATGCTACAGGGTGGCATTTTTCAAGGTTTCGGAGGATTTGAAAAAAAGGTGAAAATCACTGAAAAGCGACAGGCTATAGTCCATGGTCTCGGAGCACATGCCACAGGGTGGCATTTTTAACGGTTTCGGAGCATTTGAAAAAAAGGTGAAAATCACTGAAAAGCGACAGGCTATAATCCATGGTCTCGGAGCACATGCCACAGGGTGGCATTTTTCACAGTTTCGGAGGATTTGAAAAAAAGGTGAAATTCACTGAAAAGCGACAGGCTATAGTCCATGGTCTCGGAGCACATGCTACAGGGTGACATTTTTCACGGTTTCGGAGGATTTGCAAAAAAGGTGAAAATCACTGAAAAGCGACAGGCTATAGTCCATGGTCTCGGAGCACATGCTACAGGGTGGCATTTTTCACGGTTTCGGAGGATTTGAAAAAAAGGTGTAAATCACTGAAAAGCGACAGGCTATAGTCCATGGTCTCGGAGCACATGCTACAGGGTGGCATTTTTCACGGTTTTGGAGGATTTGAAAAAAAGGTGAAAATCACTGAAAAGCGACAGGCTATAGTCCATGGTCTCGGAGCACATGCCACAGGGTGGCATTTTTCACGGTTTCGGAGCATTTGAAAAAAAGGTGAAAATCACTGAAAAGCGACAGGCTATAATCCATGGTCTCGGAGCACATGCCACAGGGTGGCATTTTTCACAGTTTCGGAGGATTTGAAAAAAAGGTGAAATTCACTGAAAAGCGACAGGCTATAGTCCATGGTCTCGGAGCACATGCCACATGGTGGCTTTTTTCACGGTTTCGGAGGATTTGAAAAAAAGGTGAAAATCACTGAAAAGCGACAGGCTATAGTCCATGGTCTCGGAGCACATGCTACAGGGTGGCATTTTTCACGGTTTCGGAGGATTTGAAAAAAAAGGTGAAAATCACTGAAAAGCGACAGGCTATAGTCCATGGTCTCGGAGCACATGCTACAGGGTGGCATTTTTCACGGTTTCGGAGGATTTGAAAAAAAGGTGAAAATCACTGAAAAGCGACAGGCTATAGTCCATGGTCTCGGAGCACATGCTACAGGGTGGCATTTTTCAAGGTTTCGGAGGATTTGAAAAAAAGGTGAAAATCACTGAAAAGCGACAGGCTATAGTCCATGGTCTCGGAGCACATGCTACAGGGTGGCATTTTTCACGGTTTCGGAGGATTTGAAAAAAAGGTGAAAATCACTGAAAAGCGACAGGCTATAGTCCATGGTCTCGGAGCACGTGCTACAGGGTTGCATTTTTCACGGTTTCGGAGGATTTGAAAAAAATGTGAAAATCACTGAAAAGCGACAGGCTATAGTCCATGGTCTCGGAGCACATGTTACAGGGTGGCATTTTTCACGGTTTCGGAGGATTTGAAAAAAAGGTGAAAATCACTGAAAAGCGACAGGCTATAGTCCATGGTCTCGGAGCACATGCTACAGGGTGGCATTTTCCACGGTTTCGGAGGATTTGAAAAAAAGATGAAAATCACTGAAAAGCGACAGGCTATAGTCCATGGTCTCGGAGCACATGCCACAGGGTGGCATTTTTCACGGTTTCGGAGCATTTGAAAAAAAGGTGAAAATCACTGAAAAGCGACAGGCTATAGTCCATGGTCTCGGAGCACATGCCACAGGGTGGCTTTTTTCACAGTTTCGGAGGATTTGAAAAAAAGGTGAAATTCACTGAAAAGCGACAGGCTATAGTCCATGGTCTCGGAGCACGTGCTACAGGGTGGCATTTTTAACGGTTTCGGAGGATTTGAAAAAAAGGTGAAAATCACTGAAAAGCGACAGGCTATAGTCCATGGTCTCGGAGCACGTGCTACAGGGTTGCATTTTTCACGGTTTCGGAGGATTTGAATTTTTTTTGAAAATCACTGAAAAGCGACAGGCTATAGTCCATGGTCTCGGAGCACATGCTACAGGGTGACATTTTTCACGGTTTCGGAGGATTTGAAAAAAAGGTGAAAAATCACTGAAAAGCGACAGGCTATAGTCCATGGTCTCGGAGCACATGCTACAGGGTGGCATTTTTCACGGTTTCGGAGGATTTGAAAAAAAGGTGAAAATCACTGAAAAGCGACAGGCTATAGTCCATGGTCTCGGAGCACATGCTACAGGGTGGCATTTTTCACGGTTTCGGAGGGTTTGAAAAAAAGGTGAAAATCACTGAAAAGCGACAGGCTATAGTCCATGGTCTCGGAGCACATGCTACAGGGTGGCATTTTTCACGGTTTCGGAGGATTTGAAAAAAAGGTGAAAATCACTGAAAAGCGACAGGCTATAGTCCATGGTCTCGGAGCACATGCTACAGGGTGGCATTTTTCAAGGTTTCGGAGGATTTGAAAAAAAGGTGAAAATCACTGAAAAGCGACAGGCTATAGTCCATGGTCTCGGAGCACATGCCACAGGGTGGCATTTTTAACGGTTTCGGAGGATTTGAAAAAAAGGTGAAAATCACTGAAAAGCGACAGGCTATAGTCCATGGTCTCGGAGCACGTGCTACAGGGTTGCATTTTTCACGGTTTCGGAGGATTTGAAAAAAATGTGAAAATCACTGAAAAGCGACAGGCTATAGTCCATGGTCTCGGAGCACATGCTACAAGGTGGCATTTTTCACGGTTTCGGAGGATTTGAAAAAAAGGTGAAAATCACTGAAAAGCGAAAGGCTATAGTCCATGGTCTCGGAGCACATGCCACATGGTGGCTTTTTTCACGGTTTCGGAGGATTTGAAAAAAAGGTGAAAATCACTGAAAAGCGACAGGCTATAGTCCATGGTCTCGGAGCACATGTTACAGGGTGGCATTTTTCACCGTTTCGGAGGATTTGAAAAAAAGGTGAAAATCACTGAAAAGCGACAGGCTATAGTCCATGGTCTCGGAGCACATGCTACAGGGTGGCATTTTTCACGGTTTCGGAGGATTTGAAAAAAATATGAAAATCACTGAAAAGCGACAGGCTATAGTCCATGGTCTCGGAGCACATGCTACAGGGTGGCATTTTTCACGGTTTCGGAGGATTTGAAAAAAAGTTGAAATTCACTGAAAAGCGACAGGCTATAGTCCATGGTCTCGGAGCACATGCTACAGGGTGGCATTTTTCACGGTTTCGGAGGATTTGAAAAAAAGGTGAAAATCACTGAAAAGCGACAGGCTATAGTCCATGGTCTCGGAGCACATGCTACAGGGTGGCATTTTTAACGGTTTCGGAGGATTTGAAAAAAAGGTGAAAATCACTGAAAAGCGACAGGCTATAGTCCATGGTCTCGGAGCACGTGCTACAGGGTTGCATTTTTCACGGTTTCGGAGGATTTGAATTTTTTTTGAAAATCACTGAAAAGCGACAGGCTATAGTCCATGGTCTCGGAGCACATGCTACAGGGTGACATTTTTCACGGTTTCGGAGGATTTGAAAAAAAGGTGAAAAATCACTGAAAAGCGACAGGCTATAGTCCATGGTCTCGGAGCACATGCTACAGGGTGGCATTTTTCACGGTTTCGGAGGATTTGAAAAAAAGGTGAAAATCACTGAAAAGCGACAGGCTATAGTCCATGGTCTCGGAGCACATGCTACAGGGTGGCATTTTTCACGGTTTCGGAGGGTTTGAAAAAAAGGTGAAAATCACTGAAAAGCGACAGGCTATAGTCCATGGTCTCGGAGCACATGCTACAGGGTGGCATTTTTCACGGTTTCGGAGGATTTGAAAAAAAGGTGAAAATCACTGAAAAGCGACAGGCTATAGTCCATGGTCTCGGAGCACATGCTACAGGGTGGCATTTTTCAAGGTTTCGGAGGATTTGAAAAAAAGGTGAAAATCACTGAAAAGCGACAGGCTATAGTCCATGGTCTCGGAGCACATGCCACAGGGTGGCATTTTTAACGGTTTCGGAGGATTTGAAAAAAAGGTGAAAATCACTGAAAAGCGACAGGCTATAGTCCATGGTCTCGGAGCACGTGCTACAGGGTTGCATTTTTCACGGTTTCGGAGGATTTGAAAAAAATGTGAAAATCACTGAAAAGCGACAGGCTATAGTCCATGGTCTCGGAGCACATGCTACAAGGTGGCATTTTTCACGGTTTCGGAGGATTTGAAAAAAAGGTGAAAATCACTGAAAAGCGAAAGGCTATAGTCCATGGTCTCGGAGCACATGCCACATGGTGGCTTTTTTCACGGTTTCGGAGGATTTGAAAAAAAGGTGAAAATCACTGAAAAGCGACAGGCTATAGTCCATGGTCTCGGAGCACATGTTACAGGGTGGCATTTTTCACGGTTTCGGAGGATTTGAAAAAAAGGTGAAAATCACTGAAAAGCGACAGGCTATAGTCCATGGTCTCGGAGCACATGCTACAGGGTGGCATTTTTCACGGTTTCGGAGGATTTGAAAAAAATATGAAAATCACTGAAAAGCGACAGGCTATAGTCCATGGTCTCGGAGCACATGCTACAGGGTGGCATTTTTCACGGTTTCGGAGGATTTGAAAAAAAGTTGAAATTCACTGAAAAGCGACAGGCTATAGTCCATGGTCTCGGAGCACATGCCACAGGGTGGCATTTTTCACGGTTTCGGAGCATTTGAAAAAAAGGTGAAAATCACTGAAAAGCGACAGGCTATAGTCCATGGTCTCGGAGCACATGCCACAGGGTGGCATTTTTCACAGTTTCGGAGGATTTGAAAAAAAGGTGAAATTCACTGAAAAGCGACAGGCTATAGTCCATGGTCTCGGAGCACGTGCTACAGGGTGGCATTTTTAACGGTTTCGGAGGATTTGAAAAAAAGGTGAAAATCACTGAAAAGCGACAGGCTATAGTCCATGGTCTTGGAGCACGTGCTACAGGGTTGCATTTTTCACGGTTTCGGAGGATTTGAATTTTTTTTGAAAATCACTGAAAAGCGACAGGCTATAGTCCATGGTCTCGGAGCACATGCTACAGGGTGACATTTTTCACGGTTTCGGAGGATTTGCAAAAAAGGTGAAAATCACTGAAAAGCGACAGGCTATAGTCCATGGTCTCGGAGCACATGCTACAGGGTGGCATTTTTCACGGTTTCGGAGGATTTGAAAAAAAGGTGAAAATCACTGAAAAGCGACAGGCTATAGTCCATGGTCTCGGAGCACATGCTACAGGGTGGCATTTTTCACGGTTTTGGAGGATTTGAAAAAAAGGTGAAAATCACTGAAAAGCGACAGGCTATAGTCCATGGTCTCGGAGCACATGCCACAGGGTGGCATTTTTCACGGTTTCGGAGGATTTGAAAAAAAGGTGAAAATCACTGAAAAGCGACAGGCTATAGTCCATGGTCTCGGAGCACATGCTACAGGGTGGCATTTTTCAAGGTTTCGGAGGATTTGAAAAAAAGGTGAAAATCACTGAAAAGCGACAGGCTATAGTCCATGGTCTCGGAGCACATGCTACAGGGTGGCATTTTTCACGGTTTCGGAGGATTTGAAAAAAAGGTGAAAATCACTGAAAAGCGACAGGCTATAGTCCATGGTCTCGGAGCACGTGCTACAGGGTTGCATTTTTCACGGTTTCGGAGGATTTGAAAAAAATGTGAAAATCACTGAAAAGCGACAGGCTATAGTCCATGGTCTCGGAGCACATGCTACAGGGTGGCATTTTTCACGGTTTCGGAGGATTTGAAAAAAAGGTGAAAATCACTGAAAAGCGACAGGCTATAGTCCATGGTCTCGGAGCACATGCCACATGGTGGCTTTTTTCACGGTTTCGGAGGATTTGAAAAAAAGGTGAAAATCACTGAAAAGCGACAGGCTATAGTCCATGGTCTCGGAGCACATGTTACAGGGTGGCATTTTTCACGGTTTCGGAGGATTTGAAAAAAAGGTGAAAATCACTGAAAAGCGACAGGCTATAGTCCATGGTCTCGGAGCACATGCTACAGGGTGGCATTTTCCACGGTTTCGGAGGATTTGAAAAAAAGATGAAAATCACTGAAAAGCGACAGGCTATAGTCCATGGTCTCGGAGCACATGCCACAGGGTGGCATTTTTCACGGTTTCGGAGCATTTGAAAAAAAGGTGAAAATCACTGAAAAGCGACAGGCTATAGTCCATGGTCTCGGAGCACATGCCACAGGGTGGCATTTTTCACAGTTTCGGAGGATTTGAAAAAAAGGTGAAATTCACTGAAAAGCGACAGGCTATAGTCCATGGTCTCGGAGCACGTGCTACAGGGTGGCATTTTTAACGGTTTCGGAGGATTTGAAAAAAAGGTGAAAATCACTGAAAAGCGACAGGCTATAGTCCATGGTCTCGGAGCACGTGCTACAGGGTTGCATTTTTCACGGTTTCGGAGGATTTGAATTTTTTTTGAAAATCACTGAAAAGCGACAGGCTATAGTCCATGGTCTCGGAGCACATGCTACAGGGTGACATTTTTCACGGTTTCGGAGGATTTGAAAAAAAGGTGAAAAATCACTGAAAAGCGACAGGCTATAGTCCATGGTCTCGGAGCACATGCTACAGGGTGGCATTTTTCACGGTTTCGGAGGATTTGAAAAAAAGGTGAAAATCACTGAAAAGCGACAGGCTATAGTCCATGGTCTCGGAGCACATGCTACAGGGTGGCATTTTTCACGGTTTCGGAGGATTTGAAAAAAAGGTGAAAATCACTGAAAAGCGACAGGCTATAGTCCATGGTCTCGGAGCACATGCCACATGGTGGCTTTTTTCACGGTTTCGGAGGATTTGAAAAAAAGGTGAAAATCACTGAAAAGCGACAGGCTATAGTCCATGGTCTCGGAGCACATGCTACAGGGTGGCATTTTTCACGGTTTCGGAGGATTTGAAAAAAAGGTGAAAATCACTGAAAAGCGACAGGCTATAGTCCATGGTCTCGGAGCACATGCTACAGGGTGGCATTTTTCACGGTTTCGGAGGATTTGAAAAAAAGGTGACAATCACTGAAAAGCGACAGGCTATATAGTCCATGGTCTCGGAGCACATGCCACATGGTGGCTTTTTTCACTGTTTCAGGAGGATTTGAAAAAAAGGTGAAAATCACTGAAAAGCGACAGGCTATAGTCCATGGTCTCGGAGCACATGCCACAGGGTGGCATTTTTAACGGTTTCGGAGGATTTGAAAAAAAGGTGAAAATCACTGAAAAGCGACAGGCTATAGTCCATGGTCTCGGAGCACGTGCTACAGGGTTGCATTTTTCACGGTTTCGGAGGATTTGAAAAAAATGTGAAAATCACTGAAAAGCGACAGGCTATAGTCCATGGTCTCGGAGCACATGCTACAAGGTGGCATTTTTCACGGTTTCGGAGGATTTGAAAAAAAGGTGAAAATCACTGAAAAGCGAAAGGCTATAGTCCATGGTCTCGGAGCACATGCCACATGGTGGCTTTTTTCACGGTTTCGGAGGATTTGAAAAAAAGGTGAAAATCACTGAAAAGCGACAGGCTATAGTCCATGGTCTCGGAGCACATGTTACAGGGTGGCATTTTTCACGGTTTCGGAGGATTTGAAAAAAAGGTGAAATTCACTGAAAAGCGACAGGCTATAGTCCATGGTCTCGGAGCACATGCTACAGGGTGGCATTTTTCACGGTTTCGGAGGATTTGAAAAAAAGGTGAAAATCACTGAAAAGCGACAGGCTATAGTCCATGGTCTCGGAGCACATGCTACAGGGTGGCATTTTTCACGGTTTCGGAGGATTTGAAAAAAAGATGAAAATCACTGAAAAGCGACAGGCTATAGTCCATGGTCTCGGAGCACATGTTACAGGGTGGCATTTTTCACGGTTTCGGAGGATTTGAAAAAAAGGTGAAAATCACTGAAAAGCGACAGGCTATAGTCCATGGTCTCGGAGCACATGCTACAGGGTGGCATTTTTCACGGTTTCGGAGGATTTGAAAAAAATATGAAAATCACTGAAAAGCGACAGGCTATAGTCCATGGTCTCGGAGCACATGCTACAGGGTGGCATTTTTCACGGTTTCGGAGGATTTGAAAAAAAGTTGAAATTCACTGAAAAGCGACAGGCTATAGTCCATGGTCTCGGAGCACATGCTACAGGGTGGCATTTTTCACGGTTTCGGAGGATTTGAAAAAAAGGTGAAAATCACTGAAAAGCGACAGGCTATAGTCCATGGTCTCGGAGCACATGCTACAGGGTGGCATTTTTCACGGTTTCGGAGGATTTGAAAAAAAGATGAAAATCACTGAAAAGCGACAGGCTATAGTCCATGGTCTCGGAGCACATGCCACAGGGTGGCATTTTTCACGGTTTCGGAGCATTTGAAAAAAAGGTGAAAATCACTGAAAAGCGACAGGCTATAGTCCATGGTCTCGGAGCACATGCCACAGGGTGGCATTTTTCACAGTTTCGGAGGATTTGAAAAAAAGGTGAAATTCACTGAAAAGCGACAGGCTATAGTCCATGGTCTCGGAGCACGTGCTACAGGGTGGCATTTTTAACGGTTTCGGAGGATTTGAAAAAAAGGTGAAAATCACTGAAAAGCGACAGGCTATAGTCCATGGTCTCGGAGCACGTGCTACAGGGTTGCATTTTTCACGGTTTCGGAGGATTTGAATTTTTTTTGAAAATCACTGAAAAGCGACAGGCTATAGTCCATGGTCTCGGAGCACATGCTACAGGGTGACATTTTTCACGGTTTCGGAGGATTTGCAAAAAAGGTGAAAATCACTGAAAAGCGACAGGCTATAGTCCATGGTCTCGGAGCACGTGCTACAGGGTTGCATTTTTCACGGTTTCGGAGGATTTGAATTTTTTTTGAAAATCACTGAAAAGCGACAGGCTATAGTCCATGGTCTCGGAGCACATGCCACATGGTGGCTTTTTTCACGGTTTCGGAGGATTTGAAAAAAAGGTGAAAATCACTGAAAAGCGACAGGCTATAGTCCATGGTCTCGGAGCACATGTTACAGGGTGGCATTTTTCACGGTTTCGGAGGATTTGAAAAAAAGGTGAAAATCACTGAAAAGCGACAGGCTATAGTCCATGGTCTCGGAGCACATGCTACAGGGTGGCATTTTTCACGGTTTCGGAGGATTTGAAAAAAAGATGAAAATCACTGAAAAGCGACAGGCTATAGTCCATGGTCTCGGAGCACATGCCACAGGGTGGCATTTTTCACGGTTTCGGAGCATTTGAAAAAAAGGTGAAAATCACTGAAAAGCGACAGGCTATAGTCCATGGTCTCGGAGCACATGCCACAGGGTGGCATTTTTCACAGTTTCGGAGGATTTGAAAAAAAGGTGAAATTCACTGAAAAGCGACAGGCTATAGTCCATGGTCTCGGAGCACGTGCTACAGGGTGGCATTTTTAACGGTTTCGGAGGATTTGAAAAAAAGGTGAAAATCACTGAAAAGCGACAGGCTATAGTCCATGGTCTCGGAGCACGTGCTACAGGGTTGCATTTTTCACGGTTTCGGAGGATTTGAATTTTTTTTGAAAATCACTGAAAAGCGACAGGCTATAGTCCATGGTCTCGGAGCACATGCTACAGGGTGACATTTTTCACGGTTTCGGAGGATTTGAAAAAAAGGTGAAAAATCACTGAAAAGCGACAGGCTATAGTCCATGGTCTCGGAGCACATGCTACAGGGTGGCATTTTTCACGGTTTCGGAGGATTTGAAAAAAAGGTGAAAATCACTGAAAAGCGACAGGCTATAGTCCATGGTCTCGGAGCACATGCTACAGGGTGGCATTTTTCACGGTTTCGGAGGATTTGAAAAAAAGGTGAAAATCACTGAAAAGCGACAGGCTATAGTCCATGGTCTCGGAGCACATGCCACATGGTGGCTTTTTTCACGGTTTCGGAGGATTTGAAAAAAAGGTGAAAATCACTGAAAAGCGACAGGCTATAGTCCATGGTCTCGGAGCACATGCTACAGGGTGGCATTTTTCACGGTTTCGGAGGATTTGAAAAAAAGGTGAAAATCACTGAAAAGCGACAGGCTATAGTCCATGGTCTCGGAGCACATGCTACAGGGTGGCATTTTTCACGGTTTCGGAGGATTTGAAAAAAAGGTGACAATCACTGAAAAGCGACAGGCTATATAGTCCATGGTCTCGGAGCACATGCTACAGGGTGGCTTTTTTCACTGTTTCAGGAGGATTTGAAAAAAAGGTGAAAATCACTGAAAAGCGACAGGCTATAGTCCATGGTCTCGGAGCACATGCTACAGGGTGGCATTTTTCACGGTTTCGGAGGATTTGAAAAAAAGGTGAAAATCACTGAAAAGCGACAGGCTATAGTCCATGGTCTCGGAGCACATGCTACAGGGTGGCATTTTTCACGGTTTCGGAGGATTTGGAAAAAAGGTGAAAATCACTGAAAAGCGACAGGCTATAGTCCATGGTCTCGGAGCACATGCTACAGGGTGGCATTTTTCACGGTTTCGGAGGATTTGAAAAAAAGGTGAAAATCACTGAAAAGCGACAGGCTATAGTCCATGGTCTCGGAGCACATGCCACAGGGTGGCATTTTTCACGGTTTCGGAGGATTTGAAAAAAAAGAGAAAATCACTGAAAAGCGACAGGCTATAGTCCATGGTCTCGGATTACGTGCTACAGGGTGGCATTTTTCACAGTTTCGGAGGATTTGAAAAAAAGGTGAAAATCACTGAAAAGCGACAGGCTATAGTCCATGGTCTCGGAGCACGTGCTACAGGGTGGCATTTCTCACGGTTTCGGAGGATTTGAAAAAAAGGTGAAAATCACTGAAAAGCGACAGGCTATAGTCCATGGTCTCGGAGCACATGCTACAGGGTGGCATTTCTCACGGTTTCGGAGGATTTGAAAAAAAGGTGAAATTCACTGAAAAGCGACAGGCTATAGTCCATGGTCTCGGAGCACATGCCACATGGTGGCTTTTTTCACGGTTTCGGAGGATTTGAAAAAAAGGTGAAAATCACTGAAAAGCGACAGGCTATAGTCCATGGTCTCGGAGCACATGCTACAGGGTGGCATTTTTCACGGTTTCGGAGGATTTGAAAAAAAAGGTGAAAATCACTGAAAAGCGACAGGCTATAGTCCATGGTCTCGGAGCACATGCTACAGGGTGGCATTTTTCACGGTTTCGGAGGATTTGAAAAAAAGGTGAAAATCACTGAAAAGCGACAGGCTATAGTCCATGGTCTCGGAGCACATGCTACAGGGTGGCATTTTTCAAGGTTTCGGAGGATTTGAAAAAAAGGTGAAAATCACTGAAAAGCGACAGGCTATAGTCCATGGTCTCGGAGCACATGCTACAGGGTGGCATTTTTCACGGTTTCGGAGGATTTGAAAAAAAGGTGAAAATCACTGAAAAGCGACAGGCTATAGTCCATGGTCTCGGAGCACGTGCTACAGGGTTGCATTTTTCACGGTTTCGGAGGATTTGAAAAAAATGTGAAAATCACTGAAAAGCGACAGGCTATAGTCCATGGTCTCGGAGCACATGCTACAGGGTGGCATTTTTCACGGTTTCGGAGGATTTGAAAAAAAGGTGAAAATCACTGAAAAGCGACAGGCTATAGTCCATGGTCTCGGAGCACATGCCACATGGTGGCTTTTTTCACGGTTTCGGAGGATTTGAAAAAAAGGTGAAAATCACTGAAAAGCGACAGGCTATAGTCCATGGTCTCGGAGCACATGTTACAGGGTGGCATTTTTCACGGTTTCGGAGGATTTGAAAAAAAGGTGAAAATCACTGAAAAGCGACAGGCTATAGTCCATGGTCTCGGAGCACATGCTACAGGGTGGCATTTTCCACGGTTTCGGAGGATTTGAAAAAAAGATGAAAATCACTGAAAAGCGACAGGCTATAGTCCATGGTCTCGGAGCACATGCCACAGGGTGGCATTTTTCACGGTTTCGGAGCATTTGAAAAAAAGGTGAAAATCACTGAAAAGCGACAGGCTATAGTCCATGGTCTCGGAGCACATGCCACAGGGTGGCATTTTTCACAGTTTCGGAGGATTTGAAAAAAAGGTGAAATTCACTGAAAAGCGACAGGCTATAGTCCATGGTCTCGGAGCACGTGCTACAGGGTGGCATTTTTAACGGTTTCGGAGGATTTGAAAAAAAGGTGAAAATCACTGAAAAGCGACAGGCTATAGTCCATGGTCTCGGAGCACGTGCTACAGGGTTGCATTTTTCACGGTTTCGGAGGATTTGAATTTTTTTTGAAAATCACTGAAAAGCGACAGGCTATAGTCCATGGTCTCGGAGCACATGCTACAGGGTGGCATTTTTCACGGTTTCGGAGGATTTGAAAAAAAGGTGAAAAATCACTGAAAAGCGACAGGCTATAGTCCATGGTCTCGGAGCACATGCTACAGGGTGGCATTTTTCACGGTTTCGGAGGATTTGAAAAAAAGGTGAAAATCACTGAAAAGCGACAGGCTATAGTCCATGGTCTCGGAGCACATGCTACAGGGTGGCATTTTTCACGGTTTCGGAGGATTTGAAAAAAAGGTGAAAATCACTGAAAAGCGACAGGCTATAGTCCATGGTCTCGGAGCACATGCCACATGGTGGCTTTTTTCACGGTTTCGGAGGATTTGAAAAAAAGGTGAAAATCACTGAAAAGCGACAGGCTATAGTCCATGGTCTCGGAGCACATGCTACAGGGTGGCATTTTTCACGGTTTCGGAGGATTTGAAAAAAAGGTGAAAATCACTGAAAAGCGACAGGCTATAGTCCATGGTCTCGGAGCACGTGCTACAGGGTGGCATTTCTCACGGTTTCGGAGGATTTGAAAAAAAGGTGACAATCACTGAAAAGCGACAGGCTATAGTCCATGGTCTCGGAGCACATGCTACAGGGTGGCATTTCTCACGGTTTCGGAGGATTTGAAAAAAAGGTGAAAATCACTGAAAAGCGACAGGCTATAGTCCATGGTCTCGGAGCACATGCTACAGGGTGGCATTTTTCACGGTTTCGGAGGATTTGAAAAAAAGGTGAAAATCACTGAAAAGCGACAGGCTATAGTCCATGGTCTCGGAGCACATGCTACAGGGTGGCATTTTTCACGGTTTCGGAGGATTTGGAAAAAAGGTGAAAATCACTGAAAAGCGACAGGCTATAGTCCATGGTCTCGGAGCACATGCTACAGGGTGACATTTTTCACGGTTTCGGAGGATTTGAAAAAAAGGTGAAAATCACTGAAAAGCGACAAGCTATAGTCCATGGTCTCGGAGCACATGCTACAGGGTGGCATTTTTCACGGTTTTGGAGGATTTGAAAAAAAGGTGAAAATCACTGAAAAGCGACAGGCTATAGTCCATGGTCTCGGAGCACATGCTACAGGGTGGCATTTTTCACGGTTTCGGAGGATTTGAAAAAAAGGTGAAAATCACTGAAAAGCGACAGGCTATAGTCCATGGTCTCGGAGCACATGCTACAGGGTGGCATTTTTCACGGTTTCGGAGGATTTGAAAAAAAGGTGAAAATCACTGAAAAGCGACAGGCTATAGTCCATGGTCTCGGAGCACATGCTACAGGGTGGCATTTTTCAAGGTTTCGGAGGATTTGAAAAAAAGGTGAAAATCACTGAAAAGCGACAGGCTATAGTCCATGGTCTCGGAGCACATGCTACAGGGTGGCATTTTTCACGGTTTCGGAGGATTTGAAAAAAAGGTGAAAATCACTGAAAAGCGACAGGCTATAGTCCATGGTCTCGGAGCACGTGCTACAGGGTTGCATTTTTCACGGTTTCGGAGGATTTGAAAAAAATGTGAAAATCACTGAAAAGCGACAGGCTATAGTCCATGGTCTCGGAGCACATGCTACAGGGTGGCATTTTTCACGGTTTCGGAGGATTTGAAAAAAAGGTGAAAATCACTGAAAAGCGACAGGCTATAGTCCATGGTCTCGGAGCACATGCCACATGGTGGCTTTTTTCACGGTTTCGGAGGATTTGAAAAAAAGGTGAAAATCACTGAAAAGCGACAGGCTATAGTCCATGGTCTCGGAGCACATGTTACAGGGTGGCATTTTTCACGGTTTCGGAGGATTTGAAAAAAAGGTGAAAATCACTGAAAAGCGACAGGCTATAGTCCATGGTCTCGGAGCACATGCTACAGGGTGGCATTTTCCACGGTTTCGGAGGATTTGAAAAAAAGATGAAAATCACTGAAAAGCGACAGGCTATAGTCCATGGTCTCGGAGCACATGCCACAGGGTGGCATTTTTCACGGTTTCGGAGCATTTGAAAAAAAGGTGAAAATCACTGAAAAGCGACAGGCTATAGTCCATGGTCTCGGAGCACATGCCACAGGGTGGCATTTTTCACAGTTTCGGAGGATTTGAAAAAAAGGTGAAATTCACTGAAAAGCGACAGGCTATAGTCCATGGTCTCGGAGCACGTGCTACAGGGTGGCATTTTTAACGGTTTCGGAGGATTTGAAAAAAAGGTGAAAATCACTGAAAAGCGACAGGCTATAGTCCATGGTCTCGGAGCACGTGCTACAGGGTTGCATTTTTCACGGTTTCGGAGGATTTGAATTTTTTTTGAAAATCACTGAAAAGCGACAGGCTATAGTCCATGGTCTCGGAGCACATGCTACAGGGTGACATTTTTCACGGTTTCGGAGGATTTGAAAAAAAGGTGAAAAATCACTGAAAAGCGACAGGCTATAGTCCATGGTCTCGGAGCACATGCTACAGGGTGGCATTTTTCACGGTTTCGGAGGATTTGAAAAAAAGGTGAAAATCACTGAAAAGCGACAGGCTATAGTCCATGGTCTCGGAGCACATGCTACAGGGTGGCATTTTTCACGGTTTCGGAGGATTTGAAAAAAAGGTGAAAATCACTGAAAAGCGACAGGCTATAGTCCATGGTCTCGGAGCACATGCCACATGGTGGCTTTTTTCACGGTTTCGGAGGATTTGAAAAAAAGGTGAAAATCACTGAAAAGCGACAGGCTATAGTCCATGGTCTCGGAGCACATGCTACAGGGTGGCATTTTTCACGGTTTCGGAGGATTTGAAAAAAAGGTGAAAATCACTGAAAAGCGACAGGCTATAGTCCATGGTCTCGGAGCACATGCTACAGGGTGGCATTTTTCACGGTTTCGGAGGATTTGAAAAAAAGGTGACAATCACTGAAAAGCGACAGGCTATATAGTCCATGGTCTCGGAGCACATGCCACATGGTGGCTTTTTTCACTGTTTCAGGAGGATTTGAAAAAAAGGTGAAAATCACTGAAAAGCGACAGGCTATAGTCCATGGTCTCGGAGCACATGCTACAGGGTGGCATTTTTCACGGTTTCGGAGGATTTGAAAAAAAGGTGAAAATCACTGAAAAGCGACAGGCTATAGTCCATGGTCTCGGAGCACATGCTACAGGGTGGCATTTTTCACGGTTTCGGAGGATTTGGAAAAAAGGTGAAAATCACTGAAAAGCGACAAGCTATAGTCCATGGTCTCGGAGCACATGCTACAGGGTGGCATTTTTCACGGTTTCGGAGGATTTGAAAAAAAGGTGAAAATCACTGAAAAGCGACAGGCTATAGTCCATGGTCTCGGAGCACATGCCACATGGTGGCTTTTTTCACGGTTTCGGAGGATTTGAAAAAAAGGTGAAAATCACTGAAAAGCGACAGGCTATAGTCCATGGTCTCGGAGCACATGCTACAGGGTGGCATTTTTCACGGTTTCGGAGGATTTGAAAAAAAGGTGAAAATCACTGAAAAGCGACAGGCTATAGTCCATGGTCTCGGAGCACGTGCTACAGGGTGGCATTTCTCACGGTTTCGGAGGATTTGAAAAAAAGGTGACAATCACTGAAAAGCGACAGGCTATAGTCCATGGTCTCGGAGCACATGCTACAGGGTGGCATTTCTCACGGTTTCGGAGGATTTGAAAAAAAGGTGAAAATCACTGAAAAGCGACAGGCTATAGTCCATGGTCTCGGAGCACATGCTACAGGGTGGCATTTTTCACGGTTTCGGAGGATTTGAAAAAAAGGTGAAAATCACTGAAAAGCGACAGGCTATAGTCCATGGTCTCGGAGCACATGCTACAGGGTGGCATTTTTCACGGTTTCGGAGGATTTGGAAAAAAGGTGAAAATCACTGAAAAGCGACAGGCTATAGTCCATGGTCTCGGAGCACATGCTACAGGGTGACATTTTTCACGGTTTCGGAGGATTTGAAAAAAAGGTGAAAATCACTGAAAAGCGACAAGCTATAGTCCATGGTCTCGGAGCACATGCTACAGGGTGGCATTTTTCACGGTTTTGGAGGATTTGAAAAAAAGGTGAAAATCACTGAAAAGCGACAGGCTATAGTCCATGGTCTCGGAGCACATGCTACAGGGTGGCATTTTTCACGGTTTCGGAGGATTTGAAAAAAAGGTGAAAATCACTGAAAAGCGACAGGCTATAGTCCATGGTCTCGGAGCACATGCTACAGGGTGGCATTTTTCACGGTTTCGGAGGATTTGAAAAAAAGGTGAAAATCACTGAAAAGCGACAGGCTATAGTCCATGGTCTCGGAGCACATGCTACAGGGTGGCATTTTTCAAGGTTTCGGAGGATTTGAAAAAAAGGTGAAAATCACTGAAAAGCGACAGGCTATAGTCCATGGTCTCGGAGCACATGCTACAGGGTGGCATTTTTCACGGTTTCGGAGGATTTGAAAAAAAGGTGAAAATCACTGAAAAGCGACAGGCTATAGTCCATGGTCTCGGAGCACGTGCTACAGGGTTGCATTTTTCACGGTTTCGGAGGATTTGAAAAAAATGTGAAAATCACTGAAAAGCGACAGGCTATAGTCCATGGTCTCGGAGCACATGCTACAGGGTGGCATTTTTCACGGTTTCGGAGGATTTGAAAAAAAGGTGAAAATCACTGAAAAGCGACAGGCTATAGTCCATGGTCTCGGAGCACATGCCACATGGTGGCTTTTTTCACGGTTTCGGAGGATTTGAAAAAAAGGTGAAAATCACTGAAAAGCGACAGGCTATAGTCCATGGTCTCGGAGCACATGTTACAGGGTGGCATTTTTCACGGTTTCGGAGGATTTGAAAAAAAGGTGAAAATCACTGAAAAGCGACAGGCTATAGTCCATGGTCTCGGAGCACATGCTACAGGGTGGCATTTTCCACGGTTTCGGAGGATTTGAAAAAAAGATGAAAATCACTGAAAAGCGACAGGCTATAGTCCATGGTCTCGGAGCACATGCCACAGGGTGGCATTTTTCACGGTTTCGGAGCATTTGAAAAAAAGGTGAAAATCACTGAAAAGCGACAGGCTATAGTCCATGGTCTCGGAGCACATGCCACAGGGTGGCATTTTTCACAGTTTCGGAGGATTTGAAAAAAAGGTGAAATTCACTGAAAAGCGACAGGCTATAGTCCATGGTCTCGGAGCACGTGCTACAGGGTGGCATTTTTAACGGTTTCGGAGGATTTGAAAAAAAGGTGAAAATCACTGAAAAGCGACAGGCTATAGTCCATGGTCTCGGAGCACGTGCTACAGGGTTGCATTTTTCACGGTTTCGGAGGATTTGAATTTTTTTTGAAAATCACTGAAAAGCGACAGGCTATAGTCCATGGTCTCGGAGCACATGCTACAGGGTGACATTTTTCACGGTTTCGGAGGATTTGAAAAAAAGGTGAAAAATCACTGAAAAGCGACAGGCTATAGTCCATGGTCTCGGAGCACATGCTACAGGGTGGCATTTTTCACGGTTTCGGAGGATTTGAAAAAAAGGTGAAAATCACTGAAAAGCGACAGGCTATAGTCCATGGTCTCGGAGCACATGCTACAGGGTGGCATTTTTCACGGTTTCGGAGGATTTGAAAAAAAGGTGAAAATCACTGAAAAGCGACAGGCTATAGTCCATGGTCTCGGAGCACATGCCACATGGTGGCTTTTTTCACGGTTTCGGAGGATTTGAAAAAAAGGTGAAAATCACTGAAAAGCGACAGGCTATAGTCCATGGTCTCGGAGCACATGCTACAGGGTGGCATTTTTCACGGTTTCGGAGGATTTGAAAAAAAGGTGAAAATCACTGAAAAGCGACAGGCTATAGTCCATGGTCTCGGAGCACATGCTACAGGGTGGCATTTTTCACGGTTTCGGAGGATTTGAAAAAAAGGTGACAATCACTGAAAAGCGACAGGCTATATAGTCCATGGTCTCGGAGCACATGCCACATGGTGGCTTTTTTCACTGTTTCAGGAGGATTTGAAAAAAAGGTGAAAATCACTGAAAAGCGACAGGCTATAGTCCATGGTCTCGGAGCACATGCTACAGGGTGGCATTTTTCACGGTTTCGGAGGATTTGAAAAAAAGGTGAAAATCACTGAAAAGCGACAGGCTATAGTCCATGGTCTCGGAGCACATGCTACAGGGTGGCATTTTTCACGGTTTCGGAGGATTTGGAAAAAAGGTGAAAATCACTGAAAAGCGACAAGCTATAGTCCATGGTCTCGGAGCACATGCTACAGGGTGGCATTTTTCACGGTTTCGGAGGATTTGAAAAAAAGGTGAAAATCACTGAAAAGCGACAGGCTATAGTCCATGGTCTCGGAGCACATGCCACAGGGTGGCATTTTTCACGGTTTCGGAGGATTTGAAAAAAAGAGAAAATCACTGAAAAGCGACAGGCTATAGTCCATGGTCTCGGATTACGTGCTACAGGGTGGCATTTTTCACGGTTTCGGAGGATTTGAAAAAAAGGTGAAAATCACTGAAAAGCGACAGGCTATAGTCCATGGTCTCGGAGCACGTGCTACAGGGTGGCATTTCTCACGGTTTCGGAGGATTTGAAAAAAAGGTGAAAATCACTGAAAAGCGACAGGCTATAGTCCATGGTCTCGGAGCACATGCTACAGGGTGGCATTTCTCACGGTTTCGGAGGATTTGAAAAAAAGGTGAAAATCACTGAAAAGCGACAGGCTATAGTCCATGGTCTCGGAGCACATGCTACAGGGTGGCATTTTTCACGGTTTCGGAGGATTTGAAAAAAAGGTGAAAATCACTGAAAAGCGACAGGCTATAGTCCATGGTCTCGGAGCACATGCTACAGGGTGGCATTTTTCACGGTTTCGGAGGATTTGAAAAAAAGGTGAAAATCACTGAAAAGCGACAGGCTATAGTCCATGGTCTCGGAGCACATGCTACAGGGTGACATTTTTCACGGTTTCGGAGGATTTGAAAAAAAGGTGAAAATCACTGAAAAGCGACAGGCTATAGTCCATGGTCTCGGAGCACATGCTACAGGGTGGCATTTTTCACGGTTTTGGAGGATTTGAAAAAAAGGTGAAAATCACTGAAAAGCGACAGGCTATAGTCCATGGTCTCGGAGCACATGCTACAGGGTGGCATTTTTCACGGTTTCGGAGGATTTGAAAAAAAGGTGAAAATCACTGAAAAGCGACAGGCTATAGTCCATGGTCTCGGAGCACATGCTACAGGGTGGAATTTTTCACGGTTTCGGAGGATTTGAAAAAAAGGTGAAAATCACTGAAAAGCGACAGGCTATAGTTCATGGTCTCGGAGCACATGCCACATGGTGGCTTTTTTCACGGTTTCGGAGGATTTGAAAAAAAGGTGAAAATCACTGAAAAGCGACAGGCTATAGTCCATGGTCTCGGAGCACATGCTACAGGGTGGCATTTTTCACGGTTTCGGAGGATTTGAAAAAAAGGTGAAAATCACTGAAAAGCGACAGGCTATAGTCCATGGTCTCGGAGCACATGCCACATGGTGGCTTTTTTCACGGTTTCGGAGGATTTGAAAAAAAGGTGAAAATCACTGAAAAGCGACAGGCTATAGTCGATGGTCTCGGAGCACATGTTACAGGGTGGCATTTTTCACGGTTTCGGAGGATTTGAAAAAAAGGTGAAAATCACTGAAAAGCGACAGGCTATAGTCCATGGTCTCGGAGCACATGCTACAGGGTGGCATTTTTCACGGTTTCGGAGGATTTGAAAAAAAGATGAAAATCACTGAAAAGCGACAGGCTATAGTCCATGGTCTCGGAGCACATGCCACAGGGTGGCATTTTTCACGGTTTCGGAGGATTTGAAAAAAAGGTGAAATTCACTGAAAAGCGACAGGCTATAGTCCATGGTCTCGGAGCACATGCCACAGGGTGGCATTTTTCACGGTTTCGGAGGATTTGAAAAAAAGGTGAAAATCACTGAAAAGCGACAGGCTATAGTCCATGGTCTCGGAGCACATGCTACAGGGTGGCATTTTTCACGGTTTCGGAGGATTTGAAAAAAAGATGAAAATCACTGAAAAGCGACAGGCTATAGTCCATGGTCTCGGAGCACATGCCACAGGGTGGCATTTTTCACGGTTTCGGAGGATTTGAAAAAAAGGTGAAAATCACTGAAAAGCGACAGGCTATAGTCCATGGTCTCGGAGCACGTGCTACAGGGTGGCATTTTTAACGGTTTCGGAGGATTTGAAAAAAAGGTGAAAATCACTGAAAAGCGACAGGCTATAGTCCATGGTCTCGGAGCACATGCTACAGGGTGGCATTTTTCACGGTTTCGGAGGATTTGAAAAAAAGGTGAAAATCACTGAAAAGCGACAGGCTATAGTTCATGGTCTCGGAGCACATGCCACATGGTGGCTTTTTTCACGGTTTCGGAGGATTTGAAAAAAAGGTGAAAATCACTGAAAAGCGACAGGCTATAGTCCATGGTCTCGGAGCACATGCTACAGGGTGGCATTTTTCACGGTTTCGGAGGATTTGAAAAAAAGGTGAAAATCACTGAAAAGCGACAGGCTATAGTCCATGGTCTCGGAGCACATGTTACAGGGTGGCATTTTTCACGGTTTCGGAGGATTTGAAAAAAAGGTGAAAATCACTGAAAAGCGACAGGCTATAGTCCATGGTCTCGGAGCACATGCTACAGGGTGGCATTTTTCACGGTTTCGGAGGATTTGAAAAAAAGGTGAAAATCACTGAAAAGCGACAGGCTATAGTCCATGGTGTCGGAGCACATGCCACATGGTGGCTTTTTTCACGGTTTCGGAGGATTTGAAAAAAAGGTGAAAATCACTGAAAAGCGACAGGCTATAGTCGATGGTCTCGGAGCACATGTTACAGGGTGGCATTTTTCACGGTTTCGGAGGATTTGAAAAAAAGGTGAAAATCACTGAAAAGCGACAGGCTATAGTCCATGGTCTCGGAGCACATGCTACAGGGTGGCATTTTTCACGGTTTCGGAGGATTTGAAAAAAAGATGAAAATCACTGAAAAGCGACAGGCTATAGTCCATGGTCTCGGAGCACATGCTACAGGGTGGCATTTTTCACGGTTTCGGAGGATTTGAAAAAAAGATGAAAATCACTGAAAAGCGACAGGCTATAGTCCATGGTCTCGGAGCACATGCCACAGGGTGGCATTTTTCACGGTTTCGGAGGATTTGAAAAAAAGGTGAAATTCACTGAAAAGCGACAGGCTATAGTCCATGGTCTCGGAGCACATGCCACAGGGTGGCATTTTTCACGGTTTCGGAGGATTTGAAAAAAAGGTGAAAATCACTGAAAAGCGACAGGCTATAGTCCATGGTCTCGGAGCACATGCTACAGGGTGGCATTTTTCACGGTTTCGGAGGATTTGAAAAAAAGGTGAAAATCACTGAAAAGCGACAGGCTATAGTCCATGGTCTCGGATTACGTGCTACAGGGTGGCATTTTTCACGGTTTCGGAGGATTTGAAAAAAAGGTGAAAATCACTGAAAAGCGACAGGCTATAGTCCATGGTCTCGGATTACGTGCTACAGGGTGGCATTTTTCACGGTTTCGGAGGATTTGAAAAAAAGGTGAAAATCACTGAAAAGCGACAGGCTATAGTCCATGGTCTCGGAGCACGTGCTACAGGGTGGCATTTCTCACGGTTTCGGAGGATTTGAAAAAAAGGTGAAAATCACTGAAAAGCGACAGGCTATAGTCCATGGTCTCGGAGCACATGCTACAGGGTGGCATTTCTCACGGTTTCGGAGGATTTGAAAAAAAGGTGAAAATCACTGAAAAGCGACAGGCTATAGTCCATGGTCTCGGAGCACATGCTACAGGGTGACATTTTTCACGGTTTCGGAGGATTTGAAAAAAAGGTGAAAATCACTGAAAAGCGACAGGCTATAGTCCATGGTCTCGGAGCACATGCTACAGGGTGGCATTTTTCACGGTTTTGGAGGATTTGAAAAAAAGGTGAAAATCACTGAAAAGCGACAGGCTATAGTCCATGGTCTCGGAGCACATGCTACAGGGTGGCATTTTTCACGGTTTCGGAGGATTTGAAAAAAAGGTGAAAATCACTGAAAAGCGACAGGCTATAGTCCATGGTCTCGGAGCACATGCTAAAGGGTGGCATTTTTCACGGTTTCGGAGGATTTGAAAAAAAGGTGAAAATCACTGAAAAGCGACAGGCTATAGTCCATGGTCTCGGAGCACATGCTACAGGGTGGAATTTTTCACGGTTTCGGAGGATTTGAAAAAAAGGTGAAAATCACTGAAAAGCGACAGGCTATAGTCCATGGTCTCGGAGCACATGCCACATGGTGGCTTTTTTCACGGTTTCGGAGGATTTGAAAAAAAGGTGAAAATCACTGAAAAGCGACAGGCTATAGTCGATGGTCTCGGAGCACATGTTACAGGGTGGCATTTTTCACGGTTTCGGAGGATTTGAAAAAAAGGTGAAAATCACTGAAAAGCGACAGGCTATAGTCCATGGTCTCGGAGCACATGCTACAGGGTGGCATTTTTCACGGTTTCGGAGGATTTGAAAAAAAGATGAAAATCACTGAAAAGCGACAGGCTATAGTCCATGGTCTCGGAGCACATGCCACAGGGTGGCATTTTTCACGGTTTCGGAGGATTTGAAAAAAAGGTGAAATTCACTGAAAAGCGACAGGCTATAGTCCATGGTCTCGGAGCACATGCCACAGGGTGGCATTTTTCACGGTTTCGGAGGATTTGAAAAAAAGGTGAAAATCACTGAAAAGCGACAGGCTATAGTCCATGGTCTCGGAGCACATGCTACAGGGTGGCATTTTTCACGGTTTCGGAGGATTTGAAAAAAAGATGAAAATCACTGAAAAGCGACAGGCTATAGTCCATGGTCTCGGAGCACATGCCACAGGGTGGCATTTTTCACGGTTTCGGAGGATTTGAAAAAAAGGTGAAAATCACTGAAAAGCGACAGGCTATAGTCCATGGTCTCGGAGCACGTGCTACAGGGTGGCATTTTTAACGGTTTCGGAGGATTTGAAAAAAAGGTGAAAATCACTGAAAAGCGACAGGCTATAGTCCATGGTCTCGGAGCACATGCTACAGGGTGGCATTTTTCACGGTTTCGGAGGATTTGAAAAAAAGGTGAAAATCACTGAAAAGCGACAGGCTATAGTCCATGGTCTCGGAACATGCTACAGGGTGGCATTTTTCACGGTTTCGGAGGATTTGAAAAAAAGGTGAAAATCACTGAAAAGCGACAGGCTATAGTTCATGGTCTCGGAGCACATGCCACATGGTGGCTTTTTTCACGGTTTCGGAGGATTTGAAAAAAAGGTGAAAATCACTGAAAAGCGACAGGCTATAGTCCATGGTCTCGGAGCACATGCTACAGGGTGGCATTTTTCACGGTTTCGGAGGATTTGAAAAAAAGGTGAAAATCACTGAAAAGCGACAGGCTATAGTCCATGGTCTCGGAGCACATGTTACAGGGTGGCATTTTTCACGGTTTCGGAGGATTTGAAAAAAAGGTGAAAATCACTGAAAAGCGACAGGCTATAGTCCATGGTCTCGGAGCACATGCTACAGGGTGGCATTTTTCACGGTTTCGGAGGATTTGAAAAAAATGTGAAAATCACTGAAAAGCGACAGGCTATAGTCCATGGTCTCGGAGCACATGCCACATGGTGGCTTTTTTCACGGTTTCGGAGGATTTGAAAAAAAGGTGAAAATCACTGAAAAGCGACAGGCTATAGTCGATGGTCTCGGAGCACATGTTACAGGGTGGCATTTTTCACGGTTTCGGAGGATTTGAAAAAAAGGTGAAAATCACTGAAAAGCGACAGGCTATAGTCCATGGTCTCGGAGCACATGCTACAGGGTGGCATTTTTCACGGTTTCGGAGGATTTGAAAAAAAGATGAAAATCACTGAAAAGCGACAGGCTATAGTCCATGGTCTCGGAGCACATGCCACAGGGTGGCATTTTTCACGGTTTCGGAGGATTTGAAAAAAAGGTGAAATTCACTGAAAAGCGACAGGCTATAGTCCATGGTCTCGGAGCACATGCTACAGGGTGGCATTTTTCACGGTTTCGGAGGATTTGAAAAAAAGGTGAAAATCACTGAAAAGCGACAGGCTATAGTCCATGGTCTCGGAGCACATGCTACAGGGTGGCATTTTTCACGGTTTCGGAGGATTTGAAAAAAAGGTGAAAATCACTGAAAAGCGACAGGCTATAGTCCATGGTCTCGGAGCACATGCCACAGGGTGGCATTTTTCACGGTTTCGGAGGATTTGAAAAAAAGGTGAAATTCACTGAAAAGCGACAGGCTATAGTCCATGGTCTCGGAGCACATGCTACAGGGTGGCATTTTTCACGGTTTCGGAGGATTTGAAAAAAAGGTGAAAATCACTGAAAAGCGACAGGCTATAGTCCATGGTCTCGGAGCACATGCTACAGGGTGGCATTTTTCACGGTTTCGGAGGATTTGAAAAAAAGGTGAAAATCACTGAAAAGCGACAGGCTATAGTCCATGGTCTCGGAGCACATGCCACAGGGTGGCATTTTTCACGGTTTCGGAGGATTTGAAAAAAAAGAGAAAATCACTGAAAAGCGACAGGCTATAGTCCATGGTCTCGGATTACGTGCTACAGGGTGGCATTTTTCACGGTTTCGGAGGATTTGAAAAAAAGGTGAAAATCACTGAAAAGCGACAGGCTATAGTCCATGGTCTCGGAGCACGTGCTACAGGGTGGCATTTCTCACGGTTTCGGAGGATTTGAAAAAAAGGTGAAAATCACTGAAAAGTGACAGGCTATAGTCCATGGTCTCGGAGCACATGCTACAGGGTGGCATTTTTCACGGTTTCGGAGGATTTGAAAAAAAGGTGAAAATCACTGAAAAGCGACAGGCTATAGTCCATGGTCTCGGAGCACATGCTACAGGGTGGCATTTTTCACGGTTTCGGAGGATTTGAAAAAAAGGTGAAAATCACTGAAAAGCGACAGGCTATAGTCCATGGTCTTGGAGCACATGCTACAGGGTGGCATTTTTCACGGTTTCGGAGGATTTGAAAAAAAGGTGAAAATCACTGAAAAGCGACAGGCTATAGTCCATGGTCTCGGAGCACATGCTACAGGGTGGCATTTTTTCACGGTTTCGGAGGATTTGAAAAAAAGGTGAAAATCACTGAAAAGCGACAGGCTATAGTCCATGGTCTCGGAGCACATGCTACAGGGTGGCATTTTTCACGGTTTCGGAGGATTTGAAAAAAAGGTGAAAATCACTGAAAAGCGACAGGCTATAGTCGATGGTCTCGGAGCACATGTTACAGGGTGGCATTTTTCACGGTTTCGGAGGATTTGAAAAAAAGGTGAAAATCACTGAAAAGCGACAGGCTATAGTCCATGGTCTCGGAGCACATGCTACAGGGTGGCATTTTTCACGGTTTCGGAGGATTTGAAAAAAAGATGAAAATCACTGAAAAGCGACAGGCTATAGTCCATGGTCTCGGAGCACATGCCACAGGGTGGCATTTTTCACGGTTTCGGAGGATTTGAAAAAAAGGTGAAATTCACTGAAAAGCGACAGGCTATAGTCCATGGTCTCGGAGCACATGCCACAGGGTGGCATTTTTCACGGTTTCGGAGGATTTGAAAAAAAGGTGAAAATCACTGAAAAGCGACAGGCTATAGTCCATGGTCTCGGAGCACATGCTACAGGGTGGCATTTTTCACGGTTTCGGAGGATTTGAAAAAAAGATGAAAATCACTGAAAAGCGACAGGCTATAGTCCATGGTCTCGGAGCACATGCCACAGGGTGGCATTTTTCACGGTTTCGGAGGATTTGAAAAAAAGGTGAAAATCACTGAAAAGCGACAGGCTATAGTCCATGGTCTCGGAGCACGTGCTACAGGGTGGCATTTTTAACGGTTTCGGAGGATTTGAAAAAAAGGTGGAAATCACTGAAAAGCGACAGGCTATAGTCCATGGTCTCGGAGCACATGCTACAGGGTGGCATTTTTTACGGTTTCGGAGGATTTGAAAAAAAGGTGAAAATCACTGAAAAGCGACAGGCTATAGTCCATGGTCTCGGAACATGCTACAGGGTGGCATTTTTCACGGTTTCGGAGGATTTGAAAAAAAGGTGAAAATCACTGAAAAGCGACAGGCTATAGTCCATGGTCTCGGAGCACATGCTACAGGTTGGCATTTTTCACGGTTTCGGAGGATTTGAAAAAAAGGTGAAAATCACTGAAAAGCGACAGGCTATAGTCCATGGTCTCGGAGCACATGCTACAGGGTGGCATTTTTCACGGTTTCGGAGGATTTGAAAAAAAGGTGAAAATCACTGAAAAGCGACAGGCTATAGTCCATGGTCTCGGAGCACATGCTACAGGGTGGCATTTTTCACGGTTTCGGAGGATTTGAAAAAAAGGTGAAAATCACTGAAAAGCGACAGGCTATAGTCCATGGTCTCGGAGCACATGCTACAGGGTGGCATTTTTCACGATTTCGGAGGATTTGAAAAAAAGGTGACAATCACTGAAAAGCGACAGGCTATATAGTCCATGGTCTCGGAGCACATGCCACATGGTGGCTTTTTTCACGGTTTCAGGAGGATTTGAAAAAAAGGTGAAAATCACTGAAAAGCGACAGGCTATAGTCCATGGTCTCGGAGCACATGCTACAGGGTGGCATTTTTCACGGTTTCGGAGGATTTGAAAAAAAGGTGAAAATCACTGAAAAGCGACAGGCTATAGTCCATGGTCTCGGAGCACATGCTACAGGGTGGCATTTTTCACGGTTTCGGAGGATTTGGAAAAAAGGTGAAAATCACTGAAAAGCGACAGGCTATAGTCCATGGTCTCGGAGCACATGCTACAGGGTGGCATTTTTCACGGTTTCGGAGGATTTGAAAAAAAGGTGAAAATCACTGAAAAGCGACAGGCTATAGTCCATGGTCTCGGAGCACATGCCACAGGGTGGCATTTTTCACGGTTTCGGAGGATTTGAAAAAAAAGAGAAAATCACTGAAAAGCGACAGGCTATAGTCCATGGTCTCGGATTACGTGCTACAGGGTGGCATTTTTCACGGTTTCGGAGGATTTGAAAAAAAGGTGAAAATCACTGAAAAGCGACAGGCTATAGTCCATGGTCTCGGAGCACGTGCTACAGGGTGGCATTTCTCACGGTTTCGGAGGATTTGAAAAAAAGGTGAAAATCACTGAAAAGCGACAGGCTATAGTCCATGGTCTCGGAGCACATGCTACAGGGTGGCATTTTTCACGGTTTCGGAGGATTTGAAAAAAAGGTGAAAATCACTGAAAAGCGACAGGCTATAGTCCATGGTCTCGGAGCACATGCTACAGGGTGGCATTTTTCACGGTTTCGGAGGATTTGAAAAAAAGGTGAAAATCACTGAAAAGCGACAGGCTATAGTCCATGGTCTCGGAGCACATGCTACAGGGTGGCATTTTTCACGGTTTCGGAGGATTTGAAAAAAAGGTGAAAATCACTGAAAAGCGACAGGCTATAGTCCATGGTCTCGGAGCACATGCTACAGGGTGGCATTTTTCACGGTTTCGGAGGATTTGAAAAAAAGGTGACAATCACTGAAAAGCGACAGGCTATATAGTCCATGGTCTCGGAGCACATGCCACATGGTGGCTTTTTTCACGGTTTCAGGAGGATTTGAAAAAAAGGTGAAAATCACTGAAAAGCGACAGGCTATAGTCCATGGTCTCGGAGCACATGCTACAGGGTGGCATTTTTCACGGTTTCGGAGGATTTGGAAAAAAGGTGAAAATCACTGAAAAGCGACAGGCTATAGTCCATGGTCTCGGAGCACATGCTACAGGGTGGCATTTTTCACGGTTTCGGAGGATTTGAAAAAAAGGTGAAAATCACTGAAAAGCGACAGGCTATAGTCCATGGTCTCGGAGCACATGCTACAGGGTGGCATTTTTCACGGTTTCGGAGGATTTGAAAAAAAGGTGAAAATCACTGAAAAGCGACAGGCTATAGTCCATGGTCTCGGAGCACATGCCACAGGGTGGCATTTTTCACGGTTTCGGAGGATTTGAAAAAAAGGTGAAAATCACTGAAAAGCGACAGGCTATAGTCCATGGTCTCGGAGCACGTGCTACAGGGTGGCATTTTTAACGGTTTCGGAGGATTTGAAAAAAAGGTGGAAATCACTGAAAAGCGACAGGCTATAGTCCATGGTCTCGGAGCACATGCTACAGGGTGGCATTTTTTACGGTTTCGGAGGATTTGAAAAAAAGGTGAAAATCACTGAAAAGCGACAGGCTATAGTCCATGGTCTCGGAACATGCTACAGGGTGGCATTTTTCACGGTTTCGGAGGATTTGAAAAAAAGGTGAAAATCACTGAAAAGCGACAGGCTATAGTCCATGGTCTCGGAGCACATGCTACAGGTTGGCATTTTTCACGGTTTCGGAGGATTTGAAAAAAAGGTGAAAATCACTGAAAAGCGACAGGCTATAGTCCATGGTCTCGGAGCACATGCTACAGGGTGGCATTTTTCACGGTTTCGGAGGATTTGAAAAAAAGGTGAAAATCACTGAAAAGCGACAGGCTATAGTCCATGGTCTCGGAGCACATGCTACAGGGTGGCATTTTTCACGGTTTCGGAGGATTTGAAAAAAAGGTGAAAATCACTGAAAAGCGACAGGCTATAGTCCATGGTCTCGGAGCACATGCTACAGGGTGGCATTTTTCACGGTTTCGGAGGATTTGAAAAAAAGGTGACAATCACTGAAAAGCGACAGGCTATATAGTCCATGGTCTCGGAGCACATGCCACATGGTGGCTTTTTTCACGGTTTCAGGAGGATTTGAAAAAAAGGTGAAAATCACTGAAAAGCGACAGGCTATAGTCCATGGTCTCGGAGCACATGCTACAGGGTGGCATTTTTCACGGTTTCGGAGGATTTGAAAAAAAGGTGAAAATCACTGAAAAGCGACAGGCTATAGTCCATGGTCTCGGAGCACATGCTACAGGGTGGCATTTTTCACGGTTTCGGAGGATTTGGAAAAAAGGTGAAAATCACTGAAAAGCGACAGGCTATAGTCCATGGTCTCGGAGCACATGCTACAGGGTGGCATTTTTCACGGTTTCGGAGGATTTGAAAAAAAGGTGAAAATCACTGAAAAGCGACAGGCTATAGTCCATGGTCTCGGAGCACATGCCACAGGGTGGCATTTTTCACGGTTTCGGAGGATTTGAAAAAAAAGAGAAAATCACTGAAAAGCGACAGGCTATAGTCCATGGTCTCGGATTACGTGCTACAGGGTGGCATTTTTCACGGTTTCGGAGGATTTGAAAAAAAGGTGAAAATCACTGAAAAGCGACAGGCTATAGTCCATGGTCTCGGAGCACGTGCTACAGGGTGGCATTTCTCACGGTTTCGGAGGATTTGAAAAAAAGGTGAAAATCACTGAAAAGCGACAGGCTATAGTCCATGGTCTCGGAGCACATGCTACAGGGTGGCATTTTTCACGGTTTCGGAGGATTTGAAAAAAAGGTGAAAATCACTGAAAAGCGACAGGCTATAGTCCATGGTCTCGGAGCACATGCTACAGGGTGGCATTTTTCACGGTTTCGGAGGATTTGAAAAAAAGGTGAAAATCACTGAAAAGCGACAGGCTATAGTCCATGGTCTCGGAGCACATGCTACAGGGTGGCATTTTTCACGGTTTCGGAGGATTTGAAAAAAAGGTGAAAATCACTGAAAAGCGACAGGCTATAGTCCATGGTCTCGGAGCACATGCTACAGGGTGGCATTTTTCACGGTTTCGGAGGATTTGAAAAAAAGGTGACAATCACTGAAAAGCGACAGGCTATATAGTCCATGGTCTCGGAGCACATGCCACATGGTGGCTTTTTTCACGGTTTCAGGAGGATTTGAAAAAAAGGTGAAAATCACTGAAAAGCGACAGGCTATAGTCCATGGTCTCGGAGCACATGCTACAGGGTGGCATTTTTCACGGTTTCGGAGGATTTGGAAAAAAGGTGAAAATCACTGAAAAGCGACAGGCTATAGTCCATGGTCTCGGAGCACATGCTACAGGGTGGCATTTTTCACGGTTTCGGAGGATTTGAAAAAAAGGTGAAAATCACTGAAAAGCGACAGGCTATAGTCCATGGTCTCGGAGCACATGCTACAGGGTGGCATTTTTCACGGTTTCGGAGGATTTGAAAAAAATATGAAAATCACTGAAAAGCGACAGGCTATAGTCCATGGTCTCGGAGCACATGCTACAGGGTGGCATTTTTCACGGTTTCGGAGGATTTGAAAAAAAGGTGACAATCACTGAAAAGCGACAGGCTATATAGTCCATGGTCTCGGAGCACATGCCACATGGTGGCTTTTTTCACGGTTTCAGGAGGATTTGAAAAAAAGGTGAAAATCACTGAAAAGCGACAGGCTATAGTCCATGGTCTCGGAGCACATGCTACAGGGTGGCATTTTTCACGGTTTCGGAGGATTTGGAAAAAAGGTGAAAATCACTGAAAAGCGACAGGCTATAGTCCATGGTCTCGGAGCACATGCCACAGGGTGGCATTTTTCACGGTTTCGGAGGATTTGAAAAAAAAGAGAAAATCACTGAAAAGCGACAGGCTATAGTCCATGGTCTCGGATTACGTGCTACAGGGTGGCATTTTTCACGGTTTCGGAGGATTTGAAAAAAAGGTGAAAATCACTGAAAAGCGACAGGCTATAGTCCATGGTCTCGGAGCACGTGCTACAGGGTGGCATTTCACACGGTTTCGGAGGATTTGAAAAAAAGGTGAAAATCACTGAAAAGCGACAGGCTATAGTCCATGGTCTCGGAGCACATGCTACAGGGTGGCATTTTTCACGGTTTCGGAGGATTTGAAAAAAAGGTGAAAATCACTGAAAAGCGACAGGCTATAGTCCATGGTCTCGGAGCACATGCTACAGGGTGGCATTTTTCACGGTTTCGGAGGATTTGAAAAAAAGGTGAAAATCACTGAAAAGCGACAGGCTATAGTCCATGGTCTCGGAGCACATGCTACAGGGTGGCATTTTTCACGGTTTCGGAGGATTTGAAAAAAAGGTGAAAATCACTGAAAAGCGACAGGCTATAGTCCATGGTCTCGGAGCACATGCTACAGGGTGGCATTTTTCACGGTTTCGGAGGATTTGAAAAAAAGGTGAAAATCACTGAAAAGCGACAGGCTATAGTCCATGGTCTCGGAGCACATGCTACAGGGTGGCATTTTTCACGGTTTCGGAGGATTTGAATAGTCCATCGTCTCGGAGCGCATGCAGTGACGCAGAGAGTGACGCAGAGAGTGGCGCAGGGAGAGTGACGCAGAGAGAGTGACGCAGGGAGAGTGACGCAGGGAGAGTGACGCAGAGACAGTGACGCAGAGACAGTGACGCAGGGAGAGTGACGCAGGGAGAGTGACGCAGAGAGAGTGACGCAGAGACAGTGACGCAGAGAGAGTGTCATGATTTGCAGCATTTTGTTTGAAATTGAGCACTCGAACTTTGGAAGCCAATCTTAGCCAATCAGGAAGTCTGAGAAATCTGAAAGACCCGTTTCATTGAATGGCTCTAGAGAGACTGTGTACCAATTTGCGTGATGTTTGGATGTACTGTCCAAAAACCTGTTTTGCACAAAGCGGCCTCCTGGTGGCGCTATAACAGGCCATTCTGGAAATGTTGGGGCAGAGGTTCATCGTTGGCATCCAGGGAGTGTGTGTGCAAAATTTGGCATCGACCAGGTTAACGGTGCCGGAGATTAGCTGTTCACAGACGGAAGGACGGACACACGGACACACGGACGGAGTGCAAAACATACTCTCCCCATGCCTTCGGCCTGGTGGAGACAATAAATAGACTTGGTAAACTAACTGTAGTGAGTACAAACACAGTAGAGAACCTGGATCTAGGAAAAGGCAACACAACGAGCAGAAAATAAAAATAAACCAAGTAAATACAACACATTGAGCAGAGCACTGCAGGGACTTGAACCCCGTTCTGGTAAACCAGGAGTACCACACCAGTGCCTTAGTTTGTTTTGTTGTAATTTACAGGTCCATTATTTTCATCCTTTTCTCAAATCCTGCAAAATCATGAGCTTGTGAGCTTGTAGATCTGATTTCTTTTGCTAATGTTCCCCTCAGAATAGTGATTCTAGGATTCATGTCGTTAATGTAGTAAATACATAAATTGGTATAGGTCCAAAGTTCACGTGTAGACATTTTCGGGCATTTTGATCAAAGATCCTGGGAGGAGATGGATACAATTCAAAATGGCAGGCAGTGATGTAAATAGGTTTTCAATGTAATGAGTCCCAGGATGGTCTTTTAGATGAGTCCCACTTCAACGATGTTAGGAGTCATATTTTGCCATTTTTACAAATTGCAGCATTTAACTACCATGTCATTTTATATGGTTATAATGTGGTTATATTCATGTAGAAAACAGAAGAAGAAATGATTATTATAACTAAAGCTAGCAAAAATAAACTAGAATAAAAAACAGTACAGTAGTACAGTAGTGCATCCCGTGGATGCAGAGGTCGTTGTTTTATTGCGTCCCTTAACTATAAACTGCGTTTTGGGATGCAAAATGCATCCTATTTTAGGTGATCTAAAAGGTCAGAAGTCAAAAGTCAGAACAGGAAAGTTGTTCGGTATGAGGAGACACTGTATCAATGTTATTGCTCACGGTCAAACAGTTCATGAGCTTTGTCCGTTTAAAGTTTGCATTTTCAGTTGAGTGCTATAGCGCCACCCTTTGGCCAATGGTTGTGGGCTTCGCGTGCGTCCTCACCGTTCGGCATGGCCCTCTACCATATTGCCAAGTTTCGCGAAAACCTGACTGCACGGTTCAACCAGAACTGCTATTTTTGGCAGAAGGAGGAGAAGATGAAGAGAAAAACAAGAGTCTCTTCAGGCTTAGCCTCGGTAACCCAGACGTTTGGGACAGAGTCCACTTCAATTCGGTAGCGCAAACGTCGATCACTCTCTGCTGATTTCTGATCGTCTGCACCTTTGTTAAATTGACACACACACACACACACACACACACACACACACACACACACACACACACACACACACCTCTGTCTAGATTCTCCCGGGAGCTACTTCAGGCTTGGTTCTTCAACCCATATACTGCCTCCTGCTGGACGCAGAGCCAACCGCAGACTGCCGAGCAGCCGAGGCCATTTCAATGCTGCCATGTTAATGCTAAATAAATAGCATCAATGCTAGCGAGCCATCCTTGCTCTAGAAAGCGCCAATGTTTCCATCTAGACCACCGGATAATCAGCAAAGACCTCGGAACATCGCACGTTTTATCCAAACCACGGAGAGCTCCGTAGATTTCGAGTTATTCAGCTTTTTAGTCAGCCTGTATAATGGGAGGTGGACGGCAGCGCAACCCGGTCTAGGATCGCTAAAGAAGGAAAGGCCAAGCAAAAATAATGAAAAAATAGAAATCAGCCATCCGGTTTGATATCAATAATAAAGCTTATCAGACGGAACATTACGCCAGAAGCAGTTGCTAGTTGGATGCCGCACGAGCAGCTAAACCCTTAATAAATAGACTTGGTAAGCTAACTGTAGGGAGTAGGTTACAAACACAGTAAAGAACCTGGGGGTTATCATCTATGAAAAGGCAACACGATGAGCAGAACATCTAAATAAATGTAAAAAAACAAATTGAGGGCACTACAGGGAGTTGAACCCCGTTCCGGCAAACCAGAAGCACCACAACCAGTGCCTTAGTTTGTTTGGTTGTAATTTACAGGTTCCAAAAGAAATCACATTCATTACATTTCAACAGTAAAGTCATTTCATAATTTACATTGTAGGCAATAATAACAGTATATAAAAGAATAAATCACAAAGCTAACATTGTCAAATTTGCTAAATATTTTTTAAACATACTCTTGCCGACCTCCCACAGCAAGATCATTTGAGGAGGGGAGGCACTGGGCAGACACTGGGGAGACACTGGGCAGGCACTGGGCAGGCACTGGGGGATGGCACCCTATAGCATGCGCTCCGAGACGATGGACTATAGCCTGTCGCTTTTCCGCGATTTTCACCTTTTTTTGGGCAGACACTGGGGAGGCACTGGGGGACACTGGGGGGACACTGGGAGGCACTGGGCAGACACTGGGGAGGCACTGGGGGACACTGGGGAGGCACTGGGCAGGCACTGGGGGACACTGGGCAGACACTGGGGGACACTGGGGAGGCACTGGGCAGACACTGGGGAGGCACTGGGCAGGCACTGGGGGACACTGGGCAGACACTGGGGGACACTGGGGAGGCACTGGGCAGACACTGGGGAGGCACTGGGCAGGCACTGGGGGACACTGGACAGGCACTGGGCAGACACTGGGGAGGCACTGGGCAGGCACTGGGGGACACTGGGGAGGCACTGGGCAGACACTGGGGAGGCACTGGGAGGCACTGGGGAGGCACTGGGGAGGCACTGGGGAGGCACTGGGGAGGCACTGGGGAGGCACTGGGCAGACACTGGGGGAGGCACTGGGGGACACTGGGCAGACACTGGGGGACACTGGGGAGGCACTGGGCAGACACTGGGCAGACACTGGGGGGCACTGGGCAGACACTGGGGGACATTGGGGAGGCACTGGGCAGACACTGGGGGACACTGGGGAGGCACTGGGCAGGCACTGGGGGACACTGGGGAGGCACTGGGCAGACACTGGGGAGGCACTGGGGGACACTGGGGAGGCACTGGGCAGACACTGGGGGACACTGGGGAGGCACTGGGCAGACACTGGGCAGACACTGGGGGGACACTGGGGGGCACTGGGCAGACACTGGGGGACACTGGGGAGGCACTGGGCAGACACTGGGGAGGCACTGGGCAGACACTGGGGAGGCACTGGGCAGACACTGGGGAGGCACTGGGCAGACACTGGGGGGGCACTGGGCAGACACTGGGGGGCACTGGGGGACACTGGGGAGGCACTGGGCAGACACTGGGGGGCACTGGGCAGACACTGGGGGACATTGGGGAGGCACTTGGCAGACACTGGGGGACACTGGGGAGGCACTGGGCAGACACTGGGGGACACTGGGCGACATCGGGAGGACACTGGGGGGACACTGGGGGGCACTGGGGAGACACTGGGCAGACACTGGGCAGACACTGGGCAGACACTGGGCAGACACTGGGGGGCACTAGGGAGACACTGGGGAGGCACTGGGCAGACACTGGGCAGACACTGGGGGGACCTGGGGACTTCAGTGCAATGTACTTACATTAAGTACATTGCAAGGAATGAGTGCATTCGCCATGTACTTGATACATGTCAAATTTGCTAAATATTTTTTAAACATACTCTTGCCGACCTCCCACAGCAAGATCATTTGAGGAGGGGAGGCACTGGGCAGACACTGGGGAGACACTGGGCAGGCACTGGGCAGGCACTGGGGGATGGCACCCTATAGCATGCGCTCCGAGACGATGGACTATAGCCTGTCGCTTTTCCGCGATTTTCACCTTTTTTTGGGCAGACACTGGGGAGGCACTGGGGGACACTGGGGGGACACTGGGAGGCACTGGGCAGACACTGGGGAGGCACTGGGGGACACTGGGGAGGCACTGGGCAGGCACTGGGGGACACTGGGCAGACACTGGGGGACACTGGGGAGGCACTGGGCAGACACTGGGGAGGCACTGGGCAGGCACTGGGGGACACTGGGCAGACACTGGGGGACACTGGGGAGGCACTGGGCAGACACTGGGGAGGCACTGGGCAGGCACTGGGGGACACTGGACAGGCACTGGGCAGACACTGGGGAGGCACTGGGCAGGCACTGGGGGACACTGGGGAGGCACTGGGCAGACACTGGGGAGGCACTGGGGGACACTGGGGAGGCACTGGGGAGGCACTGGGGAGGCACTGGGGAGGCACTGGGGAGGCACTGGGAGGCACTGGGCAGACACTGGGGGAGGCACTGGGGGACACTGGGCAGACACTGGGGGACACTGGGGAGGCACTGGGCAGACACTGGGCAGACACTGGGGGGCACTGGGCAGACACTGGGGGACATTGGGGAGGCACTGGGCAGACACTGGGGGACACTGGGGAGGCACTGGGCAGGCACTGGGGGACACTGGGGAGGCACTGGGCAGACACTGGGGAGGCACTGGGGGACACTGGGGAGGCACTGGGCAGACACTGGGGGACACTGGGGAGGCACTGGGCAGACACTGGGCAGACACTGGGGGGACACTGGGGGGCACTGGGCAGACACTGGGGGACACTGGGGAGGCACTGGGCAGACACTGGGGAGGCACTGGGCAGACACTGGGGAGGCACTGGGCAGACACTGGGGAGGCACTGGGCAGACACTGGGGGGGCACTGGGCAGACACTGGGGGGCACTGGGGGACACTGGGGAGGCACTGGGCAGACACTGGGGGGCACTGGGCAGACACTGGGGGACATTGGGGAGGCACTTGGCAGACACTGGGGGACACTGGGGAGGCACTGGGCAGACACTGGGGGACACTGGGCGACATCGGGAGGACACTGGGGGGACACTGGGGGGCACTGGGGAGACACTGGGCAGACACTGGGCAGACACTGGGCAGACACTGGGCAGACACTGGGGGGCACTAGGGAGACACTGGGGAGGCACTGGGCAGACACTGGGCAGACACTGGGGGGACCTGGGGACTTCAGTGCAATGTACTTACATTAAGTACATTGCAAGGAATGAGTGCATTCGCCATGTACTTGAAGGAAGCCTAATCCAATCACTCTTAGATTTTCTCAAGTTTATCCCTGAGTTTAAGTTTACCCTATTGTTGTAGGACTTTTGGTTTATTTAGCCTTATTGGGGTTAATTCACCCCATGGCTCCATTTCAAAAAAGAAAAATGTACATGTGTTTCTCTTTTGTTTCCTGAGCCCGGTGTCTAATGGCCCATTTGGTGTCAGTGACACCTCTATGCTTCTTGTCCCAGGCTGGTTTGGAATGTGCTAATGTGTGTTGGCTTTGTCTATGTGGCTGGGGAGTTTTGGTACAAAATCAAAACAACTTGTCTAATATTTTGGCATGTTTAAACCTCCAGGAAAATCCGTGTTGAGGTTCTTGATCCACTGCCTTTCTTTAAACCGTCTTTGTCCTACTGTCCAGTTGGGATTGTGTTGAAGTCCAGACACTTTTAGATCTGCAATGCCATGTGCCATGAAATGTTGGACAATCCTTGTAGTTGTCTTTTTTGCATTGTTAATATTGTACCTGTGTTGTCTCAGCCTTGCAGCTATTGTTTTACTCGTTTCTCCGACATATTGTAAGCCACATTTTTCACATGTGATTAAATAAATACAGTTGCTGGTGCTGGCTGTTATCTGTTGTTTAATCTCCAGCACGCGTTTTGTAGTTCTATTTTTAACTATTTGTTTGGGTTTGAAGTATTCTGGTCTCTGGCTTACTGGTGTGTTGATTCCTTTTAGCTTGCTGTGTACCAGATAGTCTTTAAGATTTGTTTTTTCTGTAGGCTGATATAATTTTATATTCCTTTAGAAGATCATCTGTTCGGTTCTCAAAATTCCTTTTTAATCTGTTGTTGGCTAGTCTGCTCTGTGTTGAATAACTGGTTACTAGGGCTATTTTTGGGCCTTGATCCCGTACTCTTACCTCTAAGAAGGTATTGTGAGCTTTCCGTAGGAATGTCCTGGTGTAACCTCGTAGTCTGAGAGCATTAAATAGCGTTTTACAGGCTATTTTGAAATCACTTCCTTGCGTGCAAATCCTATGGAATCGCAGCAATTGTGATTTGACTATCCCTGTGTACGAATGTGGTGGGTGGAATGACGTTTTGTGTAGTAAGGCGTGAGTGTCTGTTTCCTTAAAGAATACTTTTAAGTCTAATTTCCCGTTTGTGTTGAAGTTTGGGCCCTTGAAGATTGTGACATCAAGAAAGTCAATACTTTCCGTGTGTGTCACATATTTTATCGCTATGGATCTATGATGGCTATTTAACACATCAATAAATGCCTGGAATTCTTCTTTGCTATGTTCCCATATTCCAAAGATATCATCCAGAAATCTATAGTAATGTGTTGGTTTTAGTCTGCATTTTTCTAGGGCTGTCTGTTCCCATATGCTCATGTAAATGTTTGCATAAGATGGTGCAAACCTCTTTCCCATGGCCGTCCCTTTGGTTTGTAGATATAACTTGTTATTGAAGGAAAAATCATTCCTGGTTAGATTTAAGTCTAACAATTGGAGTAATTCCTCCTCTGGTCGATTTGTGTCTGGGTATTTACTGAAAACTTCCTTGACTGCTTGTAGCCCTGCTGTCGTCTCAATGTTTGTGTAGAGGCTGTCTATATCTATCGAAAACAGAAAGGCTTCTTTTGGTACTACTATTGCTTTGATTTTGTCTACAAAATCGTAAGTGTCTTTTATAAAACTGGGGTGTCTTATTGACAGTGGGTTCAGGAAGTGTTCAATATACTCTGCTGTCTGATAGGTCTCACTGCCACAGTCAGACACAATTGGTCTCCCCGGCGGTATTTCGTATGGTATTGTCCATGAATCCGGGCTCTTGTGGATTTTTGGCAAAAGATAAAATATCCTCGCTCGTGGAGTGTCCTGTCCGACCAAATATTGTTGTTGTGTGGCGTTTATGTGCTTCTTTTCCCTCAGTCTTTTTATGATGGCTTTGGCCTTTACAGCCGTTTGTTTGTAAATTGGTCTGTCTAATTGCCTATAATGATCCTGATTGCTGAGCTGTCTCTCCCCTTGAAACAGGTATTGGTGTCTGTCCATTATTACTATACAGGAGCCTTTATCTGCTGGCTTGATTACAATCTGTTGGTTATTGGCTAGTTCCCTCAGTGCTTTAGCTTGTTCTGTTGTGAGGTTATCTTTCTCCTTAAGGTGTCCTGGTATGTGTCTTACCGTGTTTGTGTCGTCCTGGATCAGTTGTTTCAGGCTCTGTGGGAGCACAGCGTCTGCAGGTTCCCAGTTTGATCCTGGCTGGAAGGGTGGTATTTCCCTCCCCTGGTCCATTCTAAAGTGTGTAGCTAGTTTCAGTCTGCGGTGATACTGGGAGAGGTCCTTCTTTAATCTGTTGGTTTGTTGTTTGTAGATGTCTAGGGTCGGGACAAATGAAAGTCCTTTTTCCAGCAGTTCGGTCTGATGTTGATCCGGCTGGAAGTAATGGGACAGATTAATTATGTTTGACTTCCCCCCCTCCTTTCTTGGTTTATGGGGTCAATTAGTTTAAACTAAGGAGCCAATTTTCAAGCATTGCTTTGCCCGTCTCTGTTTTCCAATGTATGTTATCATGAACCACTTTAAAATCCCGTTCATCCAATTTCGGGAGGAAATTTTGTTTTGCAATAACGCGATTTAAATCTCTTAAGTTATGCCTATCCTTTGCTGGGAGGTCATTTGAGAAATTGATTAAAGGGACATGGATACTTGCGGCTGGAAAGGCGTTCTGTGCTGCTACGATGCTCGATCTCATCGACTTCTGTGCTGAGGCGGTAGCGTGGCCCTTGTTGTTTATCCCAACCGACAGGATGCAATGTGCTACCGTGGTGTTCTTTGGTGTTTTCTCTAGTAGGGTCTTTGCATGTTGGAATGTCATTCCTGGGTAGCAATCCACTTGTAGATCCGTTCGTCCGAAGGGTGGGATGTTGTCCAGGTTCGAATCCCCTACGATGAGGAGGCTTTTCTTTGGGTATAGTCTCCAAAGTGTGTTATTTTCCTTCGTGTTGATGTGTCTGTATACTTCCCCTGGGATCCTTGGTTCATCTTTCTCCGGTTCATCTATTCCCTGTTCCAGGTTCTCTCCTGGGTCTGTAGTGGTCCTACTTGGGACTATTCTATCTACTTCTGTGCCCTGGGTCTGGTTCTGTGTGGTGTTCTCCTGTGTTGTTGGTTCCGTCCGGCTGCGGTCAGCCCTCTGGGGTTGTGGTGTGCCATTTGGATTGGTCCCCTGGGGTGGGTCTTGTTTACTTCGTGTTTGCCTCTGTGGTGGGCTCTTCTGTATTGGTGCGGCCAGGTGGGGAAAGTCTTCTTGTGATAGGTCCCTTCTTGGGAGGACCTGCACTACTGTTGTTGGTACCTTCGAGTAGTAGGGTAGTTTTAGCTGTTGGTTGAGCTGGTTTTATCAAATTGATGAGTTCAAGTGTTTTCCTTGCTATACTCGCTGGTGAGGCACTGGGCAGACACTGGGGAGGCACTGGGGGGCACTGGGCAGACACTGGGGAGGCACTGGGGAGGCACTGGGGGACACTGGGCAGACACTGGGGAGGCACTGGGCGACATTGGGCAGACACTGGGGGGCACTGGGCAGACACTGGGGGACATTGGGGAGGCACTGGGCAGACACTGGGGGACATTGGGGAGGCACTGGGCAGACACTGGGGGGCACTGGGGAGACACTGGCCAGACACTGGGGAGACACTGGGCAGACACTGGGGAGACACTGGGCAGGCACTGGGGGACACTGGGCAGACACTGGGCAGATACTGGGCAGACACTGGGCAGACACTGGGGGGCACTGGGCAGACACTGGGGGGCACTGGGGAGACACTGGGCAGACACTGGGGGGACACTGGGGAGGCACTGGGCAGACACTGGGGAGACACTGGGCAGACACTGGGCAGACACTGGGCAGACACTGGGGAGGCACTGGGGAGGCACTGGGCAGACACTGGGGGGCACTGGGCAGACACTGGGCAGACACTGGGGAGACACTGGGCAGACACTGGGGAGACACTGGGGGGACCTGGGGACTTCAGTGCAATGTACTTACATATGTTGCGACCGAAGGTCGCAACATATGTAAGTGTATGTAAGTACATTGCAAGGAATGAGTGCATTCGCCATGTACTTGAAGGAAGCCTAATCCAATCACTCTTAGATTTTATCCAGTTTATCCCTGAGTTTAAGTTTACCCTATTGTTGTAGGATTTTTGGTTTATTTAGCCTTATTGGGGTTAATTCACCCCATGGCTCCATTTCAAAAAAGAAACATTTACATGTGTTTCTCTTTTGTTCCCTGGGTCCGGTGTCTAATGGCCCATTTGGTGTCAGTGACACCTCTTTGTTTCTTGTCCCAGGTTGATTTGGAATGTGCTAATGTGTCCCCTATTCAAAGTCTGATTTCCATTGAGTGTTGGCTTTGTCTATGTGTCTGTGGAGTTTTGGTACAAAATCAAAACAACTTGTCTAATTTTTTGGCATGTTTAAACCTCCAGGAAAATCCGTGTTGAGGTTCTTGATCCACTGTCTTTCATTAAAACGTCTTTGTCCTACTGTCCAGTTGGGATTGTGTTGGAGTCCAGACACTTTTAGATCTGCAATGCCATGTGCCATGAAATGTTGGACAATCCTTGTAGTTGTCTTTTTTGCATTGTTAATATTGTACCTGTGTTGTCTCAGCCTTGCAGCTATTGTTTTACTCGTTTCTCCGACATATTGTAAGCCACATTTTTCACATGTGATTAAATAAATACAGTTGCTGGTGCTGGCTGTTATCTGTTGTTTAATCTCCAGCACACGTTTTGTAGTTCTATTTTTAACTATTTGTTTGGGTTTGAAGTATTCTGGTCTCTGGCGTGCTGGTGTGTTGATTCCTTTTAGCTTGCTCTGTACCAGATAGTCTTTAAGATTTTTGTTTTTTCTGTAGGCTGATATAATTTTATATTCCTTTAGAAGATCATCTGTTCGGTTCTCAAAATTCCTTTTTAATCTGTTGTTGGCTAGTCTGCTCTGTGTTGAATAACTGGTTACTAGGGCTATTTTTGGGCCTTGATCCCGTACTCTTACCTCTAAGAAGGTATTGTGAGCTTTCCGTAGGAATGTCCTGGTGTAACCTCGTAGTCTGAGAGCATTAAATAGCGTTTTACAGGCTATTTTGAAATCACTTCCTTGCGTGCAAATCCTATGGAATCGCAGCAGTTGTGATTTGACTATACCTGTGTACGAGTGTGGTGGGTGGAATGACGTTTTGTGTAGTAAGGCGTGAGTGTCTGTTTCCTTAAAGAATACTTTTAAGTCTAATTTCCCGTTTGTGTTGAAGTTTGGGCCCTTGAAGATTGTGACATCAAGAAAGTCAATACTTTCCGTGTGTGTCACATATTTTATCGTTATGGATCTATGATGGCTATTTAACACATCAATAAATGCCTGGAATTCTTCTTTGCTATGTTCCCATATTCCAAAGATATCATCCAGAAATCTATAGTAATGTGTTGGTTTTAGTCTGCATTTTTCTAGGGCTGTCTGTTCCCATATGCTCATGTAAATGTTTGCATAAGATGGTGCAAACCTCTTTCCCATGGCCGTCCCTTTGGTTTGTAGATATAACTTGTTATTGAAGGAAAAATCATTCCTGGTTAGATTTAAGTCTAACAATTGGAGTAATTCCTCCTCTGGTCGATTTGTGTCTGGGTATTTACTGAAAACTTCCTTGACTGCTTGTAGCCCTGCTGTCGTCTCAATGTTTGTGTAGAGGCTGTCTATATCTATCGAAAACAGAAAGGCTTCTTTTGGTACTACTATTGCTTTGATTTTGTCTACAAAATCGTAAGTGTCTTTTATAAAACTGGGGTGTCTTATTGACAGTGGGTTCAGGAAGTGTTCAATATACTCTGCTGTCTGATAGGTCTCACTGCCACAGTCAGACACAATTGGTCTCCCCGGCGGTATTTCGTATGGTATTGTCCATGAATCCGGGCTCTTGTGGATTTTTGGCAAAAGATAAAATATCCTCGCTCGTGGAGTGTCCTGTCCGAGCAAATATTGTTGTTGTTTGGCGTTTATGTGCTTCTTTTCCCTCAGTCTTTTTATGATGGCTTTGGCCTTTACAGCAGTTTGTTTGTAAATTGGTCTGTCTAATTGCCTATAATGATCCTGATTGCTGAGCTGTCTCTCCCCTTCAAACAGGTATTGGTGTCTGTCCATTATTACTATACAGGAGCCTTTATCTGCTGGCTTGATTACAATCTGTTGGTTGTTGGCTAGTTCCCTCAGTGCTTTAGCTTGTTCTGTTGTGAGGTTATCTTTCTCCTTAAGGTGTCCTGGGATGTGTCTTACCGTGTTTGTGTCGTCCTGGATCAGTTGTTTCAGGCTCTGTGGGAGCACAGCGTCTGCAGGTTCCCAGTTTGATCCTGGCTGGAAGGGTGGTATTTCCCTCCCCTGGTCCATTCTAAAGTGTGTAGCTAGTTTCAGTCTGCGGTGATACTGGGAGAGGTCCTTCTTTAATCTGTTGGTTTGTTGTTTGTAGATGTCTAGGGTCGGGACAAATGAAAGTCCCTTTTCCAGCAGTTCGGTCTGATGTTGATCCGGCTGGAAGTAATGGGACAGATTAATTATGTTTGACTTCCCTCCCCTCCTTTCTTGGTTTATGGGGTCAATTAGTTTAAACTAAGGAGCCAATTTTCAAGCATTGCTTTGCCTGTCTCTGTTTTCCAATGTATGTTATCATGAACCACTTTAAAATCCCGTTCATCCAATTTCGGGAGGAAATTTTGTTTTGCAATAACGCGATTTAAATCTCTTAAGTTATGCCTATCCTTTGCTGGGAGGTCATTTGAGAAATTGATTAAAGGGACATGGATACTTGCGGCTGGAAAGGCGTTCTGTGCTGCTACGATGCTCGATCTCATCGACTTCTGTGCTGAAGCGGTAGCGTGGCCCTTGTTGTTTATCCCAACCGACAGGATGCAATGTGCTACCGTGGTGTTCTTTGGTGTTTTCTCTAGTAGGGTCTTTGCATGTTGGAATGTCATTCCTGGGTAGCAATCCACTTGTAGATCCGTTCGTCCGAAGGGTGGGATGTTGTCCAGGTTCGAATCCCCTACGATGAGGAGGCTTTTCTTTGGGTATAGTCTCCAAAGTGTGTTATTTTCCTTCGTGTTGATGTGTCTGTATACTTCCCCTGGGATCCTTGGTTCATCTTTCTCCGGTTCATCTATTCCCTGTTCCAGGTTCTCTCCTGGGTCTGTAGTGGTCCTACTTGGGACTATTCTATCTACTTCTGTGCCCTGGGTCTGGTTCTGTGTGGTGTTCTCCTGTGTTGTTGGTTCCGTCCGGCTGCGGTCAGCCCTCTGGGGTTGTGGTGTGCCATTTGGATTGGTCCCCTGGGGTGGGTCTTGTTTACTTCGTGTTTGCCTCTGTGGTGGGCTCTTCTGTATTGGTGCGGCCAGGTGGGGAAAGTCTTCTTGTGATAGGTCCCTTCTTGGGAGGACCTGCACTACTGTTGTTGGTACCTTCGAGTAGTAGGGTAGTTTTAGCTGTTGGTTGAGCTGGTTTTATCAAATTGATGAGTTCAAGTGTTTTCCTTGCTATACTCGCTGGTGAGGCACTGGGCAGACACTGGGGAGGCACTGGGGGACACTGGGCAGACACTGGGGAGGCACTGGGGAGACACTGGGGGGCACTGGGCAGACACTGGGGAGGCACTGGGGGGCACTGGGCAGACACTGGGGAGGCACTGGGGAGGCACTGGGGGACACTGGGCAGACACTGGGGAGGCACTGGGCGACATTGGGCAGACACTGGGGGGCACTGGGCAGACACTGGGGGACATTGGGGAGGCACTGGGCAGACACTGGGGGGCACTGGGGAGACACTGGCCAGACACTGGGGAGACACTGGGCAGACACTGGGGAGACACTGGGCAGGCACTGGGGGACACTGGGCAGACACTGGGCAGATACTGGGCAGACACTGGGCAGACACTGGGGGGCACTGGGCAGACACTGGGGGGCACTGGGGAGACACTGGGCAGACACTGGGGGGACACTGGGGAGGCACTGGGCAGACACTGGGGAGACACTGGGCAGACACTGGGCAGACACTGGGCAGACACTGGGGAGGCACTGGGGAGGCACTGGGCAGACACTGGGGGGCACTGGGCAGACACTGGGCAGACACTGGGGAGACACTGGGCAGACACTGGGGAGACACTGGGGAGACACTGGGGGACACTGGGCAGACACTGGGGAGTCACTGGGCAGACACTGGGGAGACACTGGGGAGTCACTGGGGAGACACTGGGCAGGCACTGGGGGACACTGGGGAGGCACTGGGTGACACTGGGGAGGCACTGGGCAGACACTGGGGGGCACTGGGCGACATTGGGCAGACACTGGGGGGCACTGGGCAGACACTGGGGGACATCGGGGAGGCACTGGGCAGACACTGGGGAGGCACTGGGTGACATTGGGGAGGCACTGGGCAGACACTGGGGGGACACTGGGGAGGCACTGGGGGGCACTGGGCAGACACTGGGGGACATTGGGGAGGCACTGGGCAGACACTGGGGGGCACTGGGCAGACACTGGGGGGCACTGGGGAGACACTGGGCAGACACTGGGCGACATTGGGGAGGCACTGGGGAGGCACTCAGGGGGACACTGGGCAGACACTGGGGGGCACTGGGCAGACACTGGGGGACATTGGGGAGGCACTGGGCAGACACTGGGGGGACACTGGGGAGACACTGGGCAGACACTGGGGAGGCACTGGGGGGACACTCGGGGGCACTGGGGAGACAGTGTCTTGCCCAAGGACACTTCGACATGTACTCACTATTTTATGTCAAAGACCCCCAGAATTATATGCATTTGGCCGCCGACCCCCATCTGAAAATATGTCGTTCCAGACTTCCAGTGACCCCCCCCCCCCCCCGGAAGGAAAGATTTGAGTTAAAAACGAAATTATATATTCAAAGATTTGTGCCACATTTTCACGATTTTTCAAAAATAGCAGACCTGCAAGCTTGTAGCACGGCACAGAGTGCTTGTAGACCGCGCTTGTAGATCTGCTATTTTTCAATGGCTAAAGCATAACATAATTCTGGACCTAGCTACATGTTTAAGCATTTATTTCATATGTCGGGAACCCCTGTTGGTGTTCCCGACATATGAAATAAATGCTTAAACATGTAGCTAGGTGTAATGTTAGAGTCCACAGAAGTGAACCTTTCAGGGCCGTTTTCTCAACTCGCCGTTTCTCTGCAAGACATTACTCTATACACCATATCTCCTGAACAGGCGGGTCAAACTGAACAACCAACATGTCAATTTGAAGCTATGATTCCCCGCTTTCATATGACATGAAAAACAAAAACAAATTAACACTTTGATTGCTGCAAGATCTCAACAGGCCTATTTGGATGTTGCTGCCGTTTAACATTGCACAAAGGCCTTGTTCGGGGGCCCACAGTAAAATGTTCTCTTATAGCGAGAATCACACGCCTACATCAAAAGAAAGCTGAACTTGTCCACTTCAATTAAAAAAATACATTTTGATTTTACCATGTTCCATTCTGGAGATATTGACCTTTTTGCAACACCTGCATTTGCCTGGAAGTGGTTATCTTGAACAGCGAGCAGAGTTATGGATGGTTTAAAGTCAGAGACATTGACAGGCAGATATAGAATTGAACCCAATAAATATCCTATACATCCTATACACCGAATGAAAGCCCTGAATGTGTACTTTTACGAGGAAAACGGTAAACATTGATCCCATCTACAGTTAGACAGTAATTGGTTATTGAATGCAGCTTGTGCCCACCAGATAACTTCAGAGAAGACATGGACGTGAACTCCTCAATATTCACAAAATAAGGCCTATAGCGACATATAAATACTATATACCGTATGAAACAGAAGACTCTCTGCTTTCATAAGGAAAAAAATTGTACTGTAATAATAAAAAAATCACACCCCTGTGAAGTGAGCAGTGCAACTCTACTTCTCTACTTATTCACTACAGCTCGCTATATACGGACTGAGGCAGAAAGTCATGTAAACCTTTTATTTACAGTTTGGTCTGTAAACTTCTACTGTAATAATAAAAATCACACCCCTGTGAAGTGAGCGTTGCAACTGTTCTGTACTTATTCACTACAGCTCGCTATATACGGACTGAGACAGAAAGTCATGTAAACCTTTTATTTACAGTTTGGTCTGTAAACTTCTACTGTAATAATAAAAATCACACCCCTGTGAAGTGAGCGGTGCAACTGTTCTTTATAGTTGCGCGGTGCAACTGTAGAGAACAGTTGCACCGCTCACTTCACAGGGGTGTGATTTTTATTATTACAGTAGAAGTTTACAGACCAAACTGTAAATAAAAGGTTTACATGACTTTGTCTCAGTCCGTATATAGCGAGCTGTAGTGAATAAGTACAGAACAGTTGCAACGCTCACTTCACAGGGGTGTGATTTTTATTATTACAGTAGAAGTTTACAGACCAAACTGTAAATAAAAGGTTTACATGACTTTCTGCCTCAGTCCGTATATAGCGAGCTGTAGTGAATAAGTAGAGAAGTAGAGTTGCACTGCTCACTTCACAGGGGTGTGATTTTTTTATTATTACAGTACAATTTTTTTCCTTATGAAAGCAGAGAGTCTTCTGTTTCATACGGTATATAGTATTTATATGTCGCTATAGGCCTTATTTTGTGAATATTGAGTTCGGGTCCATGTCTTCTCTGCAGTTATAGCTGGTGGGCGCAATGTGCATCCACCCAGTATCCAATTTATGACAAACTGTACATGGGATCAATGTTTACTATTTTCCTCGTAAAAGTACACATTCAGGGCTTTCATTCGATGTATAGGATGTATAGCATATTTATTGTGTTTATTGTTATATCTGCCTGTCAATGTCTGACTATAAACCTTCATAACTATGCTTTCTTTTTGATGATGATTGCCGCCTCGCCTAATCTATCTCACTGCTTTCATTGTTTTGATCGCAGTAACATTGGGGGGGGGGTCATGGGCACATTGGGCAGCAAAAGTCTTGATCCGTACGGCTATAAAAAGTCCCATTCCACCGTTCGGTTCAGAACTATAGTATAACGGCGAGACGCGTTGTCATCAGCTGATTTTGTTTTTCAAGCTAGTGTAGGGGAACATGCCTGGGCATGCTAGCCTGGCACGGCCAGACTCATAGCGAGGGTTCACTGATGTTTCCTCCGGGGAAGAATCTTCAGTGAATCCCCGCTATGAGGCTGGCCAAGCCAGGCTATGGGCATGCAGCTTGGGGGCGATGGAGGGGGAAAAAAGCGTCACCCGGCTGTGATGTCGACGAGAAGGAAAAAATGACTTCCACAGATGACAACACCACGGTTTAGGTCGCGGAAAAGTTCGTTATACATTACACCCGGGTCGATTACGTCCCCGACGCGTTCATTGCGGTCTTATCACTACAATTATAATGAATAAAAAAGCGTTACAATCACACGCCTGAGCGATCTCCGATTATGACGGCTCTGCATGGCGATACGTGATCCACCAACGGAACACTGTCTTGTCGTGGCAGCCCCTCGATACTGTGGTTAGTTCGTAGTATTGTAGGCTCGGGGATCGTTTGGTCGCTACAGTATGAAGAAGGAAACATGCATCTGTCCATGTGTGTTGCAGATGTTATGCATTGCAATGCCGATCTGGTGCATATGTGTTTAGGCAATAGGCAGCGTTCCGTTCAGCGTTCAACTGGCTTCTACACGTAAAGCGGCCAGCCCTCCTGTTTTCAGGAGGGGAGGGGGGTTTTTGTTTTTTGTTTTTTTTTCTGATCACGTGAGCGGGAGTAAGCAGCAATGATAGGGCGATGGTTCTTCATTGTCCGGGTGGGTAAAAAGATGAATGAAAGTATTCTATAAAAAAGTGATTGAAACGTATTGATACGTGATCCGCACCCGACGTTTGATTAATTGATAACGTATTGATACGCGATCCGCGTTGGGAGTGTTAAAAACAAAATCCAAAGGCAGTCCCTCAGTCAAATTTGGCCACATTTATTCATTCGCTGTGGCAGTAAATGAGTATAAATGGCCTGTCTTGGTTTAAAGCCCACTCACCACGACAAGGTGCAGGCCGAGAGTGGGGACACCCACCCCCCCCCCGCCCCCCCCAACAGGGGGAGGGGAGGGGTCGGGGGGGGAACACAGCACAGAACACATGGGGTAAACACATTATAATATTACAGTCAACATGAAGCATAATATAATAATATTACATTACAACCAACATGAAACGCATATTACAAATACACAATTACAAAATGAGAGCGAGACTTGGGACGTCTTCTTTAGTTTATCATAATCATCATGGGATGTCCAGCTCGATGCCGCGCAGCCACGCCATCGTCTCAGGTAGCCTAGCGGCCCTCCGATGGTGGTCTATAAAAAAGGGGACCAGGGTGATGACTATGTGATCGGCAGTCTGCTCGAGCATGCTGCGCTGTGTGCCTGCCAGACAGACCCTACTAATTCATGGGTCTTCCCGGAGAGCGGATGAGACACAGAAAGAAGACCGCGTCAACAGCCTGGGCCGCGTCATTACAAGGAAGATACACACCTGTCCATCTCCTGCATCAGCTTGATCACGCCGCACCTGTGTGGAATCGCCCAGGTGTGGCAAACGGTATAAAAAGGAGTAATATACGGGATATGGAAACGGAGTGAAAAAACCTGCCTGAGTACACGGTCTACAGAGAAGGAGTAAAAAAAATACTCTACTCGACTAATAGGCCGAGTGGAAATACTTACCGGGAATAAATCCTATACACCTTCATAGACTGTTGGATTATATATATATATATACTTACCGGTATCTGAGTTGAACTGCCTTATCTGAAACCCGAGAGAGAAAGTTAAACCGTACTTATCTGTGGGATCTTGTTCAGTTAACCTGAACCAACCGGTGATGATTTGAGTTGAATTACGAACCTGTGATGTGCATGAATCCACAAATAAAGAAAGTGGAATATGGAAAAGGAGTGAAAAGCCTACCCGAGTACACGGATATGGAAACAGAGTAAATACCTACCCGAGTACACGGATATGGAAACAGAGTGAAATACCTACCCGAGTACACGGATATGGAAACAGAGTGAAATACCTACCCGAGTACACGGATATGGAAACAGAGTGAAATACCTACACGAGTACACGGATATGGAAACAGAGTGAAATACCTACCAGAGTACACGGATATGGAAACAGAGTGAAATACCTACCAGAGTACACGGATATGGAAACAGAGTGAAATACCTACCCGAGTACACGGATATGGAAACAGAGTGAAATACCTACCCGAGTACACGGATATGGAAACAGAGTGAAATACCTACCAGAGTACACGGATATGGAAACAGAGTGAAATACCTACCAGAGTACACGGATATGGAAACAGAGTGAAATACCTACCAGAGTACACGGATATGGAAACAGAGTGAAATACCTACCAGAGTACACGGATATGGAAACAGAGTGAAATACCTACCCGAGTACACGGATATGGAAACAGAGTGAAATACCTACCCGAGTACATGGATATGGAAACAGAGTGAAATACCTACACGAGTACACGGATATGGAAACAGAGTGAAATACCTACCTGAGTACACGGATATGGAAACAGAGTGAAATACCTACCTGAGTACATTCCCCTGAAGACGACAACAGGTTATCCTTTTACCCTGAAATGAACTTTAAGTTGGCCCATGCTTCATATTGCTTAACGTTGAACCTCATTCGCCTGAAAAAGTTGACTTTGTGCAATTAAGTGTATCCGAGTGTATCCCCAGGACTTGATGTCCAGCGAGATGTCAAGACCCTCGATGACACTTTGGCCTGCACTTCCTCTATTGGGTGTTGCTTAAAAGACAAAAAGTGACTTATTCAGGTAGCTTTGGGGGCTTTCTGGAACCCCAGGTGGTTGTTTATGAACACGTCTAGTTCCCTGTTGGGGGGGGGAGCAGAACACAGCTCAGAACACACTGTGTACATGCATACATGCATATGCGTACATGAATACATGCATACAATACATGCGTACATACAATGGATTATGAATATAATGTATTTAGCATGCTGTAAACATAAATGTGAAATGGTGTCTTATAAACCCATGAGGGTTGGGCACTTTGTGTGCAGGACACAAAGTAAAAAATCAACCAAAAACAATCAAAAATCTATCAATATCAATCAAAATCTATCAATCAAAAACAATCCATCCACCCATCCTTTACATCCATCCATAGTATACATACATAATATTACAGTAAACATGAAGCATAGTATAGTAAGACGCCCTGAGGGCGAGAAGCGACCTCACCCTGAGGGCGAGAAGCGACCTCGCCCTCAGGGCAAGAAGCGACCTCGCCCTACGCATCAGTCTGGGTGACGGCAGACTGCTGGGCGAGCTGTGGCGCTTTGGCATGAGGGGGGTCAGATCAACACATGGAATGAATTCTGTACTGGCCATATATAGAGCATGTCTTGAGTGTAAAGGGTTTGATTAGGTCAGATCAATATATGGAATGTAAGAACAGGTCAGCTCCATATATGGAGATATAAGGGTGGCAGTGGGGGCAGTGTCTTGAGTGTACAGGGTTTGATGAGGGCCTGGGCCTTAATTTCAGGCCTGCTGAGAACTCTAGTTTTCGCCGGCTACCGGGCGTGGCTGCACTAATAACTTTGGGGCAGGCCCAATGGACAGGTATCATACAGTAAAAGTAGACAGGTGATTATGGGATCGACAGTAAAAGGAGACAGGTGGTGATTATGGGATCGACAGTAAAAGGAGACAGGTGGTGATTATGTGATACAGTAAAAGGAGACAGGTGGTGATTATGTGATCGACAGTAAAAGGAGACGGGTGGTGATTATGTGATACAGTAAAAGGAGACAGGTGGTGATTATGTGATCGACAGTAAAAGGAGACGGGTGGTGATTATGTGATCGACAGTAAAAGGAGACAGGTGGTGATTATGTGATCGACAGTAAAAGGAGACAGGTGGTGATTATGTGATCGACAGTAAAAGGAGACAGGTTGTGATTATGTGATACAGTAAAAGGAGACAGGTGGTGATTATGGGATCGACAGTAAAAGGAGACAGGTGGTGATTATGTGATCGACAGTAAAAGGAGACAGGTGGTGATTATGTGATACAGTAAAAGGAGACAGGTGGTGATTATGTGATCGACAGTAAAAGGAGACGGGTGGTGATTATGTGATCGACAGTAAAAGGAGACAGGTGGTGATTATGTGATCGACAGTAAAAGGAGACAGGTGGTGATTATGTGATCGACAGTAAAAGGAGACAGGTTGTGATTATGTGATACAGTAAAAGGAGACAGGTGGTGATTATGGGATCGACAGTAAAAGGAGACAGGTGGTGATTATGTGATACAGTAAAAGGAGACAGGTGGTGATTATGTGATCGACAGTAAAAGGAGACAGGTGGTGATTATGTGATCGACAGTAAAAGGAGACGGGTGGTGATTATGTGATCGACAGTAAAAGGAGACAGGTGGTGATTATGTGATCGACAGTAAAAGGAGACAGGTGGTGATTATGTGATCGACAGTAAAAGGAGACAGGTTGTGATTATGTGATACAGTAAAAGGAGACAGGTGGTGATTATGTGATCGACAGTAAAAGGAGACAGGTGGTGATTATGTGATCGACAGTAAAAGGAGACAGGTGGTGATTATGTGATCGACAGTAAAAGGAGACAGGTGGTGATTATGTGATCGACAGTAACAGTAAAAGGAGACAGGTGGTGATTATGTGATCGACAGTAACAGTAAAAGGAGACAGGTGGTGATTATGTGATCGACAGTAACAGTAAAAGGAGACAGGTGGTGATTATGTGATCGACAGTAACAGTAAAAGGAGACAGGTGGTGATTATGTGATCGACAGCAACAGTAAAAGGAGACAGGTGGTGATTATGTGAGACAGTAACAGTAAAAGGAGACAGGTGGTGATTATGGGATCGACAGTAACAGTAAAAGGAGACAGGTGGTGATTATGTGATGGCCCCACTTCTTCATGGATGATTTTAAGTGTCCAACCCCAGTACGCAGTGTGTTCAGCAAGTTGTCGTTGTGGCAGATCTTCCTCCTGTGATGCTTTCTCCTGGGTCCCAGATGTAGTGGTGACAACGTGTGGGCCTAGCAGAGTCCCACTCCTGCTTCCAGGAGGACTACATCCATGCCTTTGTAGACACAGGTCCTCAGGGACAGAACTGAGCATCTCTTGTCGTGTGGGTGAAGGGACTTGAGTCTGTTTGGAGGCAACCACGTCATAGTGGTCTCATGACTGCCAGTCATGTCTCTGGGCTTTCCTCGGGGCGAGGATGCGAGGGTAGCAGCCTCTCGGAGGTCGGTTGAGGCAATTCCAGCTAGGATAGGGAGGTAGAACATGGGGGTGGGATTCAAGCAACCAGTTATGATCCCGAGAGCGTCGGCGTTATTGGCAGAATCAACCTTTTAGCCACATGGGCTTCTACACCAGGCTGAGGCACAGCGTGTGGCTGCTTCTACACCAGGCTGAGGCACAGCGTGTGGCTGCTTCTACACCAGGCTGAGGCACAGCGTTTGGCTGCTTCTACACCAGGCTGAGGCACAGCGTGTGGCTGCTTCTACACCAGGCTGAGGCACAGCGTTTGGCTGCTTCTACACCAGGCTGAGGCACAGCGTTTGGCTGCTTCTACACCAGGCTGAGGCACAGCGTTGGGCTGCTTCTACACCAGGCTGAGGCACAGCGTGTGGCTGCTTCTACACCAGGCTGAGGCACAGCGTTTGGCTGCTTCTACACCAGGCTGAGGCACAGCGTTTGGCTGCTTCTACACCAGGCTGAGGCACAGCGTTTGGCTGCTTCTACAACAGGCTGAGGCACAGCGTTGGGCTGCTTCTACACCAGGCTGAGGCACAGCATTGGGCTGCTTCTACACCAGGCTGAGGCACAGCGTTGGGCTGCTTCTACACCAGGCTGAGGCACAGCGTTGGGCTGCTTCTACACCAGGCTGAGGCACAGCGTTTGGCTGCTTCTACACCAGGCTGAGGCACAGCGTTTGGCTGCAGCGGAGACCAGGGTTTGGGTGGAGATTTGTAGCATCTTGGCAGCGGCATTCTAGGATGTACCAACGAGACGTCAGATTAGAGAGACCCTTGATGACACTATGGCCTTCACTTACTCTGTGGGTGTTGCGTAAAAGACAGTGCCATAACATACTGTCCATGCCTAACAGGAACAAACTTTTCAGTATTACACGTATTGCTTCCAAGATCATCGGACTTCCTACACCCGCACTTTCTGATATGAACAATAAGGCCATCACATGGCTAGCACTTTCAATAGCAAATGACACTAATCACCCCCTGTATTGCTTCTTTAACCTCATGCCATCTGGACAAAGATACAGAACCTTGCCATGGAAAAAGGTCCGTTTCAGTAGGCGTTTTGTTCCCTCAGCCAGTGCGGCATTAAACAAACTGCCGGTAGGATGGTTATGTATACTGTGGGGTCCTCATGTTTTTGTATTGTCTTGGCGCCATGTGCTCTGTGTTGTTTGTGATGTGGGTGTTGAACAGACTGTGAAGACAAATATCCTTCGGGACAATAAAGATTATTATTATTATGCAGGTATCTTTGGGGCTTGCTGCAACTCCAGGTGGATGTTGTCTATGAACATGTCCAGTTCCCCTTTTACATCACTGTTGAGGTGATATGCTGCCAACACTGCCAATGCTGAGCTGCAGGGGGCTCCAACTACGAAGGTAGGCTTGCCAAGATGTCCATGTGAACATGATGGAGGTCATTCAGGGTAGAGTGGCTGAGGTGGATTTGACAGACCCAGGCGTGTTATTATAGGGAGAGGCGTGGCTGAATAGCTTTTCACATCCCTCACTTCTTGCTTCAGCCAAAGTCAAAACACAGTATACGGCATTGTGATAGCTGTAGTAAGTCTGCAGTATCCCTGCCTAGTGACAATAGCCTGGTTGTGATATGTAGATGTGATCAATCAGGATGTGCTCTTTTGTCGTTGCAGTGGAGATAGGCAGTTTGTGTGGCATTCGTGACATTTTTTGCAGAGTAAAGGTGGACAGCCGACGAGGGCTCTGGCAGGTCGTCAGCTGATGAAGGTCCAGAGGGCGCAGGCAGGACATCTGGTGAGACAGCAGGCATGGGTTCCTGGATGCTGGAGCCAGACGAGTCCAGATGAGCGCTCGATCATCGCTTCCAGTCATCCTGGTTCTCCATAGATTTGGCCAGTTCGTTGGTACTCTGCACTTCTGCACCATTTTTAGTACATCCGTGCATGTTAGTGTGGGATGTCCTCGTGATTGATGTCTGTGTGTTGGTTCCCACAGCACTTGGCGTCGTCTTTGGCTCATTCTCATTGCTGCCATTGTCTTGCTCAACTTTGGCAATACCTCATACAGGATCTTGTTAGTAACAATAAACATGCACATTCTTGCTGATGTTAAGTACTGCATGCAACATTCTGGTGTATCACCTGTCTAGAGACTTCAGCAGGGTTGGCTTCAGAGTCCAGCATTCACTGCCATATAGGACAACATTGTTGCATAGAAGAAGCAGAGTTTGATTCGATGGAGGCTGGAGTTCCATTCACTGGTCATGCCATTAAGGACCGTCCATGCAAGTGCCTTCCTCTTATTGATACCTTGTTTGGCTGAGTTAACCCATGAGCCTTCCTTTAGCACAGCGCCTCCTGGTGGATGTTCTGGTAGGATCATCCACAGAAAGCTCTGTTTTCATGGCATTTAGCCTAAGGCCAACACTAACTCCACTCTTCAGTAGTTGTTTGGCTTGTTCCACATTGTCAGAGTGCAGACTGACTGTCGTCTGCAAAGTCCAGGTCTGGCAGGGCTACTGGGGGTGTCGTCTCGACCTCCTTGGAGTGAGAGTGAAGCAAAGATCCTGCTCTCGTCCACTGATGGCCTTCCTGAGTGCATAATCTAGGACTATGAGGAAGAGGAAGGGTTCTTGCATTACCCCAAGGAAGTCAAACACCTCACTTTTGCCATCTCGGGCACCACCTTGGCCCTTTGTTCCTACATACATGGTCTGTCGCCCAGAGTTGGGAGGGACACTGCAGGCCTCAAGGATATCCACCATCGTGCCTCTGTGAATCAAGTCAAATGGATCTTTGAAGTGGAAGTACAGTACAGCAGTCAGGCTATCCTTTTTCACCTCCTCGATGGCACCATAGGTCCAAGATCTTCAGCTCTCACTGGACCGGTTTGCAGTCGTGTACTGTCCACATCTGAGGCCAGGGTTCACAGCAGGAAACCGATGGATTGTGGAGTCCAAGTAAGTTAAGTGCTGCTCAACTATGGAATACCAAAAGAAATGGTGAAGACAATAGCAGTGAATTATGAGAGCCCTGTCTGCTTTGTGCAGAGCATTGAGGGACCAACAAAATAATTCCAGACAACCACAGGCATCCTTCAGGGCGACACACTGGCTCCTTTTCTCTTTGTCATTGTCGTTGACTATGTCCTCAGGCACACGACAGATACCATCTCCTCCAAAGGTCTCACAATAGGCAGAAGATCTGGCCGTCAAAGTCAGAGGTGGTTGACCGACCTTGACTATGTGGACGACATCGCACTGATTGCTGAACACATATCCTCTGCTCAAGGGCTGTTATCACTATGAAGAGACCGATGTCACAGCTGTCTATGGAATGGATGGTTGGGTGATCAAAGAAACAGAGGAATTCAAATATATTGGATCATATGTAGTCAGTAGCAGAAAGGACTTCCTGACAAGGAAAGGACAGGCCTGGGGTGCTTGTAATAAGCTACATCGTAAATGGCAGTCAGACATCTCAAGAGCTACCAAGATCGACCTGTTCAAAGCCTGTGTGGAAAGCATCCTTCTTTATGGTATTGTGGGATGGTCTTGACGGAACATAGAGGGTCAAGACTCCTCATGCATGTCCAAAACCTCTCATGGAAGCACCATCCCACTAAAGCTCAGATTTATGGAGGCATCATTCCTCCCATCGCAGTTGTTGTAGCACAAAGAAGACTCTGTTTTGCTGGACACTGCCAGAGCAAAAGACCAGGTAATTTCGGATATTCTTCTGTGGAGACTACCCTGCCCATCGAGAGGAACAAGACCTCTCACATTTCCAGATGTTCTGAGTAGAGACCACAGGACTGGCTGTGAATAAACTTGCTGTGGCAATGAGCAACAGAGACCAGTGGAAGCAGCTTGTGTCACAGATCGAGGGCTCTATCTCTGGGTCTTGTTCACAAGTGAGGGCAGGACTGGAAATGAGATTAGCCGGAGAATCGGAGCAGCAGGGGCGGTATTGCAGTCACTGTACCGCACTGTTGTGACAAAAAGAGCAATCTTTGTTCCTACTCTCACCTATGATCATGCAGTGTGGGTCATGACTTACTTAAGACTTAGCTCCTCCCGTTCCTATTGGAACATTGGGCGACGAGTCCCCTCCATTTGCTCCGGTCTCTGGCGACCCTTCTTGCTCCGCGCCAGCCGACACCCATCAGGCTTAGGTCTTCCTTGGCCGTCTGTCTCCATGTCTTCTTTGGCCTCCCTCTCTTCCTCTTTCCACCTTCTGGCATCCAGTCCATTGCCACACTTGCTGGTCTCTCTCTTGGCAGTCGGCGTGCCCAGCCATTCTCCTTCTCCTTTCAGTGACGATGTCAGACAGTGGTGCTACCACTGCCCTTCTCACCACCTCCTCCTGTCAGAGACGATGTCAGACAGTGGTGCCCCATGCTCCTCGTTGGGGATGTGGTCTCTCCATGAGATCCTCAGGATGGATCCGAAGCATCGTCGGTGGAAGGCATCCAACTTGTTGGTGATGCTGGCCGTCTTCATCCACGTCTCACAGGCGTAGGTCGCTGTTGGGATGACAACTGACCTACAGTATAGCTTGGTAGCCGTAGTGAAGGCTTTAGTCAACCAAATGTCCGGAGCCTTTGGAACACTCCGGCAGCTTTGCCAATTCTGATTTTGACGTCTTTCTCCACGTCTCCTGTACTTGAGATGTTACTTCCAAGATAGGTGAAGTTGTCAATGTATGCTATGTCGTGTTGACCTAGGGTGAGTGGTGGAAGGTGTTGGTCTGTTGCCTTTTCTCCATGCCCATGTAGATTGTTGGTCATCTCTTGGAGTGCATGCTGGGTATGACTTTCGTGTAACGTCAGAGGTCCAACTCGGTGTCGTGGAGCCATGCCCGCATCTCTGGTCCCAGGTCAAAGAGGGTGGTCTGTATAAGGGGAAGGTGTTGATATGGCTGGCGGTCTGCTCAGGGTCACCGCACTGGCATGCCGCACTGTCCACCAATCCCCACTTCTGCATTGATGCATTGAAGCACCTAATCTCAGTTTGTAAGCGGTTCAATGTAGTCCATTGCTGGTGAGATAGGTCATATCCTCCTACAGCGCCATCTCCTGGTTCCCAGATGTAGCGACGCATGCAGGAGGGCCCGGCTGACTCCCACACTGGAGATGTCCTAAGAGGTGGAGTTGAGCATCTCTTGTGCTGCCTTGTAGTAGAGGTGGTAGGACTTGAGTCTGCTTGGAGGCGCTGGAGTTGTTGTGGTGTTGTGCAGGATGTGCCAGTCGTGCTTTTGAGCTTTCCTGGTCAGGACGAGGGTGACAGCCTCCTCCTACAGCGCCATCTCCTGGTTCCCAGATGTAGCGATACATGCAGGAGGGCCCGGCTGACTCCCACACTGGAGATGTCCTCAGAGGTGGAGTTGAGCATCTCTTGTGCTGCCTTGTAGTAGAGGTGGTGGGACTTGAGTCTGCTTGGAGGCGCTGGAGTTGTTGTGGTGTTGCATGAGGGCTTCTGCTCCAGACTGGGGCGCAGTAATCCGCTGCAGAGAAGACCAGGGCTTGGGTGGATACACGCAGCATCTTAGCGGAGTATGACTTATACAGAGGCCTGGGTCAAGTCTGGGTCATGACCGAAAGAATAAGGTCGCATATACAAGCGGCCAAAAGAGTTTTCAAACAGGTGGCTGGCATGTCCCTTAGGGTGAGAAGTTCATTTGAGTACTCAGAGTAGAGTCGCTGCTTCTTCACTTGGAAAGGAGTCAGCTTAGGTGGTTTGGGCATCTGGTTTGGATGCCTCTTGGGCGACTCCCTAGGGAGGTCCTCGATTAACATCCCGCTGGAAAGAGACCCCTGGGAAGCCCAACGTTGAGATGGAGGAATTATATCTCCAAAATCTTCCAGGAACGCCTCGGGATCCCCAAAATTAAGTTACTAATGTCGCTTTGGAGAGGGAGGTCTGGAGCCCTCTGGTGGAGCTGTTGCCCCAACGACCCGACTACAGAGAAGCAGTTGAAGATGGATGGACGGACCTGTGTGGTGGTACATGTCAGTCTGATGCCTCGGTAGTCGTCTGCGTTTGAGAGGTCTACAGCTTTAGGCACCGGGATGACGTTAGGTCGAGATCAGTTCTTTAAGACCATCGGGGGAATGCCATCCAGCCCAGCACTTTTGCCTTCTCTTACTGTGGATTTCATCCTGGTCAGCTCACTGGCTAGCCGATGTGCAGGTAAATATCTATGGGTATGTTTTCCTCATATCAATCTTCTTTTATGAGCAGTCCAAGTAGCTCCGTGCCAGCTAGCACCCATCAGGCTTAGGTCTTCCTTGGCTGTCTGTCTCCAGGTCTTCTTTGGCCTCCCTCTCTTCTTCTTTCCACCTTCTGGCATCCAGTCCATTGCCACACTTGCTGGTGTCTCTCTTGGCAGTTGTCGTGCCCAGCCATTCTCCTTCTCCTTTCAGCGACGATGTCAGACAGTGGTGCTACAACTGCCCTTCTCATCACCTCCTCGTTGGGGATGTGGTCTCTCCATGAGATCCTCAGGATGGATCTGAGGCAACGTCGGTGGAAGGCATGCAACTTGTTGGTGATGCTGGCTGTCTTCATCCACGTCTCACAGGCGTAGGTTGCTGTTGGGATGTAGGCGTAGCTTGGTAGCTGTAGTGATGGCTTTAGAAAACCAAATGTTGCGGAGCCGTTGGAACACTTCTGCAGCTTTGCCGATTCAGATTTTGACGTCTTTCTCCACGTCTCCTGTACTTGAGATGTTACTTCCAAGATAGGTGAAGTTGTCAATGTACTCTATGTCGTGTTGGCCTAGGGTGAGTGGTGGAAGGTGTTGGTCTTGGAATTTTCTTGGCTTATCCGTAAAGCAACCTTTTCTCCATGCTCATCTCTTGGAGCGCATGCTGGGTATGACTTCTTCTTCTTCTGTGTAACGTCAGAGGTCCAACTCTGTGTCGTGGCGCCATGCCCGCATCTCTTGTCCCAGGTCAAAGAGGCTGGCTTCCGAGGGTGGTCTGTATAAGGGCAGTGTTGATATGGTCGGCTGGTCAGGGTCACCGCACTGGCATGCCGCACTGTCCGGCAATCCCCACTTCTGCATTGATGCACCCAACCCCAGTTAGTAAGCGGTTCAGTGTAGTCCATTGCTGGTGCGCCATCTCCTGGTTCCCAGATGTAGCGATGCATGCGGGAGGGCCCGACTCCCACTGCTGCTTCCACGCTGCTACCAACCAAGCATCTCTGGAGATGTCCTCAGAGGTGGAGTTGAGCATCTCTTGAAGGTCGCAGTAATCCGCTGCAGAGAAGACCAGGGCTTGGGTGGATACACGCAGCATCTTAGCGGAGTATGACTTATCAGAGCCTGGGTCAAGTCTGGGTGGCTGGCATGTCCCTTAGGGTGAGAAGTTCATTCGAGGACTCCGAGAAGAGTCGCTGCTTCTTCACTTGGCTCTCTGGTGGAGCCGTTGCCCCCACGACCCGACTACGGAGAAGCAGTTGAAGATGGATGGACGGAGCTTTGTGGTGGTACGTGTCAGTCTGATGCCTCGGTAGTCGTCTGCTTTCGAGAGGTCTCCAGCTTTATAGGCACCGGGATGACGTTCGGTCGAGATCAGTTCTTGAAGACCATCGGGGGTTATGCCATCCAGCCCAGCATTTTTGCCCTCTCTTCTTACTGTGGATTCCGTCCTGGCCAAGCTCACTGGCTAGTCGATGTGCAGGTTCTGGAGGGATGCTGGTATACTTTCCTCATACATCAATCTTCTTTTATGAGCAGTCCAAGTAGCATGAGTGTACGGTTCTTCATTAGCAATAGTGGTTAGGAGTCAAGATCTGCAGCATCATCTTCTGTTGAAGTAGTATGTGTACTGGCACTTAATATATAGCTTCAACCTATAGGCTTGAGAGAAAGAAAGAGAGAAAGATGCTCATTATTAGCAAGTTGTTCTTGCTTACTGTAAATTGCTCTGGATTAAGGGCATCTGTTAAATGCCTAAATTGTAAATTGTACATTGTTGATAAAAATATATACACACACCTTGCTGTGTGTGTATATATTTAATATTATTTAATCAACAATGTACAATTTAGGCATTTAGCAGATGCCCTTATTCCAAATAGTATAGGTAATATAGTTACCTTGCCATGATGGGACTCCAAGGAATGATGGGAAATGAAATGCAATTCGTAGATTGTCTTGAAGAAATTAAATTCGTCAATTGTTTCATTGAATGAAACACATGCACACACGCACGCATACACGCACGCACGCGTCCATTAACATCCACACCACCACACTGTACAGAGCTGCACTAATTAATATCTGTTCATTTGCGTCACTAGAAGAGTGACACAAATTCAACGTTTGCCACCTGAAAAGTACTACGAAAGGGGGTTAATCAAACAGAAACAACAACATGTGGCCAACCTGGCGGGAAGGAAAGTACAAGATAGGGAAAACATTTGGCCAACCTGGCGGGAAGGAAACACAACCTTGGGAAGGAAACACAAGATATTCAACAGTTGGTACTTTGAAGAGATGTGAAGATGTGATCTGAAACCGAAAACTAGAGAGAAAACTAGCCTGAAAACCGAGGTACGGGAGGCTGGGTAGCCGAGCACAGTGGACGGGGGTCGCACGAGGGACCGCTGGGCACAACCCGGTTGCTGCACCACCCGGTTCCTCCACAACCCACCTGCCCATTATGCCTGATTTTTGATCCCAGATTCAACCCTCCTCGGGGAGAACTACACTATAGCTGACGTAGCTCCAGCGTCGTCCAGTTCGTAGATTTGTCGTCGTCAACGTCGGGCCCCAAATATCAACATGTTCGTAGATTACACGTCGCGTCGGGCCAATCAAAAACAGATTCAACACACACACGGCACACACATGCGCGCGCACACACAGACACACACCCCCCCCCCACACACACACACACACACACACACACACCCACCCACCCACACCCTTAGGCCCATCACAATTACTACATAAGTATTTGTGATAATCGCAATACTTTTGGGATAATGGTCATAATCGTTCCCATGTCGGAAAGTAGTGGAAGTAGCAGATCTAGGAGCTCAAAACTGTTTTGATCTCGTCGATCTGCTACTTTCACAATTCTTGTATTTTTTTGTTGTAATTTAAATAATGTATTAATACTTGTGACGGGCCTAATGTACCTCAATGTACCCAGGGCTCCGGAGGTACATTTGGGGAGTCCAGACAACATAGCGCGCCCACTATCGTTGACCGGCCGGGGAGACCCTTGAGTCTCGACCCTACCCCCGACGTCCCAAGATCACTGTCCTGGCGGGGAGACCCTCGAGCCAGCCCCCGGCGTCCCAAGATCACTGTCCTGGAGGGGAGACCCTCGCGTCTCGACCCTACCCCCGACGTCCCAAGATCACTGTCCTGGCGGGGAGACCCTCGAGCCAGCCCCCGGCGTCCCAAGATCACTGTCCTGGAGGGGAGACCCTCGCGTCTCGACCCTACCCCCGACGTCCCAAGGAGCATTCCAGACATCAAGGGCAGCAGGCATCATATCCTTTAAAAATAAACAAACAAAAAAACGGGCCTAATGTACCTCAATGTACCCAGGGCTCCAGAGGTACATTTGGGGATTCCAGACAACATAGCGCGCCCACTATCGTTGCCCGGGCGAGGAGACCCTCGACCCTACCCCCGACGTCCCAAGATCACGGTCCTGGAGGGGAGACCCTCGCATCTCGACCCTACCCCCGGCGTTCCCAAGGAGCATTCCAGACATCAAGGGCAGCAGGCATCATATCCTTTAAAAATAAACAAAAGTGTAAAAAAAATAAACAATGTGTTAGACATGACTCCCCATGTCCCCCATATATGGGGACTAGGTTGGCGGAGGGTGTGTAGAGCCCAGGATCACATTAGATAATTGACACAGGGGTTAAAAATGGGTTACAAAATCGTGGGATAAAAATAATTATATAAAAAGACTACACATTGCAAAGTGTGGTTGCCGCAGTGGCTTACATATGCCCCTCCCACTGATATTGCCAGCCAATTGCAATGTCGTTTCACCCCTGCGATCATGCGTAAGTAATTCGGATGGGATTTATCCCCCCAAAAATCATTTTTCTGCAAGAAACTGTTACATTTGTTGCATTTGCGGCGCCCCCTATGGATGAAAATGGAATCACTTTTGGCTTTTGGTTGATTAAACCACCCGCGACATCTGATTTAAATTTGGGATGGATTGGACATTCCGTTCATGATTTTAGGCATTTTTTGTAGAATAGGTCCCTCCCACTAACTTCGGACGACGATTAAGGCCGAACGATACGGACAAAAAAAATTCTAAAAATCTGAAAAAAAATTAAACGCGGTCCGATAGGTCCAGAGATCATGTGTACCGATTTCTGTGAGATTCGGACAAAATCTGTAGAATCAGAAAATAAAAGTGTGTTTTGAAGAAAAATCAAAATGGCGGAAAATCTATCCTGACGCAAATGGGCGTGGCCTATATGGGGTGATGCGTCATGGCCCAAGGAATCCAGGGCAAAAATATTTTTTGAACTAATTAATTAATCATCAATTAAACTATACAACGGATCTCTTAGCAAAATACAAGCACACGATTCCCGATGAAGCCGGTCAATTTGACATATGGCTCGAGTGTGTGCGGCAAAAACTGTGGGAGGATGGGCTGGATACTGGGCTGGAGGAGTAGTGTGCCAAAGTATCCAAATGTACAAAAACAATAGTCTGGTTAATAATACCCGTTGTCAACCCGTTTTAACTATCTGTCTGTGTCCCTTTTGTGCCCATACTGTATATGGAGATCTCTGTATCTGTCTGTCTGCCTGTGTGGGAAGAGTGCAAACAGACTGAAAAGCTGGTTAAGTAATCAATTGGCAGGTGTGGGGTTGCCATTGCAATCAATTGGCTGAGGCAGAGGCTGGAAATTGCACAGGTGAGGGGACTTGGGCTGATTAGGCCCACTGGCAGAGCCTGACCAGGTGTGCTATGACAAGTTGAAAATAGCCGATCTACAATCTCACAACAGCTCGCAGTGCAAGGTATTGCCACTGAAATGCTGTAGCTACAAAAATACAATCTTTCTAACAGCAATGAATACTATTTAAAAGTATTTATAAGCAGTGTTGGAATAAATACTCTAATTTCTGACTTGAAGGACAACTTTAGTTTTTTTCAACCAAGGTTCATGTTCAGTTGTGATTAGAGAAAGTAAAGTAAAATTTGTTTATTTTCATTTGCCGCTTTCTTTCGTTTTAGCGATTTTAGCTATTTTTGACAGGGGGGGCGGGGGCATTCGAACATGGGGCTAAATACCTTTTATTTTTACAAAATGTTATGACGATTTCTTTAATAATATTTACTATAGTCCTACTAGACCCCAGGAAATTACATCTGGCCACAGAAGATCACGGGATCAACTGAATGTGAAGGAGGATACTGGGGGGATGCCATACTGTGTGTCATAGGCTCAATATGTATGTTTGTCACCTCACCCTTGACATTCAACAGATACCGTGATCTTTTGTGGCCAGATGTAATTTTATGGGGTCTAGTAGGACTATAGTAAAAAAAAAAAATATATATACAAATCCGTATTCCATGCTTTTTGCGCAGTAAACACTGTAATAACAGTGTAACATCATTGTAACATTGTACACTCACCGGTCTGCCGGGTCCACAGGCCGGGGAGAGGCAGGGAGCCAAATCTGTACCTCTCCCCCACCGCCGCCATTCTGAGGAGGGTTCCAGACAAGAGCACCAGGCATCATGTTCCTTTAAAAATAAACAAAAAAAAGGATTAGACAATTCTACAAATCCTGACAGTTTTCTGAAAAACCTCATGTTTCTATGTCAGTGGTGATTTTCATGTCAAGGACCCCCATCTGAAAATGTGCTGTTCCAGGGACCCCCCCCCCCCCCCCCCCCCCAGAAGCAAAGATTTGAGTTAAAAAATGTTCGCTCTGAAAGAATATATTCAAAGATTTGTGCCACATTTTCACAATGTTTAAAAAAAATAGCAGAACTACAAGCTCATATCGCGGCACATGAGCTTGTAGATCTGCTATTTTTCAATAGTTAAAGTATAACATATTGCTTAACACTAAAAGGGGTTCCCGGCCTGAAAGTGTAATAAAACATAAAATAATAATCACACCTGTGAGAAGTGAGGGGCGCTCATCATCATTGTACATCATCATCAAGAATGGTGGTCCCGAGTGTTCCCTGCAAAGACATCTGATTGGTTAGCGGATTCGCTAGTCTATATACGACGTACATTTTCCCTTCATTGTCAATGGCCTTTAATGTTTTGATGTTTACTTTACGTCATATTTGGCGGAAATTTGACCTAATTTCTCCTTTCATTGTCAATGAAATGAGACGTGTGAGGACAAAAGCTGTATAAAAAAAGAATCACACTCATGTGAAGTGAGGGGTGCTCTTTACCTGTCTTATCAAAACGTAACGTATGTCGATTTGCTCAGACACACATGACGTAAATTCAACATTCATTGTCAATTGGAACTGAATATAGGAGGGGCTAACTCCCCTAGAAAATAAACCAAATAAGATTTAATAAAAAAAAATTACATTTGAAGTGTGGACCAAAATTGGGCATAGCTTCACCGTCCAGAAAAACGTGACATTACTCCTTTAAATACCATTCTGGCATGATAGTTACACAAACGTTTGGACGGTTGGAAAAACATAAGTACAACAGTAAAAAAAATGAATTTTACTTGAGTATTTCAATTTCCAGTACTTTTACTTCACTTTTACCATCTCAAATATTGTACTTTTACTCCACTATACGTTAATTTGAAAACTTTCGTTACTATATTAGTTAGTTTGTACATTTAGATCAGTGGTTTTCAACCCTTTTCATATCAAGGCCCATTATTTATTTATTGGGCATTTGAGCCACGGAACCATCGTTTGATGACATTTAGCCTCTCAGGCGCATTTGAGCCACGGACCACCGTTTGATGACATTAGGCCTCTCAGACCCATTTGAGCCACGGAACCACCGTTTGATGACATTTAGCCTCTCAGACCCATTTGAGCCACGGACCACCGTTTGATGACATTTAGCCTCTCAGACCCATTTGAGCCACGGACCACCGTTTGATGACATTTAGCCTCTCGGAGCCATTTGAGCCACGGAACCACCGTTTGATGACATTTAGCCTCTCAGAGCCATTTGAGCCACGGAACCACCGTTTGATGACATTAGGCCTCTCAGACCCATTTGAGCCACGGACCACCGTTTGATGACATTTAGCCTCTCAGACCCATTTGAGCCACGGACCACCGTTTGATGACATTAGGCCTCTCAGACCCATTTGAGCCACGGACCACCGTTTGATGACATTTAGCCTCTCAGAGCCATTTGAGCCACGGAACCACCGTTTGATGACATTTAGCCTCTCAGAGCCATTTGAGCCACGGAACCACCGTTTGATGACATTTAGCCTCTCAGACCCATTTGAGCCACGGTCCACCGTTTGATGACATTTAGCCTCTCAGACCCATTTGAGCCACGGTCCACCGTTTGATGACATTTGGCCTCTCAGACCCATTTGAGCCACGGACCACCGTTTGATGTCATTTGGCCTCTCAGACCCATTTGAGCCACGGTCCACCGTTTGATGTCATTTGGCCTCTCAGACCCATTTGAGCCACGGACCACCGTTTGATGACATTTAGCCTCTCAGACCCAAAACTAAAGAATATTTTGGTGTCGTTGGATAAGATTTTTTCCACCATTCCATGCTGTATTCCAATTTAGGCATTTAGCAGACGCTCTTAATCCAGAGCGATTTACATTAAGCAAGAACAAAAAAGCATGGGAATACGTCACATAAAAAGCATTTATCATGAAACATGCGTACCGTAAGCTAAGAACATTATAGGAGAGATAACAGGCAGATACAACTACATTCTCTAATTGTGTAGACTTCTTGTAAATTAAGAAACGCAGATGTTTAACAATAATTTAACTCTTGAGAGCGTAAAATGAAACCAAATGGACCCGTATGGGTCAATTTGACACACACACACACACACACACACACACACACACACACACACACACACACACACACACACACACACACACACACACACACACACACACACACACACACACACACACACACACACACACACACACACACACACACACACACAGTAAAGCAACGTCCTGCTGCCTCCTGCATTATGTGCTAATTCAAAACAGGTGGTACGCATGCAGGGCAGTTGAGTGATATCTAACGAGCACTTCCAAACTGCAGCACTTAGAAAAATAATCACCTGCAAGGACACAAAGTAGCTCATAACATGTATACAGTGGATTCTTATGAAACAAACACTTTGAGGATAGAAAGAGAATAATTCAAGCTTTCCATACAGCTGCAATGTTGATGAGTTTGACATTGAATGAATAGTTTATTTCGGTGCTTTACATTTACATGTTAAGTTTCATCATTTGCATTTAAGTTTGTAATACAATCAGATAGGACTTTTCTGTTTGGATGAATGGGCTGCCTGTGGGAAGTTGCAGCACCTTGCCATTAACTTATATGGTAACATGGCCGCGGTCTGCAAAAGTTCAATAGGAGTGGTTGCACCACTCAAAAAGACAAAACACCATACACATATGAACACCCGTCTACATAGCCGCAATTTGCAACTCTAGATTTTTTTATAATGGGATGAATCTAGAGTTGCAATACCCTCCATTGACTCCCCACTCATCATTTTGCGTTTGCGATCTGCTTGTCTTAAACGACGTTAAACTCACCAACATTTCAGCTGTAGTCCAAGCTTGAATTATTCTCTTTCAATCTGCAAAGCTTGTTTTTCATAAAAATCCCCCGTAGACATGTTATGAGCTACTTTCTGTCAAGAAATTCTGTGCAAGTGATTATTTTTCTAAGTGCTGGAGTTTGGAAGCGCTCGTCGTAAGTCACTGAACGTCCCTGCATGCATCTGTTTCGCATTTGCACATAATGCAGGAGGCAGCAGCGCGACCCCTTAATAAAAACGAGCGCTTCCAAACTCCAACATTTCTTCTTCTTGACAGAAAGTAGCTCATAACATGTCTACGGGGGATTTTTATGAAAAACAAGCTTTGCAGATTGAAAGAGAATAATTCAAGCTTGGACTACAGCTGCAATGTTGGTGAGTTTAACGTCGTTTAAGACAAGCAGATCGCAAACGCAAAATGATGAGTGGGGAGTCAATGGAGGGTATTGCAACTCTAGATTCATCCCATTATAAAAAAATCTAGAGTTGCAAATTGCGGCTACCGTCTACAGTGCTGTGGCACCTTCCCAATCAACAGGATCACCAACACCACTGCAGATGAGACAGGCCGGTGACCCACACATCATTTAGCTTCCGCACAGTGTCAATAAATTAACACATTAAAAAACATTTTAGTTATCTTGTGTGTTGTTACTTAAACATGGTCTATATGTTGTACACAAGGAAACATATGCAACACAACACGACTTAACTTCCAATCCAGCAGCTGGTGATGTCAATTAGTCATTTTGACTCAGGGGTGTGTGTGTGTGTGTGTGTGTGTGTGTGTGTGTGTGTGTGTGTGTGTGTGTGTGTGTGTCCAATCAAAATTACAATGTTGCACATTAAGCAATATCAACAGTACTGTGGACCCATGGGGGGGAAGATTTGTATGAAATGCATACAAATAGCAGATCTACAAGCTGTCCAACATGTCCAAATAGCACCACACACACACACACACACACACACACACACACACACACACACACACACACACACACACACACACACACACACACACACACACACACACACACACACACACACACACACACACACACACACACACACACACACACACTAGAGTACAAAAGTAAAATTGGAAATACTCCAGCCAATAAAAGCTTCATATCACACAAAACAAACATTGTGGCAGCAGTGGCCGAACGGATAGCGGAGCGGTCTTGATACAAGACAAGGTCTTGAACAAGGCATTGAACCACTACGATGAAATGTGTTCTATGAGCAGGGCCTGGCTGGAAACAAGTTCTTGAGCTTAGCCCAGATACCCTGGGTAAATATAGTAATCATTTCATTTCATTTCATTGCTTCTAACTAACTAGTTGCTGCTTTATCAAGGAACATCAAAGTGAAATTACACGCAGGCAATTCCATCAATTCCTTGATGTTAATTAGCTAAGCCAGTGCACCATTGGTCCTTACAGGTGGTCCCCAACTAAATTAATCATGGAGTTTGTAACCAAATGGACCCTTATTAGATCTTTAACTCTTGAGATAGTAGAATGAAACCAAATGGACCCGTCAAGAGTAAAATTATTGTTAGCCTAAATATCTGCATAGGGCCTTGCAGAGGCTAAATGTCATCAAATGGTGGTCCATGGCTCAAATGGGTCTGAGAGGCTAAATGTCATCAAATGGTGGTCCATGGCTCAAATGGGTCTGAGAGGCTAAATGTCATCAAATGGTGGTCCGCGACTTAAATGGGTCTGAGAGGCTAAATGTCATCAGATGGTGGTCCGTGGCTCAAATGGGTCTGTGGCTAAATGTCATCAAATGGTGGTTCCGTGGCTCAAATGGGTCTGAGAGGCTAAATGTCATCAAATGGTGGTCCATGGCTCAAATGGGTCTGAGAGGCTAAATGTCATCAAATGGTGGTCCGTGGCTCAAATGGGTCCGAGAGGCTAAATGTCATCAGATCATCAAATGGTGGTCCGTGGCTCAAATGGGTCTGAGAGGCTAAATGTCATCAAATGGTGGTCCGTGGCTCAAATGGGTCTGAGAGGCTAAATGTCATCAGATGGTGGTCCGTGGCTCAAATGGGTCTGAGAGGCTAAATGTCATCAAATGGTGGTCCGTGGCTCAAATGGGTCTGAGAGGCTAAATGTCATCAAATGGTGGTCCGTGGCTCAAATGGGTCTGAGAGGCTAAATGTCATCAAATGGTGGTCCGTGGCTCAGATGGGTCCGAGAGGCTAAATGTCATCAGATGGTGGTCCGTGGCTCAAATGGGTCTGAGAGGCTAAATGTCATCAAATGGTGGTCCGTGGCTCAAATGGGTCTGAGAGGCTAAATGTCATTGATGGTGGTCCGTGGCTCAAATGGGTCTGAGAGGCTAAATGTCATAAAATGGTGGTCCGTGGCTCAAATGGGTCTGAGAGGCTAAATGTCATCAAATGGTGGTCCGTGGCTCAAATGGGTCTGAGAGGCTAAATGTCATCAAACGGTGGTCCGTGGCTCAAATGGGTCTGAGAGGCTAAATGTCATCAGATGGTGGTCCGTGGCTCAAATGGGTCTGAGAGGCTAAATGTCATCAAAATCAAATGGTGGTCCGTGGCTCAAATGCCGAATAATTTAGGCTAATGGTTAATGGACCTTGAAAACGGTTGAAAACCATTGAGCTATTAAGCTAACACCTGCAAACACTCACCTGAGTTTGATAGACTGGAGACTGAAGACGTCTGTTTCCACAGCTTCTTGTAGAAGCTTTTTAGTTTAGTTTTTCACCAGCCTGGTAAAAACACTGACGACTCTAGTCTATATACTCGACGTCCATCTCAATTAAATCTTACATTACGAGTTATTCATTAAAACAAACGGGTTGTTGTAACAAACACTACAGCGGGGCAGCGTGGTGGGTGTCGGCGTGGGTGCGGTTACTGTTTTTTACCAGAAGGCGGCGTGGCGCGACCTGCAGGACTTAAATTCATGCACATGCGCATCCCGTGCACCACGCGCAGCTCAAGGAAATCCCCCCCCTGCTCACACACACACACACGCACGCAGGCGCACGCACACGCATGCACGCAGGCGCGCGCGCGCGCACGCACACACACACACACACACACACACACACACACACACAATGTATTTATGTATTCATTCATTCATTTCATGACAGTAAGACTGAATGACGTTACAGTATATATGGCTGCATTGAAGTGTATGATTCAACTTTTCATGGTTTATATTAAATTGTTTTAAAATGTTAGTGTTATAGTAGGCCTATAGTAAAAAGTCACGACAAAATATTAAAGAAGAGTAGCTCCAGTTGCCATGTATTGCTGTACTGCAATATATTTTGATGAGAAATATTTTTTTATGGAATATTTTATATTGGGTAAAATATACCCGTGTTTGGTGATGGTGTAACAAAAAATATGTTTAGTGTTCTAGGGCTAATAAGGTAACAAACATTATGTTGTATGAATGTAAGTGTTGAACTCTGCTTAGTCAACATTGGACTTTACATCATTAAAGGGACACTTCACCCTTTTTGCAAAATAATATATGACGTTTAGAGGATTTAGAACACTTTCCTGAGGGTCTTTATGTGTGTAAGAAGCATTCAGGTCCATTTAGAAAACAATGTTCTTTGAATGGTTGGATGGTTCTTACTGGCCCACCCATAATGGTTTGAATGTTTGGATGGATGCTATTGGCTCATCCATATAGGCCTAATGGTTTAATGGTTGGATGGATCCTATTGGCTCATCCTTAACACTTATACCGCCATTGGCCGAGATCTACATCAATTAAAGCTCATTATTTAATAAAACCATCTATACTATGTGAGTACTACCAGTGAGTCGATGTAATCCCTCCATCTGCACCTTGGTCTCCTCCCAGTGGGACGTGCATCGAGGACCTCCCTAGGGAGACGCCCGAGAGGCATCCTAACCAGATGCCCGAACCACCTAAGCTGGCTCCTTTCCAAGCGAAGAAGCAGCGACTCTATTCCGAGTCTCTCTCGCGTGACTGAACTTCTCACCCTATCTCTAAGGGAAATGCCAGTCGGGTGCAGTACTTAGTTTAGACTAGTCATTGGTTAGACCAGTCATTAGTCCTACAAACCCTCATTCTTTGTTCGGTACTTATACAATAGTATGGTACAAAACAAGTCAGTCCTTAAACCAGAAACCTAACCCTAACCTCCCACAGGGCAGCACACCTAAACCTAACCTTAACCCTCTCCCAACCCTTAACGCACCCCTCACCAACGTTAATCCGGTCGTCTTAACGCACCCCTCACCAACCTTATATCTAACCATCGGCAGCTTGTATTCGCAACCTTCGTGACCCACACTTTATGACCAATGACCATAGGTGAGAGTAGGAACGAAGACTGCTCGGTAGACAGAGAGCTTATGCCTTCTCTTCGCTACTCAGTTAGCGCGCAGTTAGTGCAAACCAAGCTGAGTACACACTGGCATCGCTGAACTGAGCTGGTCATTGGGGTCAAACTGCTGTCTGCCGAGGCACAGCATCAACAGTGATCACATAGGCTATTGTTTGACGAAACAAATGCAGGCCAAATACAACATCAAACAATGCACACACGCGGCTGTGCAACAAACAAAAAAAAGGACAAATAAAACCCTCTGGAGCATTATTTCGTCTATGATCTCCAAGTTCACCGTCCGTCTGGTGAGGTCGGTTACGACCGGGGCCGTGATCGAGGTCCTTGAATAGCTGGGGTCACTGGGGTCAACTTTTAAAATAACTCACAACCCCTGTGGGTTACTCCGATCGGATCTCGCTGTTCAACTTGTTTGTTCATGTTCAGCTCAAGACCGTCCAAACTTTGCTTCATTATTTCTGATACTTTGACAGCTTTGAACAGCAAGCGAAACTTACTGCTGTTTCGCTTGTTTTAGACGTGTCTGGCGGGCAGCCGCCTTAAACCCATGTAGAAGTTAAGGGGGTGGGATGCCATGTTTGTCAAATTACTGTCACTCACAGACAGTGGTCTTTCTTATCTTCGGACAGTAATCAAATAGTCCAACAGCTTCCTCTGATATCATTTGCTTGTTAGAGGCAACTCTAATTACACACATATTAGATGTCACTGTCAAGGATGATTTGATGATTGATTTGACCTCTATGGACCCTTTATAAAAGATTTAGCCCCCAGGTCCCTCGCAAAAATCCCAGCATTTTTTGCTAGAGGGCCAAATTCAAAATGGTGTCCGGCGCCACAGCCAAAAATGAACTTTTGATCTAGATGACCTAGAATCATGTATGAAGACACTTTTCCATACAAGTCAAGCATGAGGAATCCAAATCTGACACAATTTTAATCATAAGACCTCGTTTTGGCCCCGAAATTCAAGATTTAGTGATTTTGTGATTTAGTGATTTAGTGATTTAGTGATTTTAGTGATTTTAGTGATTTAGTGATTTTTTGTGATTTTGTGATTATTTTTTTGTGATTTTAGTGATTGTTAGTGATTTTGTGATTTAGTGATTTTTGTGTGTGATTTTTTTGTGATTTTTTGTGATTTAGTGATTTCATTAGTGTTTAGTGTTTCATTAGTGTTTAGTGTTTCATTAGTGTTTCATTAGTGTTTAGTGTTTCTTTAGTGTTTCATTAGTGTTTAGTGTTTCATTAGTGTTTCATTAGTGTTTCATTAGTGTTTCATTAGTGTGCCATTAGTGTTTAGTGTTTCATTAGTCTAGACTCTAGACTATAGTCTAGACTATAGACTATAGACTATAGTCTAGACACACAAGCACGCCAGGGAGGAGAGCTTGTACAGTACAGCAGCACTCAGTTCAGACGGGTCTGATTTTTTTAATCTTCAAAAATCATGAAAAACAACATATTATGTCATCCAAACCATGAACTATAGTATGTCGTTGTTTCATGATTTTCATAATTTTTATGTTGATGTCCTCCATATACCGTGTGTGTGTGTGTGTGTGTGTGTGTGTGTGTGTGTGTGTGTGTGTGTGTGTGTGTGTGTGTGTGTGTGTGTGTGTGTGTGTGTGCATGACAGACCACAAGTGACAGCAAGAAAGGGAAGTCGTGCGTGCGTGCGTGCGTGCGTGCGTGCGTGCGTGCGTGCGTGACAGACCACAAGTCATAGCGAGAAAGGGCAGAGACAGCGCATATGGTAACGTCAAATAGAACATGAGCAGAAGCACAAAGTGATAGACTGACAGGAATTCTGTTTTCAAAAAGGAATTGGAGACATTAACTCTGGATTACTTTTGATGTTACAAGTCTGGGCCAAGTCCAAGGTACGTATGGAGTGATAATTTTAATTTTACATTAATTCAAACTGATGCAAACTATGAAAAAAACATGTAAGAAAGAAATGGGGTTTTACAATCAAATCGAGTTTCATGAGGGTTGGTAAAGCTGTACAATCATACAGTAGATATTTATACATTTTTTGCTGTCAATTTATATCATATTCATACAGTACAGCTTTCGTAGCATTTAAAGAGTTAATATACATATCGGATGAATTGGACTTCTTTTTGGACACCTTTACAATTAGCTTTTCAACTTTGACAGATCAAAGCTGAAGTTGTGCATGCAGATGACTAATAGTTTAAACAAAGAATGACACATGACATCAGGAGATTAATTAAAAAAAATAGAGATAAGCTGTCTGTGACATATCTAAAACAACCGGAACATGTTGTTTTCAACCCGAGGGTAACAGCGTGGCTAGCGATATAGCCGACACTGTTTGTTGACCCACACGTGGAGCAGAATGCTGTGCTGCGGGCTATTGATGCCTTGAAACGAGAACTGTTGGAGAAAATAGAGGCAAAAGCGCACATTACCAGTAGACCAAGGAAGAACCTCGGCACCTCTGTCATACAAAAGATATTTTCTCTCGCAGCAGACAGCTGCACGACTGACACAACAACCAGGCCTGGTGGAGATTTGCGCTCTGTGAAGCACACGTTCCAATTAAGTGTAATATCCTCAAACCTGATTTATACTTATCACAATATCCGTTCTACAAGCTCACAATATGCCACACTGGAACAAGTTGTGAGCTTGTAGACCGGCTTTTTTTTAAATAAAAAAAGTAGAACTCAAGCGTAATTTTCGTCATGGTGATATCCTTAAAAATACCTTTACAGGATAGGAAAACACACTGGTGTAATTGGAGAGGTTTTGACCACGACAAAACATTATTAAGTGGGAAGGAATTAAGCCACGTTGCTGCGAGAATAATGTATTAAATGTGCCGACCTGAACTGCATGACAAGTCTTCCTAAGGGTAATGGGGGACATAACAGTGGCAGCGGTGGCCGAACGGATTGTGGAGCGGTCTTGATACCGGAAGGTCGCCAGTTCGAATCAGCGGTCCGACACGTTAAAATTATCACCGCTGAAGTGCCCTTGAACAAGGCATTGAACCACTAAGATGAAATGTTCTATGAGCAGGGCCTGGCTGTAAACAAGTTCTTGAGCTTAGCCCAGATACCCTGGGTAAATATAGTAATCATTTCATTTCATTTCAACTTATGTTCTAGTTGATGATCAAATTTTCACAGTTACGTTCCCTCAAATCAGATCTGAAATTAGATACAGGATACACATTAAACCACACTGAGAGACTCTGTGTTTTAGAAATGCCTCAACTGCCATGTCATATAATCATCATGTGGGGAGGAAGAGGACAATTTGCAGCTTTACAGCGTTGTGACATCCAGTTACATGACATTATAAGGTCTGCAATGCTATAAAAGTCTGTCATTGTGTAATTTGTGTTCCTGAGGCTATTCCACTCGTGTTTCATCATGCACATTCAGACAGTTGATTCCAGACATGTTTTGAAGACCATATTCATGATGGAGTCTAAGAGTTCCATTTTCGTCACCGCTAAACCCCTTATCCCTACACTTCTTTGCCTTTTTTTACTATTTTGAAAATCATTTTTGAATTATTCAACTAGCCAATCTACACTGACACGTTGTGAGCTTGTAGACTGGCCATTTTAACTATTCAAAAATGTTTTGCAAAATAGTAAAAAAAGGCAAATAAGTTTAGGGATAAGGGGTTTAGCGGTGACGAAAATGGAGCCCTAAACGTCCTACTCTCACCTGTCTTTCACCGTGGATGCCTGTACTGTAAACCAGATACTTCCTCTACAAACACAATAACATAACACAAAACGGTAAAGGTGCAGATAGTCTCTTCATTTAGGATAAAACATCCGGAAAAGACATTGCATTTAACCCATTTAGACCTGCACGATTCTAAAAAAAAAAGAAGAAAAAAAAGTCTTCTAAATCCTGACAAAAATCCTGAAAAACCTCTGTTTCTATGTCGGTGGTTCTCAACATTTTCCATGTCAAGGACCCCCAGAATTATCTGCATTTGGCCGTCGAGGTGTCGACCCCCATCTGAAAATATGTTGTTCCAGGAACCTCCCCAGAAGCAAATATTTGAGTTAAAAAGGTTCGCTCTGAAAGAATATATATTCAAAGATTTGCGCCACATTTTCACGATTTTTCAAAAATAGCAGACCTACAAGCTCGTAGCGCGGCACTCGTTTTCATAAAGATCCACTGTTGTGTAGACCAGTGGTTCCCAAAGTGGGGTCCGGGGACCCCCAGGGGTCCTTGAGGGAGTTCCAGGGGGGACCCAGCTAAATGATTATTTGTAACCAAATGGACCCTTATGGGTCTGTAACTCAGAGAGTGTACAAATGGAACCAAACGGACCCTAATGGGTCCGTTTGGTTCCATTTAAATTGGGGTACCAGAGATAGAAATGCCATTAAATCGGGGATCCGTGGCATAATGCGTGTGAAACTGGGGGTCCTTGAAATTAATCACTGCTGGAGCCGTAAAAATCCTCCCTTATCGGGGTCACTGGAATATGTTTTCAAATGGGGGGTCCGTGGCCTAATAAATGTTGATTTGGGGGTCCTTGACACGAAAAAGTTTGGGAACCACTGGTGTAGACATGTTATGAGCTACTTTCTTTCTGTCAATAAATCCCTTGCAGGTGATTATGGTGTTTGGAAGTGCTCGTGATATCACTCAACGGCCCTGCGTACCACCTGTTTGAATTTGCACATAATACAGGAGGCAGCAGTACGTTGAAAGCAAGCACTTCCAAACTCCAACACTTATAATCACATCAATGCATTAAGGAATTTCTTGATAGAAAGTATAGCGCAAAACATGTCTTTTTATGAAACAAACACTTTGCAGATATAGAAAGAGGATAGCAAGCTTTTCATACAGCTGCAATGTTGATAAATTTGACGGGAAATAAAAAAAAAAAAATTCAGGAAATTAAGAAAAAGCCATATATTTTTTAAAACAATGGAATACTGCCTCATCAAAGTTGGCATTGTGACTTTACTTTATATATCGTCAATTACTTGCATGAGAGGGGATGGAGTTAGCTGCTTTAGCAGGCAGTTTGAGGGTCCAATGGAGTTGAGAGGTTTTGTCCGAAGCGCTTTTTAATACTTTTCATTGGTTCAATAATTTTTTAACCAACACACAAGGGGTGTTAAATAACATTGATTTATGAAACAAAATCAAAAACCTCAAAAATGGAGTTAGGTGGTTTCCTCCCGACAGCGCCGATAGTATAATATAATATTTGTAGAATATAATCATGCAAAATAAGGCTTTATTTAAAAAGTGCTTTATTATGACAAATAAAGAGACAATATGCTACTAATATAGATGGTAATAAGCAACTAGTTAATGGTGAATATGTGTACCTAAATAAACGTGTTACCAAAATGTAATACAGGTGTTTGACACAAAACCCTCTCAAACCTTGATTTCCCTGTTTTGATCGGTACAGAATCTTGAAATATTCAACATGTATCACTTCCTCTTGACAATCAGTTTGGGGCTCCGACTTGTTATTGACTGTTCGAGTTAATTACCAGTAGTCTGGCTATATACAATATACGTTTTATGAACATTTATTTCATTTTCAGCTTCAGGGATGAACTCACAGACCTCTGTGTGGCACAGGCAAGGTCCTCATTGTGGGTGTAGTGGAGACTGACTTCTGCTTCATCAGGTAAGCATAGAGATATTACTGTAAAACATCAGGCAAGACTTAGGCAAGACGTGTAACCTCTGCAGTGATGTAAACAGGTACTCAATGTAAATGAGTCCCAGGATGCAGGGACGGTCTTTTAGATGAGTCCCAGGGACATGTTATGAGTCCCACTTCAACGATGTTAGGAGTCATATTTTGCCCTTTTTTATTTATTTATTTTTTACAAATTGCAGCATTTAACTCCCATTTCATTTTATATGGTTATAATGTGGTTATATTCATGTAGAAAACAGAAGAAGAAATGATTATTATAACTAAAGCTAGCAAAATAAACTAGAATAAAAAACAGTACAGTAGTACAGGAGTAGTGCATCCCGCGGATGCAGAGCTCGTTGTTTTATTGTGTACCTTACCTATAAACTACGTTTTGGTATTTTAATCTCTGCATCTGGCAACAAAGGAACATGAACATTTATTTAAGACCAACACCAATACATTTGTATTATTTTATAGTATTCCGTTGGTGCATGTACGTATGTATTATGACTAACTGGCCGATGTGGGAAAAATACAGCATGTAAAGAGGAGAGAATAATTGAATTCTGTTCATGTTCAGGATGGGTTGTACATGGAGTGATAAACAACTTGAACGATTTATGACATGGAACTCTCCGACGACTAACTCAGTAAGTTGACCACATTTCATATCATATACGTAATCATATACAGTACAAATTCGAAATAAATAGTGTATTTTAAACCATTTGCTGAACACATCTTTTAATACAAAAATAAAAAACCTTTTTTCCCTGTCCTATACATATAGGTGAGACGTGGGCAGATTGATCCAGAACCTGGTAATCATCATCATACTATCATAATAATTAACCAAATGTCTGAATGTCTGAATGTGTGTCAGAAACACTGCCGTATCTCCTCACTGCCTGCACCAATCACTCCCACTTTTCACACAGGCATTGACCATAATAATATGGAGGTCTTAACGAAGCCCTTTTTTTCAATTTAACAAATTGTAGATTAATAATGAATTTATTAGTGAATTAAAAATGCGAAAACGCACCCAGGGCGCAGTACACAAGGGGGGGGGGGGCAATATCTCACAACGGGTAAGGGCTAGTATATATAAAACGCTCCTCATACAATATAGTGACCCAATATCATGTGTGGTGATGCTGCTGTGTAGAGAGAAATGGCTAGCATAGCAATAATAAAGCCTAATTTATACTTTGTAGTATGATGATCGCTTGCTGAAAAAGCACAAGCATGTTATGCTTTAGCTATTGAAAAATAGCAGATCTACAAGCTCATAGCGCGCCACCGAGTGGCGCGCTACAAGCTTGTAGGTCTGCTATTTTTGAAAAATCGACTGACATGGAAACATAGCTTTTCAGGATGTAGAAGACATTTTTAGAATCTGATCTCAGGTCAAAATGGGTTTTAAGAGAGCTTACTGATAGGAATCTTTCAGAATGAGAGTTCCTGTCTTCTCTTCTGGGGCAATACTGAAAGATAAGAGAGAGAGAGAGGTCCTTAGAGATAAGACACATTCAACTGCACGACCAGAGAGTACAGAGAAATTATCTTTCGTTGTGGTCAGTGTTGTTTTTGTCGACTAAAACTAAGACGAAAAATGTCCGTCGACTACCTTTTTTTCACTGGCGAAAACTAAATGGAAACGAAATAAAAACTAAGCTATGATGACTAAAACTAAGACTAAATATACTGACAATTTCGTTAACAAATAGAAACTAGACTAAAATGTTAGGAAGGGACTAGTGGACAAGAGATCCAGTATAAGTCATTTTACAATTAGTTGCATGCAAGTGTATAATCAGTCATTACGGCGGCATCAAGGCCCGCCAAAATACATTTTGTTCGACTAAATCAACTGTAGATTTAGTCGACTAAAATCTCATGACATTTAGTCGACTAAAACTAGACTAACACTAAAACATTCCAGGTGACTAAAATGTGACTAAAACTAAATGAAAACTATACAAAAGACTAATGACTAAGACTAAAATCTAAATTTGCTGCCAAAAACAACAATGGTTGTGGTACCGAATTCCTTCAACCCTTTTTACAAATGTAAATACTATAGTGCATTGATACTATAAATACTATAATACTATAAATACTATAATACTATAAATACTATACTGCATTGACTGATGATGGAAGGTCTGACATGTGGATTTGCTCACATAAGCGAGTTAATTCTGACATATTTATTTTAAATGTACTTTCAGAAGAGTATATTGTTGTTGCACAGTACGACTTCAAACCAAGCACTGAAACTGATCTACCGTTCAAAAAGGGGGAAAAACTCAAGATTTTAGACTCGTAAGTGTTCTTGCAATTGCAAGTGTTGAATTCAATAATACAGAGTGAAAACTACAGTACAAGAATAAGTGCTTTTACACCACATCCAAAATGACCCTAATGTACCATCATTGTCTCGTTTGTAGAGATGGGGACTGGTGGCTGGCTAGATCCCTTGTGACCGGAGAGGAAGGGTACATACCACGGACCTATGTAGCCAAAGCAGATACGCTAGAGGTTGAAAAGTAAGTGAAATAATAATAATATCCAGCAATATACTATGACAAAGACATTCCAGAGATGGTGAATTACTGTAACACGCAATAATGGAGTTTTAAAGTAAACTGGAAAAGGGAAAAAAGACCACTTCACCACTTTTCAACCTATCGTCTCATATAATAGGTCCTCACTAATAATCATGAAAAAAATGGCGCAATTTCTTTCTACTCGGTCTGTGTCTCATAGGAGGGCTGTGGGCAGTTCAGAAACAGTCTTCCAGTGACATCATCGATGGGGAATCCAAGCTAATAGAAACTGCAGGCTTTCTAGTCCTGAAAAGTTGCAATGAGAAAATGGAAGCCATCGTTCTCATGATCATGAAAATCTAAACATTTTTGTAAAAAAAATCTTGTTTAAAAAAAAATCTGCCTAATGATGATGTCACTGGAAGACGGTTTCTAAACTGCCCACAGCCCTCCTGTGAGACACAGACTGAGTAGGAAAAAATCGTGCCATTTTATCATGATTATTAGCGAGGACCTATTATATGAAGATAGGTTGAAAAGTGGTGAAGTGGTCCTTTAATGTGAATGCATACACACCGTATGTGTAAAAAGGAGATTTACATTACATTTACATTAATTTTGACAACTTTGCCAAATAATGATGATGATAATAATAATACATTCTCAAATACAGATGGTACTTCAGAGACGTGACTAGGAAAGAGACTGAACGACTGCTCTTGGTACCAGGAAATAAGCCTGGTTGCTTCATGGTGCGAGAGAGTGAGAGCAGTTTAGGTGACTATCAGCAACCTTCTTTTATCATCATCCTCAATACATTAAATTATCTGTCTCGTGTGCATTGTCCTCACTAATGCAGATGTCTATGCAGCGTCACAGTCCCGCCCCTTACCATGGACCAGGAAATGATTCTCCGTTCATTTTCCTCATAGACATTTCAGAAAGTATTTATTTAAAGACGTTTACGCCGCGGACAAAGCCAACTGGAGTCGTGACAAATCATGACAACAAACACAATTGTTGGGGCCGAAAAAATAATTAGAAAGAAGAAACAAACGTCAGGTTACAACACTTTTTTGTTGTTTTTCTTCTTTGTAATTATTTGTTTGGTCCAAAATATTGTTTGTGTTGTCATGAGTTGCCACGACTCGAGTTGGCTTTGTCCGCGGCGTAACCGTCTTTAAATAAATACTTTCTGAAATGTCTATGGGAAAAATGCATTGGGATTCATTTCCTCGTCCATGGTAGGGGGAGGGACTGCGACGCTCTATTTCCACCCACACAATAAAATACTACATAAAAAAATATGGGCGGGAACCCCTTTTGGTGTTTTAAGCATTATGTTATACTTTAGCTATTGAAAAATAGCAGATCTACAAGCTCATAGCGCAGCACCGAGCTAAATTTGGAATATATATTCTTTCAGAGAACATTTTTAACTCAAATCTTTGCTTCTGGGGGGGTCCCTGGAACAACATATTTTCAGATGGGGGTCGGAGGCCAAATACATATCATTCTTGGGGTCCTTGACATGAATAGTTTGAGCACCACTGATATAGAAACATTAGGTTTTTCAGAAAACGGTCGTGATTTAAAAGACATTTTGTAGAATCGAGCTCAGGTTTAAATGAATGTAAGTTAAAAATGACTCTACCTTAATTGTGCATGCAGGGTCCTGCTCAATGTCTGTCAGAGACTTCGTACCTGGACTAGGAGATGTGGTCAAACACTATAAGATCCGGACCATGGACAACGGTGGCTTCTACATCTCCCCCAACAAAACGTTCCCTTCCATGCAGCAGATGATTAAATACTACGGCCGTGAGTATTAATAATTATCACACAATGAATGTTTAACTCTATATGTACCTGTCCTAGTGTATAGTGGGGCAGCGGTGGCCTAAGGGTTAGAGGAGCGCCCTTGTTGCCGAAAGGTGGCCGGTTAGATTCCCCGGACGGGCAGGAAAAATCTGGGTGGGGAAGTGATTGTCATCACTCACCCAACACCACTGAAGTGCCCTTGAGCAAGGCACTGACCCCCCCAACAGTGGAGCTGATTGATTGATTGAAGAATTTATTAACAGTTTGCAGAATTACAGTACATTTCAAGCACAAACTCAATACAAAGGCTGTTAACTGTGAGTGGACGACCCAATTAAGCATTACACTTGTTTCCAATAGGGTCCACCATGTTCAAATCATCAAAACATTTAGAGACGTACAAATAGACACTTCTATAGACAGAACAGGAATTCATCAAAAAGGAGGTAAAAAGGGAAAAGAAATATATACAGTGAGGGGAAAAAAGGGGGGGGCGGGGGGGGGATTCAGATTTTACGGGGGCCAGTTTCGAATTGCTTTGAGAGCGGTTTTGAAGGAGTCAAGGGATTCGCATGTCTTAATGACAGTTGGTAGGGCGTTCCACATTTTGGTGGCATAGGAGCGAAAAGAATTTAGTCCCTTGTTTGTGCCGAATCTGGGTTGTACATGGTTCGTTGCACTCCCTCTGGTGTTGTGGGTGTGGACTTCGTTAACATTAAGGAAGTATCTAGACAGGTACATGGGTATCTTGGTGGTGTATCGAATCTTGTATCGAAGCTGCTTAGTGGCCAACAGTATAAGACTGTGGTTGTACTGGTCAGCTCCCAGGTTTTAATGTGCGTGTCTGTCTGTGTGTCTCTATGTGCAGGGCGTTGCTGAAAATGAGCACTTGTGCTCAGCTACTACCCTGGGTAAATAAAGGTTAAAAAAAGAAAATAGTATAGTTGATCAGGATCCCCCAGGGGTCTAACACTGTTTTTATCCCCCCTCCACACCAGCTCTCTCTTCTTTGAAAATAACGATTTACTTTTGTACAAGCTCACAGCATGGTGCGTTTGTGACACGTTGTGAGCTCGTAGATCAGCTCTCCAGGAGGGGCTGAGATGCTTTAGCGACGTTTGTCTCTCTATTTTTCGCCAAATGTTGTGCTATTACGACTTGCCCAGCAGAATAGGGACCACAGGGGTTATGGATAACTACAAGTGTTTACACAACTATAGAGCCATTTCAGAGTCACAATTACATATCGAAAACAAGGAGGCAACCTGCTTTAACTGAATGTATAATATATGAAGACTGCAGACATAGTACAGTATGTGTGATCATAATCCTAATTGTTAACCAAAGGCTATAATCTGAAATGCTTGTGAAGGTCTATGCAGTTCATGTACTATGACAAGAGCAATGAATTCTTCTCTTCTATGGTGAGGTCACAGCTCCCATGAAGCTCATTAGACGTTTTAGCTTCTCATGAGCAGAGGCACGCACGCACGCACGCACGCACGCACGCACGCGCGCACGCGCACGCACACGCACACACACACACACTGACAGTGTTTGTTGAAATATAATGCTTCCAATGTTTGTGTCACCAAAGATGATGCCTTGTAACGCCAGGGCTCCACCGGACGCGTTGCGTCTCCGTCGCGTGCGTCAAAAAACGCACCGGTTCAATTTTAATGCACGCGTCGCGTCTCCGTCAACGCAACGCAACGCGGGCAGTGGAGCCACCCTTCATTGATTAAAAAGGGAACATTCCCTGACGGTGACGGAGACGCGACGCTGACGCGCCTGGTGGAGCCCGGACGTTACAGTGTTACGGCCGGGCTCCACCGGGCGCGTCAGCGTCGCGTCAGTGTCGCGTCTCCGTCACCGTCAGGGAATGTTCCCTTTTTAATCAATGAAGGGTGGCTCCACTGCCCGCGTTGCGTTGCGTTGACGGAGACGCGACGCGTGCATTAAAATTGAACCGGTGCGTTTTTTGACGCACGCGACGGAGACGCAACGCGTCCGGTGGAGCCCTGGCGTTAGCCTACATGAAACTCAGCAGTAGTAATAGTGCAGTAATACATTGTAAAATCCTTAATTTAACTCTAATGTATACCTACAAATGTAACCAAGGTTGTCCACTTTGCCACTTTCACAGATACAAATGGATAAATGAACAATTTTACTACTTATTTTGTACTATAGTGGCTATTTGAGATCAGCTCCATTACAATTGTCCATCCATCCATCTTCAACCGCTTATCCATAGTCGGGTCGTGGGGGCAACAGCTCCACCAGAGAGCTACATATACTTCCCTCTCCAGGGCAACATTAGTTTTACAATTACAACATTAGTATAATTGAGTACCACAGACGAATAACAGTCTAAGTCCACACTATTGATCCATAATATATAAATGATAGATAAGGGTTCAGGACAACGAGGCCTTTTCGTGGAGGTGTCAGTCTGAAATTTGGACTTAGACTGTTTTTCGTCTGTGGTACTCAATTGTCTTGTTGGGTATTGTTTGGGCATGCTCTAGGTACATCAGATGGACTGTGCCAACGTTTGACTGTCCCTCCTAAGTCGAAGATGCCACAGCGGCCGTGGGCACAAGATGAATGGGAGATACCGCGTGAGACCCTGAAGATGGTGAAGAAGCTCGGGGCTGGCCAGTTTGGAGAAGTGTGGATGGGTGAGCGACAAAAGTCAATGATCACAGGTTTACAAATGGAAACATGTGTTGCATTCGCCTTTAATGTTACAAGCAAAAAATGCGTCATGTAGCGCCTTGTTATCAGCTTGCCGGGCATTGTCTGAGTTAAAGTTGATCGGTTAGGGGCACGGTGGCACAGTCTGTAGTGCTGTCGCCTCACAGCTAGAAGGTCAGTCCGCTGCCCCCCCAGGTTGGCAGAGGAAGTGTAGCGCCCAGGATTACATTAGATAATTGGCACTGGGTGAAAAAACTGGGTTACAAAATCGTGGGATAAAAACATTATTAAAAAAAAAAAATCGGTTAGCCAGGGGTGCCCAGTGCCCACAATCTTTGACTTGGGAGCTACTTTCAAAATGACCAGCTCAACAAGATCTACTGACCGAAAAAATATATACCATTGCTGAAAATAGTTTAAATATGGAATAGCGGTGCTGGCGTTACATATAAGACAAATGCACTAAGGAATGGGAAATAGAGGGTGAGAAATGGAATACGTAGGGGTTTTTTTGTATTTAATTTGTAATGCTACTGACATTTGTGCACAGCAACTCTTGAAAACAAAATATTTCATTGTGGGTTTCAGCTGATCAGGCCCTTTTTGATGTCAATCAATCGAGACACCTTAATTCAAGTGGCAGATGCCAAAAATGAAATATTCTTTAGTCTTGTGATCTATACCTGCACAGCCTTTGTGATCTACTGGTAGATAGCGATCTACCATTTGGGCACCCCTGTTCTCGAGATATGCGGCGGTACACGATAGACTAAGCCGATGCCCACTGTGAATTATGGGAACATATTGCACTGTGATGATGCTATAATACAGGGGTTCTCAACGTTTTTGTCCGGGGACCCCCGGAAATGCTTTGGCAATGTCTCGGGACCCCCGCCCCGCCCCCTCCCGACCCCCAATATAAATTGACTGCTACAATAACCTTAAACCATTTTGGGCGGGAACCCCTTTTGGTGTTTTAAGCATTGTTATAATTTAGCTATTGAAAAATAGCAGATCTACAAGCTCATAGCGCGCCACCGAGTGGCACGCTACGAGCTTGTAGGTCTGCTATTTTTGAAAAATCGTGAAAATAAAATTTAAAAAAAATAAAATAAAATTTTTTAATAATTTGGGGACCCCCTAAAATAATTTGGCGACCCCCCGAGGGGTCGCGACCCACGGGTTGAGAACCCCTGCTATAATAAACCATATTCACAATCACAAGCCAGCCGTATTTCTCTTATTGTATGTATCACTTCATACTCAGTCAGGGTGTGGCCAAAACCACCGGTTGGAGCGAAAAGCAGTTACATCTGCACAGTTTCGCCACAGTATTACAGTTAAACTGTGTTGGCATGGAGCTTCTTTTGTTTACACAGTGTGAACAGAGTCAATAGTTGCTCACATGGTGTGACCTCATGAACAGGGACGTTCACACATAGACATCAAAGGGGGCTTCAGCCCATGCCCTTTTTCCCGTCTGTAAAACAACTGAGAGACTGCCCTCTCCAGACCATGAATGCAGCATTTACTACACGGTGAAAGAAATGCAAAACGCCACTGCCTTTCCTTTCCATGCCATACCGGAAGGAAGGCAGCATTCAGGAGAATTGCTTGTTTTTCTCCAAAGTCTCCTGAACTTTAACATGCAGTATTTTGCGTTGAACAAATGCGTTTAGAAATCCATGTCGTTAGACCGCATCTCCACTAGCTAAAGAGTGCTGGGTTGCGCCCCGACAATAGCTGATCTACAAGCTCTCAACGCGTCGCAGCGCGACGCGTTGTGAGCTTGTAGATCTGCTATTTTTGTCCAAAAGTGCCCTCTTACGGGATTTCAGCCCCTGCCTCTCTAACACGTCCCTGCTCATGAATTACGGAATGTGACATCATAAACTACACTTGAAGGCCATTATTATAGATTTATAGTGCATGTTACCACGGAAACGGTCAGTAGTGTGACGTCGGGCCACGACGTCACGCTACCCTATAAAAGAGGACATAGGCGTCCAGAAGGATGTGTTCCCCAGGATCATCTCAGCAGTAAGACCCACAAGATATAGCTACGCGTACCAGTACCAGGCAAGACCAAGGAGGTATTCCATCTAGCAAGACGAAGGTTGACTCAGAGGTGCCAGGACAACAACACCATATAAATACATATCACCAATACAAAAAGAGGTCTCAAGCCCCGATCAAGACTCCCTCTTACATCAACAGCCCTTAGACAGCTGCCTATATATAGGAATATAGTAGGGAATCGTCTTTACAGTGCATCATTTATTTGACTACAGGTTACTACAAGAACCACCAGAAGGTGGCCATCAAGACCATGAAGGAAGGGACCATGGAGCCCGGGGCCTTCCTGCAGGAGGCCAACCTGATGAAGCAGCTGCAGCACGAGAGACTGGTCCGCCTCCACGCCGTGGTCACCCAGGAGCCCATCCTCATCGTCACCGAGTTCATGGTCAACGGTGAGACCATGAGGGAGAGAGAGAGAGAGAGAGAGAGAGAGAGAGAGAGAGAGCAAAGCAAAGTTACTATATTTACCCAGGGTAACTGGACTAAGCATCAGATACTTGTTTCCAGCCAGGCCCTGCTCATAGAACATTTCATGGTAGTGGTTCAATGCCTTGCTCAAGGGCACTTCAGCGGTGGTAATTTTAACGTGCCGGTCCGGGGATACGAACTGGCGACCTTCCGGTATCAAGACCGCTCCGCAAACCGTTCGGCCACCGCTGCCAAGAGAGAGAGAGAGAGACTTTATGTAGACTTAGATAGTATTTTAAACAGACTTATAGACATAGACAGCACTAGAATTGTTTTTTATGTAGTCATAGCACTTTATAGTACACATGTATAATATATATAAAAAAATCACACCCGTGTGAACTGAGTGGTGTAAGGTTTTATATAGCATGATCAGCTGTGGTCTGACGTAATGTCTGACGTAATGAAATAAGGTAAGGTATTATGTAGCCTGATCAGCTCTGATCTGACGTAATGAAATCACACCCGGATGTGATTTCACAACTGGCTTTTTTTGTGCAGAGAAAATGACCACGGTTGCTACGGTCATCCAGTTCACCCGGGTGTGATTTAATTACGTCAGAAATTATTTTGAACATAGCAACCATGGTAATTTTTTTATGCACACAAAAGCCAGTTGTAGGAGTGGTTTACACCACTCAAATATAGTATAGTATGTATAGTTTACATAGATACTCCACTGTTACGTTCTTAGTTTATGCATGATTCATGATAGCTACCTTTTATATATGTGATGTATGCCATGCTTTTGTATTGCTTAATGTAAGTCGCTCTGGATTAAGAGCGTCTGCTAAATGCCTAAATTGTAAATTGTAAATTGTGAGAGAGAGAGAGAGATTTTGGGCTCTATTTTTCGTCCATGCTAAACCCCTTATGCCTAAAATACTTTGTCTTTTTAGCCTGTTTTCTCAACTCGCTTTTTTCTGCAAGACATTACTCTATAAGCCATATCTCTCAAAAACTGGTGCGTCAAACTGCTTTCACATGACATTAGAAAAAAATCCAATGGCTCAATGGCCTCAAATTTGGCCATTGAGCCATAATAAAGGCAAAGTAGTTTAATTAAAATCTTAGCTAAATATAATTGTATTTTTTCATGAATGGTTATTTGATACTGTCCAACGCCCATGCATCTGGAGCTAATTAAGTGGATGTGTGAATATTTACATTGCAAAAGACAAATTATGAAAGTCACTCTAAAGTAACGAATCAACCCTTTCTTTTATTTGCAGGAAGTCTTCTGGACTTTCTTCAGACGGATGCAGGGAAACGGCTGAAGCTAACCAAACTGATAGACATGGCAGCACAGGTGGGTTAGTTAGGGCTGAGGCTAACCAAACTGATAGACATGGCAGCACAGGTGGGTTAGTTAGGGCGGAGGCTAACCAAACTGATAGACATGGCAGCACAGGTGGGTTAGTTAGGGCTGAGGCTAACCAAACTGATAGACATGGCAGCACAGGTGGGTTAGTTAGGGCTGAGGCTAACCAAACTGATAGACATGGCAGCACAGGTGGGTTATTTAGGGCTGAGGCTAACCAAACTGATAGACATGGCAGCACAGGTGGGTTAGTTAGGGCTGAGGCTAACCAAACTGATAGACATGGCAGCACAGGTGGGTTAGTTAGGGCTGAGGCTAACCAAACTGATAGACATGGCAGCACAGGTGGGTTAGTTAGGGCTGAGGCTAACCAAACTGATAGACATGGCAGCACAGGTGGGTTAGTTAGGGCTGAGGCTAACCAAACTGATAGACATGGCAGCACAGGTGGGTTAGTTAGGGCTGAGGCTAACCAAACCGATAGACATGGCAGCACAGGTGGGTTAGTTAGGGCTGAGGCTAACCAAACCGATAGACATGGCAGCACAGGTGGGTTAGTTAGGGCTGAGGCTAACCAAACCGATAGACATGGCAGCACAGGTGGGTTAGTTAGGGCTGAGGCTAACCAAACCGATAGACATGGCAGCACAGGTGGGTTAGTTAGGGCTGAGGCTAACCAAACTGATAGACATGGCAGCACAGGTGGGTTAGTTAGGGCTGAGGCTAACCAAACTGATAGACATGGCAGCACAGGTTGGTTAGTTGACCCATTTAGGCCTGACGTCAACATTTTAAAAAGTTGTCTTCTAAATCTTGACAGTTTTCAGAAAAACCCCCATCTGAAAATATGTTGTTCCAGGCAGGACCTCACCCAGAAGCAAAGATTTGAGTTAAAAACGTTCGCTCTGAAAGAATATATACCGGTATTCAAAGATTTGCACCACATTTTTAAGATTTTTCAAAAATAGCAGACCTACAAGCTCGTAGCGCGGCACTCGGTGCCGCACTATGAGCTTGTAGATCTGCTATTTTTCAATAGCTAAAGTATAACATAATGCTTAAAACACCAAAAGGGGTACCCGCCCAGAATGGAAAAATATGTCATGGCTTCTAGTTTATTTTAGAACCACTCACTCTTGGTAAAATATGTATTAATTATACTGTATCGCATGTGGCTCCTGCTTTTTTGTTTTTACAATTCGAGTTGAATTACATTATTAGTCCAGTGGTTTTCAACCATTTTCATTTCAAGGCCCATTATTAATTTGGCATTTGAGCCACGGACCACCATTTGATGACATTTAGCCTCTCTTACACCCGAGAGGCCGATACCAAAGAATATTTTGTTGTCGGTTAATAATTTGTCCACAATTCCATGCTGTATTGAAACGTTGATCAAAGTAACAATTATTTTACATTGTTCTATTTGTGTAAGACTTCTTATAAATTGACCAATGTAGATGTTTAACAATAATGTAACTCTTAAGAGTTCAAGATCTAATAATAAGGGTCCATTTGGTTCCCAACTCTCCATCATTTAGCTGCATGGGGACCACCTGGAACCTCCTCAAGGACCACTGGTGGTCTCCGCACCACTGGTTAGAAACCACTGCATTAGTCGACAGTTATTTGCGTATATGTACTGATCGCGATATACGCCAATTAACACCTGATTGTACAACAGCTGTCTCGAACATCTCCATACTCAGCTTCATGCTGACGATCATCATCTCTATTTATAGCTGGGTGTACTGTAGTAGGATACACACTTATAACGTCCACATAAACTGTGAGGTTTCTGTGGCGAGGCTCTTCCTCTTCAGGCTGCAAAACCGCATTTCTGCGTCAATTATTAACATCCGGACAGGAAATTGTTAAGCTCTCCCACCCCAGTGTGCCCACCCCCCTCGAGGCGACATGCTTCAGCTTCCTGTGAGGTATCCTGTTAGTTGATGAGCGCGCGCGCGCACACACACACACACACACACACACACACACACACACACACACACACACACACACACACACACACACACACACACACACACACACACACACACACACACACACACACACACACACACACACACAGGGCAATTCTTTTTTATATATTTTTTGCAATGGCAGATTCGGTTGGTTTCCAGGATACACGTCCCAACCTTTAAAGATACCTCTTTATTTTATACCACATTTATTTATTTACCTTTCTTTTATTTCACCTTCTATAAATGAGGTCTTCATGAATGAATTCATGCGGCCGCAACCTCTAAAAGTCGTGATGTGTAGATCTGCTATTTTTGAAAGATTTTAAAATGTGTCTCAAATCTATATATTCCTAAAATATATATTCCTGTAGAGCGAACGTTTTTAACTCAAATCTTTGCTTCTGGGGGAGTCCCTGGAACAACATATTTTCAGATGGGGGTCGGCGGCCAAATACATATATTTTTTGGGGTCCTTGACATGAAATATTGAGAACCACAGAAGTGAACATGAGGTTTTTCAGAAAATTGTCATGATTTAGAAGATTTTTTTTATTTATTTCGACGTCAGGCCTAATGCCTTTACTACTATATCTCCCTGTTGTCTCTTCATGTGGACAGATAGTAAACTCTACTATAATAAACTACGGATAATAAACGTATTAAGGATAATAAACTACTATACCTCCCTGTCGTCTCTTCATGTGGACAGATAGTAAACTATACTATAATAAACTACGGATAATAAACGTATTAAGGATAATAAACTACTATACCTCCCTGTCGTCTCTTCATGTGGACAGATAGTAAACTATACTATAATAAACTACGGATAATAAACGTATTAAGGATAATAAACTACTATACCTCCCTGTCGTCTCTTCATGTGGACAGATAGTAAACTATACTATAATAAACTACGGATAATAAACGTATTAAGGATAATAAACTACTATACCTCCCTGTCGTCTCTTCATGTGGACAGATAGTAAACTATACTATAATAAACTACGGATAATAAACGTATTAAGGATAATAAACTACTATACCTCCCTGTCGTCTCTTCATGTGGACAGATAGTAAACTATACTATAATGAACTACGGATAATAAACGTATTAAGGATAATAAACTACTATACCTCCCTGTCGTCTCTTCACGTGGACAGATAGCTGAAGGCATGGCTTTCATTGAGAAGCAGAACTACATCCACAGAGACCTGCGGGCAGCCAACATACTGGTCAACGAGACGCTGCACTGCAAGATAGCGGACTTTGGCCTGGCCAGGGTCATAGAGTCTGAATACACAGCACAGGAAGGTACAGTACACCGGGATCCAGGGACGTGCACACATACTGTAGACATCAAAGGGGGCTTCAGCCCCTGCCCTTTTACCCGTCTGTAAAACAACTGCCCTCACCAGAACACGAATGAATGCAACATATACTGATGGTGGAAGAAATGCAAATGCCACTCTTTTCCATGCCATGCCCGGAAGGCAGCATTTTGCGTTGAACAAATTATAGATATAAAATAGCTGATCTACAAACTCTCAACGCGTCGCATTGCGCCGCGTTGTGAGCTTGTAGATCTGCTATTTTTGTCCAAAAGCGCCCCCTTACGGGATTTCAGCCCCTGCCCCTCTAACACACTCTGCATGTCCCTGACAGGATCAACTTGATCTTGTATAATGACTACATTATACAAGTGTGTTCAAGTAAGTTACCATAAGGCAGTGGTTCCCAACCTTTTCTAGATCATTCACTTGAAAATCTCGCAACTGTTCACGGCCCATGACCTACATGGGTGTGCAACTTTGACGATGGAGAGGGCCACTATATTTCCACACTCACTCCAGAGGGCCACTATATTTCCACACTCACTCCAGAGGGCCACTATATTTCCACACTCACTCCAGAGGGCCACTATATTTCCACACTCACTCCAGAGGGCCACATTGCATAGCAATAATAGCCGATCTACGAGCTCAAAACATGTTGCACTGCGACACGTTTTGAGCTTGCAGATCAGCTATTATTGCAATATTTGAATTGAAATCCTGAAAAGTAACATTTTAATTTAATTTCAAATGCCTTTCAAATGCCTTTAATTATAGTTGTTAACTTTATGAACTAAATACAAATACATTGGACATAAAAAAAGACAATAACATTTTAATACTAGTCATTAAAATACTAATATAGACTGAAGTAATTATAGGGTTATGTTTGCATGTTTGGAATTATAACAGCTGAAATCAATCAACACATCAGTATTCCAATATTAACCTGAGGGCCACATTAAGTGAAGATGGGGGCCGCATGTGGCCCCTGGGCCACCATGTTGCCCATGTATGACCTACACTACAGTATGTGACCATTCAACATGGCAGCCAAATAAATGGCTACCATGCCAAGTGGTCAGATGGGTTGGCCGCGTGGATTTTCACAGCATGTTTATTTTAATTCTCAAACTATTTTTGGCTTGCATCGTATACTTTAAGTTACCTATTTATAGGTATCAAAATGAAAACTCATTTTCATCTTTTTTGACACTTCTTTTTTTGTATATGAATTTAACATTTTATCATTGAAGTCGCTGCCATAAGGTTCCATTTGGTTTCATTTTGTACCCTATTTCAGGGGTTCTCAACGTTTTTGGCCGGGGACCCCCGGAAATGCTTTGGCAATGTCTCGGGACCCCCGCCCCGCCCCCTCCCGACCCCCAATATAAATTGACTGGTTCAAGGTTCAAGGTTCAAGGTTGTGCTTTATTGTTACATCTTGTGTACAGGTACATAAGAGTAAAACTTATTTTTGTTTGGCTTCCTTCAGACAATGCAGCAGCAATAATATAATACGACAATATAATACAATATAATACGACATCAAAACAGCAAAACACAGCAAACAAAAAAGAATATAGAGTGCAAAAAAGAGCAAAAATATAATACGACATCAAAACAGCAAAACACAGCAAACAAAATAGAATATAGAGTGCAAAAAAGAGCAAACAAGTGTAGAAAAAGAGTATCATATGTACATGTGCATGTTTTCCTTGTAGTAGGACAATTATTATTATTATAGTATTCTTTTATTATTAACTTCACAGTAGACTATGTTCAATAACCTTAAACCATTTTGGGCGGGAACCCCTTTTGGTGTTTTAAGCATTGTTATAATTTAGCTATTGAAAAATAGCAGATCTACAAGCTCATAGCGCGCCACCGAGTGGCGCGCTACGAGCTTGTAGGTCTGCTATTTTTGAAAAATCGTGAAAATAAAATTTAAAAGTTTTTTTTTTTTTTTGAAAATAATTTGGGGACCCCCTAAAATAATTTGGCGACCCCCCCGAGGGGTCGCGACCCACAGGTTGAGAACCCCTGCCCTATTTGTACGCACTAAATTCACACTCAGGGTATTGCTGTGTAAATGATGTAGCTGTTCCAGATGCATTGCAAAACTCATTTTGTTAACTCCTGGGGCCAGACTTGCATTCATTCATCAGTGCATTTTGTGCCGGTAAGGTTCATGGGAACATGCTGGCAGCAGATACTGTAATTATGCAGTCGTCTAAATCAGGGGTTCTCAACCCGTGGGTCGCGACCCCTCGGGGGGTCGTCAAATTAGTTTGGGGGGGTCCCCAAATTATTATTTTTTTAAAAGTTTGTTTTTTGTTTGTTTTTTCACTTTTTTTCAAAAATAGCAGACCTACAAGCTCGTAGCGCGCCACTCGGTGGCGCGCTATGAGCTTGTAGATCTGCTATTTTTCAATAGCTAAATTATAACAATGCTTAAAACACCAAAAGGGGTTCCCGCCCAAAATGGTTTAAGGTTATTGTAGCAGTCAATTTATATTGGGGGTCGGGAGGGGGCGGGGCGGGGGTCCCGAGACATTGCCAAAGCATTTCCTGGGGGGTCCCCGGCCAAAAACGTTGAGAACCCCTGGTCTAAATGCATTGTGAAACAAACACAGCTTAAAAGCTGCACAGGTTTGGAATTTGGATGCTTGAAACAGGCTGAAGAACTACATTTAGTGATGCTGACATTGATTAACACCAAACATTTTGTAGGGACATAATGCAACTCCAACTGGGAGGAATGGGGCCACTTTTGAATAAAATAAAAATAAAAAACCGGTAGACTACATCAGGAATCATAACAAACTGATGGCAGTACGTTGGGACAGATACGACCGCAGGCTGGGATATTCCAGCTGCAGTGCTAGTGTAGATTAATGTAGCTTATTATTATAATATTATCATTATATCCAGATGGATAGACTATTTTTGGATAAGAGATTTACTGTATAGACATTATGTGCAAATATAAAATAGCTGTGATACTTATATGTAAGTGGTTATGGTGAAATAAACCATTAACACTGGTTAGTTTGGAGGGGGCGAGGGGACTATGACATCACCGTTTCAGCAAATTAGGCGGCATTCGCTGTACACACGGAGACGTGAAAGTCGCGTCTCCAAACTTTCCCACTCTGGAAGGTAGTTTCAAAATTAGCCGTTAAAGTCCCCCAAAACGCCGTCTCCGTGTGACAAAAAGGGCAGATCGGCTAATTACTTGCCCGAGAAACACCGAAATCGTCCTCGTCTGGATTACCCCTAAAACAAGTGGCATGACTATTGCCCAATTGGAACGTTTGTGCCAGAGATAGCCTACAGATGTGGCTTCGAGTTAAGAGCACGCTAATTATTGCGTGACTGCCTTAAGTGATTCTCTCAGCATGTTTTCAAGACTTATCTGTAGTACAATCTGTCTTCTTGCTGCATTTGCTGTCATTTCCACCACAAGAAGCTTCCTTTAGCCTGCCTGCACTAAAATAAGCACCTTCTTTTCAGAGGCAAAGCAATTCTGTGTAAAACTGCATGATCAACCACACTTATTAGCAGCACTTACTATCAGGCCTGAAGGTTAGAGGAGCAAGCTAAGTGGACATATTGGGCTCCATTTTCGTCACCGCTAAACCCCTTATCCCTAAACTTCTTTGCCTTTTTTTACTATTTTGAAAAACATTTTTGAATAGTTCAACTAGCCAATCTACATTGACACGTTGTGAGCTTGTAAACTGGACATTTTAACTATTCAAAAATGTTTTGCAAAATAGTAAAAAGAGGCAAAGAAGTTTAGGGATAAGGGGTTTAGCGGTGATGGAAATGGAGCCCAAAGTTCTCAGTTCGATCCACTGAACCAGCAGGTAAAATATGGGCGTGGAAGTAAATGAGCACCACTAAATTAGCACTAACCCTCCCTCAAAACCCATTGTTGAACTGCTCCTAAAGAGTTTGTGATCATAACAATTATCACCAAAATAATTCCAAAAGGAAATGCTTAATAAATGGCTCTAACTTGCTATATGCCTACTGTCTGGCTCCCTTATAAATGGTAAATGGTGCATTTATATAGCGCCTTTATCCAAGGCGCTTTTACATAGATTGTGCATTACATTCACACACATTCATACACCGATGGCAGCGGAAACCATGCAAGGCACCAACCTGCACATCAGGAGCAATTAGGGGTTCAGAGTCTTGCTCAAGGACACTTCGACACTAACTCTGGGGGAGCTCGGGTTCGAACTGGTAACCTTGTGGTTCCCATTCAGCCACTCTACCCCCCTGAGCCACCACTGCCTATGTTGCTATTCATATCCACTAGGTGGCATTGCTGATACAGTATTCAGTATCTGGTAATCTAGAAAAATGAGTCTGGATCAAGGTGATCCTATTCTGAAGTTCTTTGAACTACCGGGACAAAATCTGGCTGGATTGTCTGATCCTGGATCACAAAATATAGGATTTCAAAATCTGATCAGATCAGATATCCATAAAGGTTTTGAACTCCTGAGTCCTGGGCCCAGGTGTTTAAGTGTGTGAATGTGAAGCAGAGCATTGCTGAAAAATAACCCAGGCTGATTGACAAACAAATCATGTGTGATCCTCCCTTAAATGCATATTTACAAATGTTCCAATCTACAGTAAGTCAGAGATGTGATGTCAGTTACAGGAAACCGTTGACTAAGTTACAGAGAAATCATAACAAAACAACAAACAAAAATTAACAACAAAATTCAGTGATTTGTTCAGTAATTTCATGAAGAAACCAAAGAAATTCTATAAATTAGAAGTTAGAACACAAAATGTTTAAGATGTAGTGAAAACAGTCAATCTACAAGATCACAATGCGGCACAAAGCAATGCGTTGTGAGCTTGTAGATCAGCCATTTTAGGTCCCGGGGCGAGACATCACATTTCTCTTTTGGGTCACAGGCTAAAAAGGTTTGGGAACCACTGCTCTGTACACTATAGAGCTCCGAAGTCTGACGTCACTTTCAGTAGAGGTCGTCAATCTCCAGGTTCATGTATTTGTTTATTTGCATTGAGATCCCCAAACGGCGATTTTAGGTCGCTTCATATAAGAACTGTGTTTGAAAAATAAACCGACCACCTCGGCGTTTCTGTCAGGGGAGTGGCTGTGCGTCGTTAATGATGTCCATTCATATTTGATACAGCCAGTTTCTAGAGAAAATGGAATTAATGTGACCGCAAAAGCCTTGAAACTACATATGAATGCAATGTCGCTGAGCATATACGTCACGCCCAGCTGTCAAAAAAGGCCGGGGTGATCGGTTTATTTTTCAAACACAGTTCTTATATGAGGCGATCTAAAATCCCCCTATGGAGAGTACAATGCTTATAAAAACATACATGAACCTTTGCGCTCACTGCCCTCTACTGGTAGTAGAGGGCAGTGACGTCAGGACTTCGGTGCTCTATACCAGAGGTTCCCAACCACTGGTACTAGTAGCCCCCCTGGTGGGGTGGTACACAGAGGAGTCGCCCAAAAAAAAGACTAAAGTGGAATGAAATATTTACATTACTACAGGTAGGTCTTCTGACCAAAGCAATTGGTTGAAATATAGGCTCTCCAGCCGTGCTGAAATGAGCATGACAGCACACCTAGCCATGAATAGAAGATTTGAGAACCATCAGTTGTGCTGATTGGTGATTAGACGGAGTTTTGTCAGAGCAGCAGCATTATTGGCTTAGGAATGGAACAAAAAGGGCAGGTATTACGCTACTGTATTTTCAGTTATTATGGTGGTGCTTGGAGAGCCAAACCAATGCACTATACCAGGGGTTCTCAACGTTTTTGGCTGGGGACCCCCGAAAATGCTTTGGCAACGTCTCGGGACCCCCGCCCCGCCCCCTCCCGACCCCCAATATAAATTGACTGCTACAATAACCTTAAACCATTTTGGGCGGGAACCCCTTTTGGTGTTTTAAGCATTGTTATAATTTAGCTATTTAAAAATAGCAGATCTACAAGCTCATAGCTTGTAGCTCATAGCTCATAGCTTGTAGCTTGTAGGTCTGCTATTTTAGAAAAATCGTGAAAATAAAATTGGAAAAAAAATCATTATTTTTTTATTTTATTTTTAAATAATTTGGGGACCCCCTAAAATAATTTTTGGCGACCCCCCCGAGGGGTCGCGACCCACGGGTTGAGAACCCCTGCACTATACCATGTGTCTCTCTGGATGACTAGGAGCCAAGTTCCCCATCAAATGGACCGCCCCGGAGGCCATCAACTATAACCATGTAACCACTATACCATGTGTCTCTCTGGATGACTAGGAGCCAAGTTCCCCATCAAATGGACCGCCCCGGAGGCCATCAACTATGGCACGTTCAGCATCAAGTCAGACGTGTGGTCCTTTGGAATCCTCCTGACAGAAATAGTCACCTACGGCAGAATACCATACCCAGGTAAGATACGGCAGAATACCATACCCAGGTAAGTGGAAACAACTGGAAATGGTAAATGGTAAATGGTGCATTTATATAGCGCCTTTATCCAAGGCGCTTTACATAGATTGTGCATTACATTCACCCATTCACACACACATTCATACACCGATTGCGGCGGAAGCCATGCAAGGTACCAACCAGCACATCGGGAGCAATTTGGGGTTCAGTGTCTTGCCTAAGGACACTTCGACATGTAGACAGGAGGAGCCGGGATTCGAACCGCCGACCCATGGATCATTGGACGACCTGCTCTACCTCTTGAGCCACAGTCGCCACAGTCACCAATAATTGTATTGTATATAATCTAGCATACTGTACTGCAGTTATTCTCAATCCACTTTTAATTTCAAAGATCCCCATAACTCTTAAGAGTGTACAGTACGTCCCTCGACCCCACTGTTGCACCTTCTCAGAATGGCTAGAATGTCAGTTCCCTATAATATTATCATCAACAACCAAACCTCAATAGACCCATGGCTGAAACTAAATTAACACTTTTTTTCAGTGTAGAGGTAGTATTAGTAACACATAGGCTTTCTTTTTTCTCCTCACTAGGGATGACCAACCCAGAGGTCATTAGGAACCTGGAGAATTTATACCGCATGCCGTGCCCTGAGGGCTGCAACGACGAGCTCTATGGCCTTATGATGCTCTGCTGGAGGGAGAGGCCAGAGGAAAGGCCTACCTTTGAATATCTGCAGGCCACCCTTAATGATTTCTTCATCGCCACAGAGGGACAGTATGAGATGCAGCCCTGATGATGATGAGCGAAAACCTATAGGCCTACTTTCAAAGCACGCTATAAGACTATTTTTCATACTTTTTTCTTTGTGCCTTCGATCCTTCGTGCTGCATGGATATAAATAAAAAGCTATTTGTGGGTTTCCCCCCCTAGAGGCAGACGTACCACACTTCAAACCTTTTTTTTTCTTCTTTTTTTTTCCTAATAATTTGTATCCCACGATTTTGCAACCCAGTTTTTTCACCCAGTGCCAATTATCTAATGTAATCCTGGGCGCTACACTTCCTCTGCCAACCTGGGGGGGCAGCGGACTGACCTCATGCCTCCTTCTATGCATGAGGAGTCCAAGCTGCTTCTTTTCACCTGACAGGGGGGAAATTCCCTGGCCAGACGTAGCGCGTGGAAGGAACACGTTATTCCGACCAGTTCCTTTCCCCTCCATCAGGCGCCCCGGCTGGCCAGGGGGAGGTAGTTTTAGAGACCAGGATTACTGCATGTTTTTGTGAGGGGACCTACCCTAGGGGACACGGGGAGAACATGCAAACTCCACACAGAAAGGCCCTTTCGCCAACCCCACCTCGGGTATGGGCACTGATGACGCGGCGGAGGGAACACGCCCCCAGCGTCCCCGGCGGGAATCAAACCCAGGACCTTCTAGCTGTGAGGCGACAGCACTACCGACTGTGCCACCGTGCCCCAAAACTTCTGCAGGAAACTTTGGCTTTACTGAACTTTACTTTCAGTTTTTTTCTGACAGTCCATGTTGACATTAAGACTGCTTTGGATTAGGAAGAGACATGATGAACACTGTGTGATACAAGGTTACACATGGATGGATGGATTATATAGTGACTAGTGTACGACCTGGACTTGCAGAGAAAGATAAAAGCACAAGCGCAGTTGCACGACAAACCTTTTGCATGGTACAAATTACAAGAGTTGAATTGAAGAAAATGCCAGCCTGGTTGGCCTTCCTCAGCGTTGTGGCCTGGTTGGCCTTCCTCAGCGTTGTGGCCTGGTTGGCCTTCCTCAGCGTTGTGGCCTGGTTGGCCTTCCTCAGCGTTTTCATTTTCTTCAATTCATCTTCGAGCCTTATTGCACCTAAAATGATTTTGTTCTAACCTGGAGTGCTGTGGGTTGTCTGCTTCGGCAGTACTTTTTTCTCACAAATGACTATGACTATATTGAGAATTTAAAAAAAAAAAAGCAAATCACATTTATCGGATTCCTTAATGATTCAGTAGCAATAAGCTTTCAGAAACCGGAACCTTCAGGTGAAATGAATGCATGAAATGATTTATAAATATGTGACCGGGTCTGGCAAATAGGCCCTCATCTCGACCAGAGTAATTTTTCAGTTTTTTACAGATTATTAAAGTACAGAATGTAAGCTTTCATATGATGTATCATTCAATGAAATTGGAAAATATTTGAAGGAGATATGACCATTTTTACCCAAAGCTGAGAAAGTCCCCTTTGAATGTTCACAACATTTCAACACCTAGAGCTGGCTAGCCTACTTTGACTTATAAATGTATACATTTAATTTGCCCAAATCAATAATCTGTTGGAATGAAAACCTTCTTCCACATTCAAGCTGTGTTAATATGAAAAAAAAACGAAAATCACAAAAAAAGAAAATCAAGTATATTTTAGATTTTCTGCCTTTTCATTATAGGCGAGATGAGGACCATTTTGCTAGACCTGGTCACATATTTGCATTGTTGGAGTATTTGATATATTTATGACTATATACAATCAGTGATTATTCAAGAGAAAAATGTACTCAAATCAAATATTCTATTGCTGAAGGCCAAATGACTAAAACGAGAACAATGATGATGATTTCCTGTTCTTTGGCTATAGATATTTGTATGTCTCTAAATGTTATGATGAATTGAACATGGTGGACCCTCTTGTAAACAAGTGTAGTGCCTTTATTGGGTCGTCCACTCACAGTTGACAGTTTTTTGTATTGAGTTGTGCTTGAAATGTACTGTCATTCTGCAAACTGTTAATAAATACTTCAATCAATCAACAGAGAGGGATGGCAGATCAACATAACAACATGTGCTTTACCATGTTTTAACATGATTAAAACATAGCTTTGTAAGTTTGTTCTTGGAAATATAGCAACGTGTGCCTGCTGCAGTTATAATTGAGTTTTTAAATGTGAGCGAACGTTGCCCTCATATAAAAGATTGTTAAATAAAACATTTACCTCATAATGATTTAATGTACGGCTACTGCCGAAAGTGCAGAATAATCTGACTACTGCAGTGCAGTGTTGTTTTTGGCGGCACATTTTGATTTCAGTTTTAGTCATAGTCACTTGAATAGCTTTCATTTAGTTTTAGTCACATTTTGGTCACCTGGAATGTTTTAGTGTTTAGTCTAGTTTTAGTCGACTAAATATCATAAGATTTTAGTCGACTAAATCTACAGTTGATTTAGTCGACTAAAATGTATTTTAGTGGGCCTTGATGCCGTCGTAATGGCTGATTTTACACTTGCTGAAAATAGCCGATCTACAAGTTCACAACGCGTCGCAGCGAACTTGTAGATCAGCTATTTTCAACATGCAACCAAGTGAAAAATGACTTATACTGGATCTCTTGTACAATAGTGCCTTCCTAGAATTGTAGTCTAGTTTTTATTTGTTGACTAAATTGTCAATATATTTAGTCTCAGTTTTAGTCATCGTAGCTTAGTTTTAATTTAGTTTCCATTTAGTTTTCGTCAGTGAAAAAAGGTAGTCGACGGACATTTTTCGTCTTAGTTTTAGTCGACGAAAACAAAACAACCCTGCTGCAGTGAATGCAAATGCAGGACTGCAAGTGACACCTTACAAACCACAGTAACACCATGTGCTACCTTACCACAAACACACGTAGCCTAGCCCATTTTGACCTGAGATCAGATTCTAAAAATGTCTTCTACATCCCGACAGTTTCTTGAAAAAGCTATGTTTCTATATCAGTGGTGCTCAAACTATTTCATGTCAAGGACCCCAAAGATTATATGTATTTGGCCTCCGACCCCCATTTGAAAATATGTTGTTCCAGGGACCCCCCCAGAAGCAAAGACTTGAGTTAAAAATGTTCTCTGAAAGAATATATATTCCAGATTTTCACGATTTTTCAAAAATAGCAGATCTACAAGCTCGTAGTGCGCCACTCGGTGGCGCGCTATGAGCTTGTAGATCTGCTATTTTTCAATAGCTAAAGCATAACATAATACTAACAGCAAAAGGGGTTCCCGCCCAAAATGTACTGGCAGCCCAACTGACCTGGTAAAATGATCACAAAGCAAACATGGCTTTGGTTTTGTAAGCAAGCCCTCCCACTGACTGATAACTGATAAGACCGTGGAATGGCACCACCACCACCAAGGGACACATCCTGAGTGAAGGAGACAGGAAACAGGAAGTGTGAGTAAGCATTCCTCTCATGCCATGACTACTACACCAGCCAATTAGAAAAGGTTTAGCCTGCCCTCTGCACGTTTGTGCTGTTCACAAAATGTTTATTTTGCGGCCAACTAATGAAAATGTGAAATAGGGGCAAGGTTAAGGGCAAAGTTGTCGGGAAAACACGTCATATCGGCTCACATGGGGAAATGGCTGATGTATGAGTCAGTGAAGTTATATAGTCACAAATTCTTATTTATAATGGCAGCCAGGCAACAGGTAAGGCCTCTCGAGGGAGAGGAGCATATAGGGACTTAAAACAACAAACAAAACTAAACATTTGCATTAAAAAGTGATGAAATATACATCGAGAGAGAGAGATCTTTGAGACAAAAATAGAAAGATGCTAGAACCAAAATACATTATATTTTATCCATAACCAATTTCTGGACACATGCAACAGAGCTTGCTCTCCAACTCCAGCTTATGTGACAAAGAGGACACAGAGTAGATAAAGTGGGGCTGGGTGATACGACCTCAAATCAATATCACCATTATTTCAGTGAAAATATTGGGAGATTTGGAGGGGTGTTATACAGCGAGATCAGAGAAAAATAATATTTAAGAGATATATATACAAAATAAATATATGTATACAATAGGAATATAAAGCATAGGACTATAGGTGTGAACAGTATTTTAAGTGTATAGAGGCCAGGGTATGCGCGTGACATCATCATCAAACCAGTAAGTTATGCAGGAACGCCTACTGTGTGGCAAAAAACTACTTTCTGGCCTTGACAGCGCAGACATCCACACAGAAAATTCACATCTGATTGCATTAAACAACATTAAACAATGTTAAACTCACTTTGCCTGTTGCTTTGCCACTCGATGTGCCATTTACTTTAAGCATGCACATACCCTCTATAGGCTACTATCATCTATTCAAATATTGCATAGACAATATCATGTCTATGAAGCTCATGCTGTGTTAGTAGCCTATGTTTAAAAAAATTAGTTACCACTGATGTATGTTTCAATTCCCATTATGTCCTAATAGTAGGTACTGTAGCATGGAATTGCTTATCTGCAAAAAGCACTAGAGAAATCAAAGGCACATGAATTGCAAGGATTGTAAAGATGGTGGTAGAAACTTAAAAATACACCTTAGAGTATTGTGTGTTGACAATGAGACCTCACTATAAACTATACACTTATGTATGTATCTCAGTGTCATCCAGTTTCATTATCAACATAATAGCACAGTCCCCAAAACATTGAAGGCTATTCTCTCTAAGAACTTGTTTTACATTCATCAGTCAGGACAGGAGCAGTGTTGATTTCGTTGACTAAGACGAAAATTGTTCGTCGACTACTTTTCTCCACTATGACATTCCAGGTGACTAAAACGTGACTAAATGAAAACTATTCAAGAGACTACGACTAAAACTAAAATCAAAATTTGCTGCCAAAAACAACACTGGATAGGAGATATTAGGCTACCTGTGGCTGTGGTAAGAAGCCATATCTCTACCTATCATTACACTGACACATATTTCTCAGGTAAGTAATCAATAACGATGCAGCTGTCTCTATAGGCCTATTAATATACTCAAAGTGTAAGAAATATGCATTCATCATGAGAGAAGAACCGTAAATGCAGAAAACTGTTAAATAAAGTGCAAGTGCAGTTTCTCATCATGCAGAACTCACAAGCTATTATAAGTATTATTTTCGGCCAGCAGAGGTCAGTGTCACATTAGGTTCAGATAAGACGTTTTGGACCTATTTTATGTATTATTTACCGTTACAGGACAATATTTCTGTATTTACCTTCATCCACAAATTTGCTTTTTTCTTTTAACCACATGAACTATCCCTATTATGTGGCAGTGTTATTTTTGGCAGCAAATTATTTTGATTTTAGTTTTAGTCATAGTCTCTTGAATATAGTTTTCATTTAGTTTTAGTCACATTTTAGTCACCTGGAATGTTTTAGTCGACTAAATATCATAAGATTTTAGTCGACTAAATCTACAAGCCTTGATGACGTCGTAATGACTGTTTTTAGTACACTTGCTGAAAATAGCAGATCTACAAGCTCACAACGCGTCGCAGAGCTTGTAGATCTGCTATTTTCAGCATGCAACCAAGTGTAAAATGAATTATAGTGGATCTCTTGTCCACTAGTCCCTTCCAAACATTTTAGTTTTTATTTGTTGACGAAATTGTCAATATATTTAGTCTTAGTTTTAGACATCATAGTTTAGTTTTTATTTAGTTTCCATTTAGTTTTCGTCAGTGGAAAAAGGTAGCGGCGAAAAATTTTCGTCTTAGTTTTAGTCGACGAAATCAACACTATTATGTGGCCAACATGCTGCAAAAACTATTGTGTATGTACAGTAGGGTTTAGCCGGTAAATACTACTGAGTCTATTTATTTATTTGTGCCAGAAATCATCTTGAAGATTACCTTTATAAGATCTGTGAAAAAAGATGACATAGTTTTCAAAAACAATGAAATCAGTAGACTTGCATTCATGCAATTTTTAATCTTCATCGGTTGCCTATAAATTATGTTTTGGCCAGTTAGCATTATGTTATACTTTAGCTATTGAAAAATAGTAGATCTACAAGCTCATAGCGCGGCACCGAGTGCCACGCTACGAGCTTGTAGATCTGCTATTTTTGAAAAATCGTTGCGAATCATTGAATATATATATATTCTTTCAGACGTTTTTAACTCAAATCTTTGCTTCTGGGAGGTCCCTGGAACAACATATTTTCAGATGGAGGTCGGTACTCGGTGGCCAATTACATATATGTTTTGGGGTCCATGACATGCCTGAGGAAGGTCCCTAGTGACCGAAACGTTGCTTCATTAAATAAGACAATACTCTTGTGCCGAGCAGATACACAGTGTGCGGGTGTACCTTATTGCTTTCTTTGATGTCCACTGGCCTACGCACCTGTGCATACGCCTGATTGCTAGGTGTGCGATAGTTTTCTCCTACAGGGGTCCATGACATGAAATATTGAGCACCACTGATAAAGAAACATAGGTATTTCAGAAAACTGTCAGCATTTACTGTAGAAGACATTTTTTTAATTTTGACGCCAGGCCTTTAGACTCTTGTCAGGTCATTTGTTTGTCTCTGTAAGCATTAATTTATGTCTTTTGCATGATCAGCACTGGCAATTTGCAATAGTTCAATCATCCTGACAATGCATCTTTTATTTCTTGATCTCCTACAGGATGCTCCAGCTTCCAGATCAATAAAGCTCTGTGATTAATATTCTAATCTAGATGGAGGAAAAAATACCAATCTCTTAAAATCTTTGTACTCTTTAGTTTAGTCTTTAGCCTCGTACAAGATACACACTGTGCCAGCAATTAATGCAAATCAAGCAATAGGATCAGCATATCCATGAATCTGAGGCCATGGTTCTTCTCAGCAGGAAACCGCAATGGATTGTGCAGTTCCGGGAATGAGACTTTGCCCCATGCAGGAGAAGGACAACTTTGGGTTTTTTTTCAACCAAGGTTCATGTTTTAGGTTGTTATTAGAGAAAGTAAAAGATGAGTGTTAAAAGTTTTTCATTTGCTGCTTTCTTTCGTTTTCGCTATTTTCGAACAAGTGGCTAAATATATATTTTTTTGTTGTAAATGTACGGCAATTTCTTTATTGTTATTTACTATAGTCCTACTAGACCCCAGGCTAATACATCTGGCCATATAGTTTTCCTTGTGTCGAACAACTGGAACCTATAGGAGATGCCATACTATGCATGGCATAGTATGGCCTACTATGTATGCCATACTAGGCTCAATATGTTAGTTTGTCTCCTCCTCCTCCACATTCAGTAGATCCCGTGATCTTTTGTGGACAGATGTAATTTCACTCGTCTTTTACTTTCTCAAATTACAACCTAAAAAATGAACCTTGGTTGGAAAAAAACAAAGTTGTCATTTAACACTTAGACCGCTATCATTTATTGAAAAATTAGGATCTAATTCACGCCAGCATTTTTTTAATTTGAGCTCTTATTTTGAAAATCCGCCATTTCTGGTCCACAACCGGTAGTCCTACGTTAGGAGTTTTCACACAGCTGGATGGGCCTTGTTTACAAAGTGAATTCAGGCCGGAGCTCCGGAGAGCTCTAGATTGTCAGCTCTGTGCCGTCAAAGAAACGCTGTTTTGACCAAAAATGCCATCTGGGACAAGGAATAGGAGTTACAGGCGATTGAAAGAAATGGATAGAATGGATGCTTATGGCGACGACGATCTAAGATGGGCGATCCAGTTCTGTGCTAACAACACAGCTAGCTAACCGGCTAACGTGAGTAGCATTTTGGCTCGAGCAATCGAACGCGCTATAAAAGCTCAATTGCCGGAGGCCGTCGGCAATGGCGATAAGCGTCACTATCAAAATTAGGCTTCAATTGACTTTAATCGTCGGCAATGGCGCGGAGGGTGTTAAGTATCTCGGGGTCTTGTTCACGCGCGAGGGGAGGACGGAGCAGGGGAGCAGGAGCGGTGTATTGCAGACTGCAGTCGCTGTACCGCACTGTTGATGATGACAAAAAGAGAGAACTGCGCCAGAAGGCAAAGCCGAGCAGTCTTCGTTCCTACTCTCACGGTCTCACCTATATGGTCATGAAGTGTGGGTCATGACCGAAAGAATAAGATCACGGATACAAGCGGATGAAATTAGTTTTGTCAGACGGTGGCTGCCATGGCATCTCCCTTAGAGATAAAAAAGGGCCCTATTCTCGCCAGTTCTATACCCGTTATCCCTAAACTTCTTTAAATTTTTTACTATTCTGAAAGACATTTTTGAATAGTTGAAATGGCCAGCTGTCTACAAGCTCACAACGTGTCGATGTAGATCGGCTAGTTGAACACATTTTAAATGTTTTCCAAAAAAAGGGGGGAAAGCAGTTTAGGGATAAGGGATATAGCATGGTGAAAATAGGGCCCATAGGGTGAGAAGTTCAGTCACATGAGAGAGACTGATTGGAAAAGAGCCAGCTTAGGTGGTTCAGGCATTTAGTAAGGATGCCTCTCGAGTGTCTCCCTAGGGAGGTCCTCGCTGCTCGTTCCACTGGGAGGAGACCCCAGGCCAGACCAAGGACCAGATGTGGGGATTATTTCTCCACACTGGCCTGGGAATGCCTCGGGATCCCCCAGGAGGAATGTTGCTCTGGAGATGGAAGTCTGGAGCTCTCTGCTGGACTCGGGATAAGCGGTTGATGGATGGATGGGCCATGGAATGGAAGCAATACCTTCTAAACACCAGCGCACCCCAAGGCGTTTCATGGCTTGGTCAAGCTGGGTATCCAACTCGAAGGGCTTCGATCGAACCGCTCTGCACGAGCACTCACTTGGCCATCTATTGCCTTGTTCGGACACGCACCCCACCTCTGACATCGGGCTTGTTGTGAATGTTTTAACTCGTTTTCTGTAATGTTGAGTTGCATGATCCGCATTATGCCTGAGGCACCTGGTGCCTAATTTGAACACCCAAGTCATCAAATACAGCCCCTTGGCCTTGGGGAGAAAATGTGTTGGAACATGTATAACACCACTCTCACTTCATACAAGGAATGACTTGTACTTTGAGTGATAAGCAGGCTTAAGCCTAGTCACTGTGTAATTTACAATTGTGTTATTCACTTGTGCTATTTTCTGCAAACGACACAGTCGTATATGACAAAGCATAAGTTTGGCTAGAGATCACACCCTGACACACTGCCACTGTGACACATCCAACTTGGATGATCCTACCTAGATGATAAGATGTAAGCGCTAAGGTTGTGAGTCTTAACCCCCCCACTATACACATCCTCCTATTCATCACTGTTCACTCATTTTACCAGCAGAATAATGATGAGCACTACTCTCACCTATGGTCATGAAGTGTGGGTCATGACCGAAAGAATAAGGTCGCGAATACAAGCGGCCGAAATGAGTTTTCTTCGACGGGTGGCTGGCATCTCCCTTAGAGATAGGGTGAGAAGTTCAGTCACACGAGAGAGACTCGGAGTAGAACCGCTGCTCTTTCGCCTGGAAAGGAGTCAGCTGAGGTGGTTCGGGCATCTGGTTAGGATGCCTCGCGGGAGCCTCCCTAGGGAGGTCCTCGACGCACGTCCCACTGGGAGGAGACCCCGGGGCAGACCAAGGCGCAGTTGGAGGAAATACATCGACTCACTGGCCTTGGAACGTCTCGGAATCCCCCAGGAGGAAGTCACTAATGTTGCTGTGGAGAGGGAAGTCTGGAGCACTCTGGTGGAGCTGTTGCCCCCGCGACCCGACTACGGATAAGCGGTTGAAGATGGATGGATGGATGAACCGGAAGGCTCATCATGCACAGACTGATGGACAATCCTTGGGAGACAGGAACGCATCATTAGCGTTGTGTTAGGATGCAGTCACATTCATCTGGGACAAAGACAAAGACACATCACCAACAGATAGGAAGGAAGACGCTGTCACTGTTTTCTGGTGCTCATTATATATAGGCATTAACCTGCACCTAATAACAATTTCTCTCCTGAGGATTGATGCCATTAAATTAACATGCAACATCAATCGAGTTTCTTTGGTCCAGCAGACACGAAGGCATTAAAACAACAACAGAAGAGGCTGACATAGTGCATCCGAGTAAAGGTTCAGAAATAGCTTGTTTTGAAAATGTCACTGGCTTAGGTCGTGCAGAATGTTAATAGAGGGTACTGTATGCGCTCTATGCGCGTGACATCATCATCATACCCAGAAGTTATGCGGGAGTGCCTACTGTGTGGCAAAAAACTACTTTCTGGCCTTGACAACCCATACATCCAAACAGAAAAGTCCTATCTGATTGCATTAAACAACGATAAACTCACTTTGCCAGTCGATGTGCCACTTGTTTTGCCATTCACTTTATGCATGCGCATTCCCTCTGTTGGTCTTGAAAATTCAGGGCTTTGAATGATCATTGGCTGTTTTACGATGATGAATTTATTTCTGTTGTATGATAGCCAAGAGAAACGATAGCCAAGGTATTCTGACGGTGTACTATTTGTAAGTGGCTATGGGCTACTTGTTTGCTATTAACTAATGGAGACTGTCCCTGCATAGCCTACTCCATCACTGTCACAACTAAAACAGAAGAAAAAAATAACATTCCAGAGAAGATTTACTGATAAATATACTTTACTTGTACAGAAAAAAAATTAAACAGACTGCAGCACATTATGAGTTTTACAGTATATTTAAGCCTGATTTAAATGTTTACAGCTGCAATATACTCCAACCGAACAAAGAACTAAACAAGAACTTCCATTGGCTTCGGAAGGGCTTGCCGACTCATAGAACGTTTGGAGATGATGATGTGTTTTATACTGCCTCAGAACTGAATGCCAGACCCGGCTGCCGACTCAGTGATCTGCCTATATAGCTCAATGAATCTGCCTAACACTGCGTGTTACATTAAAGGACCACTTCACCACTTTTCAACTTCTCTTTCTATAATTGGTCCTAACTAATGTTCATGATAAAATACCACCATTTTTTTCTACTCAGTCTGTGTCTCATAGGAAGGCTGTGGGCAGTTCAGAAACCCGTCCACCAGTGACATCATCGATGGTGAATCCAAGCTAATAGAAACGGCAGGCTTTCTTTTCCTGAAAAGTTGCAATGCAAAAGTTGAAGCCATCGTTCTCACGATAATACAAATCTAAATATATTTTAAAACAAATCTTGTTTAAAAAAAAATCTGCCTAATGATGATGTCACTGGTGGATGATGTCACCATAGGAAAAAATGGTGGTGTTTTACCATGAACATTAGTGAGGACCAATTATATGAAGAGATGTTGAAAAGTGGTGAAGTGGTCCTTTAATGCTGGAGGGGACACGAGCAACCTGAATAGGCTGGTCAGGAAAGCTAGCTCCATTGTGTGGTCTACCCTGGACGGGGTGTGGGGGAGGTGATGAAGGCACGTGAGGCGAGGAAGATGGATGTTATTATGGACAAACACTCTAATCCCCTTCACTTGGAGATTGTGGGAAGGCTCAGCAGCACCAGGGGGAATGATAGACCCCCCACACACACACACACACACACACACACACACACACACACACACACACACACACACACACACACACACACACACACACACACACCACCCCCAGGGCAACCAATAGACTGAGACAGTCAAAAACATCTAAAAGGTAGCACATCCAAAGATTTAAATAAACGGCGGACAAAGTACTCATATTTCCATTTCTATATTGGCACACCACACACCAAAAAGGAACGCTTAGCGTGTTTCGGCTATGAGCCTTCATCAGAGCATTCACGTCAAGTTAATTCAAGTCATTTTATACAAAGGGTCAGAGTTCACCTACAGCTGAAATCTCAAGTCAATCAACAAGGTCCATTCACTTGTATAATTGGTTACAGGCACTGCACTAAAAACCATTGATGCGCAACCTCTTTTTCTCATTTAGAGAGTCTGAGACAGTCATTTGTGCTTTGTACTTCAGTCATGAAGATGCACAATTGGTATTATGGTGTCGTGTCTCCCGCTATTAATTGGTATTATTGTGTCACTTTGTGCCGCGCTGTCTCTGAATGAATGAATAATTGAATGAACTTCTATACAGCCTTTCAATCAATATGCAATCAAAATACAGTAGAGGCCTACATCACCATCACCAGTGAAGATTAATAATATACTGTACTGTTCATCTATCATCAATGATGAATATGAATATACTGTACACTAAGGCAGGGGTTCTCAACGTTTTTGGCCGGGGACCCCCGGAAATGCTTTGGCAATGTCTCGGGACCCCCGCCCCGCCCCCTCCCGACCCCCAATATAAATTGACTGCTACAATAACCTTAACCCATTTTGGGCGGGAACCCCTTTTGGTGTTTTAAGCATTATGTTATAATTTAGCTATTGAAAAATAGCAGATCTACAAGCTCGTAGCGCGCCACCGAGTGGCGCGCTACGAGCTTGTAGGTCTGCTATTTTTGAAAAACCGTGAAAAAAAAAATATATATCTTTTTTTTTTTTTTTTTTTTTAATAATTTGGGGACCCCCTAAAATAATTTGGCGAACCCCCGAGGGGTCGCGACCCACGGGTTGAGAACCCCTGCACTAAGGTATCAACAGTCTGTTAACAGTGAATATACAGTATTAGTGAATAACGTAAGTCTCGTCATCATATGGTTCTGCTGTAGTGTGTACATCCTAAGAGTCAAAGCAGGAGTCGAGTCAGCAATAATCCAAGGCAGGCAGACTCAGATGGCATCAATTACTTTCCTCATGGTGTAGTGTACAAACTGTACAGTGTATGTATTCTGAAAACATTCTCAGGCATCTGTAAATGGGTTGGCACCAGTCTATATATATCGGAACTTGTAGCTCCCAAAGTATCGACAAGGGCCCTGAGGTCGACTGACCAGTCACTTCTCAAGATCCCTAAATCAAAGCTGAAATCCCGGGGGGGATAGGTCATTTTCTGTTGTAGCACCCACACTGTGGAATGAACTTCCACCTCATGTCAGAGCTTCTCAATCCTTGTCTGTGTTTAAATCACGTCTGAAAACTCACTTGTACTCCTTGGCATTTGAACATACTGATTAAGAGTTGCTGCTTCCACTGCATTGTCCTTATGTTGCCCTGTTTATGTACTGTTGTTGTTGCTTTTTTTTTTTTTTGTCTTGATATTTTAGTATTTCTTTGTGTACAGCACTTTGTTTCAACCTTGTTGTATAAAAATGTGCTTTATAAATAAAGTGGATTGGATTGGATTGGAGACATCAAAATGCTATTTCATACGATTAATGGATTTGCCCTCGATAAAGCCAATACATATACAGTAAGAGACCTGTGTACACAAGGTACACAATTTACAGATGACCGCTTAGTTTATATGGATTCCCATTTGGAATGATGCAGGAAAGCCATCTGGCAGATTGACATTTCCTAGTGATGCATGAGTGTATGTCAACTCATTTATTGTGAAAAGCCATGACGTGGCTACTGTACAGCCCCCTACCCCCAGTGATTGACCACACTGGATTCAGCTCAATGACGAGTCAAGGACACTGCAAAGTGGAAAATGTAATTATGAGCAGTATGCACTGGACCAGTCAGTACTGCAGGATATCTCTACCTAGCCCATTCATGTGGGCCGACATGTGACTAATTATAATGTGACTTGTTATATATAACTCTGAACATACCCAAATCTAATACACATTATACACGTTATTAATTTCATTAGCTACAGCTGTACGGCTTACTAGCCGCTCAGGTTGCCATTTAGACCGGGAACCCCTCCCTACGTAACTATATATCTTTCAATCCAGGAACCCCTTTTGGGGTTTCTGAAGTTTTTCCAGAAAACCGAGGTGGTGAATCCCTTGAAAGGATGAGTGAATATATAGTGGCTGTTAAATCTTACAGAGACGACTGCTCGTGTTGTGTCTGCTTTTTGTTTGATATGTATGATTTAACTGCTAATACTAAGGAAGGGGCGGCGGTGGCTCAGGGGTAGAGTGCATGGATGGGAACCGCAAGGTTGCCAGTTCAAACCCGGGCTCCCCCAGAGTTACTGTCGAAGTGTCCTTGAGCAAGACACTGAACCCCTAATTGCTCCCGATGTGCTAGTTGGTGCCTTGCATGGTTTCCGCTGCCATCGGTGTATGAATGGGTGAATGTAATGCACAATCTATGTAAAGCGCCTTGGATAAAGGCGCTATATAAATGCACCATTTACCATTTAAGGAAGAGCTCCACAAGGACTACAGAATACCCGAACAGGCAGGTACAGTAGATCTGAAATCTGTCTTGTTGTTTTTTCTTCAAGATGATCATAGCCATTCCTACACTGTATGTCTCAAAATCCTCTGGAGATTAGTTATAATAGATGACAGATCATAGCCATTCCTACACTTCCTATGACTCAAAATCCTCTGGAGATTAGTTATAATAGATGACAGATCATAGCCATTCCTACACTTCCTATGACTCAAAATCCTCTGGAGATTAGTTATAATAGATGACAGATCTAGCCATTCCTACACTTCCTATGACTCAAAATCCTCTGGAGATTAGTTATAATAGATGACAGACATGTCTGGAGGCAACTTTGTTATTCAGCTTCACAAGCCTCCTACAAAACCTGTCCTGAATGCTGGAGCCAAACGGGGAACTGAAAATGACAGAAGAAGAAGCCTCTTGCTTTGTGTACTGTACCAACATGACACAAAGAAGAAGAAGAAGCCTCTTGCTTTGTGCTGTACCAACATGACAGAAGAAGAAGAAGCCTCTTGCTTTGTGCTGTACCAACATGACACAAAGAAGAAGAAGCCTCTTGCTTTGTGCTGTACCAACATGACACAAAGAAGAAGAAGAAGCCTCTTGCTTTGTGCTGTACCAACATGACAGAAGAAGAAGAAGAAGCCTCTTGCTTTGTGCTGTACCAACATGACAGAAGAAGAAGCCTCTTGCTTTGTGCTGTACCAACATGACACAAAGAAGAAGAAGAAGCCTCTTGCTTTGTGTACTGTACCAACATGACACAAAGAAGAAGAAGAAGCCTCTTGCTTTGTGCTGTACCAACATGACAGAAGAAGAAGAAGAAGCCTCTTGCTTTGTGCTGTACCAACATGACAGAAGAAGAAGCCTCTTGCTTTGTGCTGTACCAACATGACACAAAGAAGAAGAAGAAGCCTCTTGCTTTGTGCTGTACCAACATGACAGAAGAAGAAGCCTCTTGCTTTGTGCTGTACCAACATGACAGAAGAAGAAGCCTCTTGCTTTGTGCTGTACAAACATGACACAAAGAAGAAGAAGAAGCCTCTTGCTTTGTGCTGTACCAACATGACAGAAGAAGAAGCCTCTTGCTTTGTGCTGTACCAACATGACAGAAGAAGAAGCCTCTTGCTTTGTGCTGTACCAACATGACAGAAGAAGAAGCCTCTTGCTTTGTGCTGTACCAACATGACAGAAGAAGAAGCCTCTTGCTTTGTGCTGTACCAACATGACACAAACACAACATGACAGAAGAAGACGCCTCTTGCTTTGTGCTGTACCAACATGACACAAACACAACATGTTCTGCTTTGTGCTGTACCAACATGACACAAACACAAAATGTTCTTTCTTTCTTAAATTGCATTTACTAGACTTCCTGCACAGTAAAATCCTAAATCTGGAGTGTAAATTAGGTTTTTTTTAACATGCTCTGAGTCTGAGATACAATGTGGATTCACAGAAGATTACATGCATTGCATTTACAATTACAATTTACAATTTAGGCATTTAGCAGACGCTCTTAATCCAGAGCGACTTACATTAAGCAAGAACAAAAAAGCATGGGAATACATCACATAAAAAAGCATTTATCATGAAACATGCGTACCGTAAGCTAAGAACGTAACAGTGGAATATCTATATAATGAAACTATACATATAAACTATACACTATACTATGCTATACATATGTACTATGGTGTGCTATGACTACATACAATGCAATTATACAGAATTGCATTATACAGTGCTGTCTACATAACATGCTAGTCTGTATCAAATGATATCTAAGTCTACAGAAATGCTATCTAAGGGGGTAGGGTAAGTGCTATGGGCCATGATGGAGTCTGAAAAGGTGGGTTTTCAGACTACGGCGGAAGATTGGGAGTGATGCTGCAGTTCTGACTGCAACGGGAAGTGCATTCCACAGTTTTGGACGTGTGGAGCGTTGTCCCGGCGTTTTAGTGAGGGTACTTCCAGCTTCCCTGCGTTGGCTGATCATTTAATATTAAACTCCCACAGAGATTAGTTTCTACAAACTTTAAACAATATCAATACTACCATGCAGTAAGACGCCCTGAGTGCGACAAGCGACCTCGCCCTAAAGGAACCAAATGGACCCATAAGGGTTCATCTGGTTCCATTTGTACATGCACTCTGAGTTACAGTCCTGGTCCATTTGGAACACTCAGGATTTAACAGAGTTGTAAAGTGATGACAGAACAATAAAGCAGGTCAGGGTCCAGTTGTAACTGGACGTACTTTGACATTTACAGGAGGAACGTTCAGTCTAAGCTGTTGCCGACAAGCTACATTATTGTGACAATTTTGCTCTTTTTTTCCTTTCTTTTTTTAAACACAAATCATTCTGCCCTTGTTCATTCACAAATAAAACTATCAATGGATAACAGAAATTTAAGCTTCAATGGATTTTTTTTACTCGGAGTCTCTTTGCAGTAACAAACTGGAAAAAGTCTTACTGGGCTAAATATCACAGAAATGTCAGTGACAGACAGACATCTGTCAGGACCCAGTATCTATTTTGACAAGATTCTCAGTCTGCTCAAAATGGAAACCATATATAGTAGGCCTATATGCAGACAAATTTAGAAAGAAAATCTGCTTTTCCAAATACAACAAACTAATTTTCAACAAAATGAAATGGCTGTAGAAAGTATATAGAAATATATTTGTATCCTTCAGCTGAGCCAAGACATTCCTGAGAGACACTGCATCTCACTCAATGTGTTCATTGATAGTAAATGGTAAATGGTAAATGGTGCATTTATATAGTGCCTTTATCCAAGGCGCTTTACAGAGTGCATTGTGCATTGCATTCACCCATTCACACACACATTCATACACCGATGGCAGCGGAAACCATGCAAGGCACCAACCAGCACATCGGGAGCAATTAGGGGATCAGTGTCTTGCTCAAGGACACTTCGACAGTAACTCTGGGAACTGGCAACCTTACGGTTACCATCCAGGCACTCTACCCCTGAGCCACCGCCGCAGCTCTAGTGTTTACTTAAATAACCTGATATGCTGGTGGTATGACGAGAAAACTGTTGCAGTGCAGTAGCCTTATCCACCAGACTCCCACGTGGCAACGTTTTTTTACAAAACAAAAACACAGCCTTTCTCTTTATATATTATATCCAGAATACCTCTAACATTCATTTCATTGAACTGCTTTGCTCATTTCACTTTTTTGCTGGCCGATGATGGCTTGTATAGGTGTGGACTGGAGATATTATTGAAACACTTGGATATCAGAAACCCAACTTTATGTATAGGGTTGAAGTGGTTAATGTATTTTCTAATCAAAATTAAAATCACCATAGTAACTATAGTAACTAAAGTTTTCAAATAATTGTAGTGGAGTAAAAGTACAAAATGTTGTCTCTGAGATGTAGTGGAGTAGAAGACAAGTAGAAGTATTGAAACTTACTCAAGTAAAGTTCAAATACCTCAAAAAGTAACTAAGTACTTAAGTAAAAGTACTTAGTTACTTTCCAGCTGTTTATCTCGATGATAAATTAACACACATAAATGACTCGCTGTAGGCCTGCAGTAGGCTATATTGCATAACTAAACTAGTTGACAAATCTGATGAGGTTGCTATGGAGATAGAACACAGGAATCGTTGATGCGGTTATAGTCCCTTCACTCCTTGGTGTTTTATTTAATTTATTTTCTCACCCTCAATTTAATGAATGGATCGAGTAGGTCATGACTCATGCGCACGTGGGCTGTAGGCGTGATCCGTGATGCTACGGTGGCGTGCAGCTGTATTTCCACGCCCATCTCACACACACACACGCGCACACACACACACACACACACACGCGCGCACACGAATTTCACCAACGGATTTTGATATCGAAACAGCCCCCTGTTGCTTCGCTGACACAGACATGAATGCACATAGAGAATGATTATATTGGGATCGATAGACTGCATACGATATTCTGATGACACGATCAATATGCGAAAAACAGCTATGTGATAGAAACAAAAAAAGCCCCTGTTACTAGAAGTTGTAGGCACGCGCACGGGGTGTGTGCTAAAGTATGGAGAATAATGCGGATGTCTACCACGTGCACTGCACGAACAGGCTGAGGCTATAAATACAAGCGGTCCCAGTGAAGGAAAGCGTAACGTATACTCTAAACTCACACGCGAGCCGCTGTCCTTGGTCCTGGAACCTCTCCAACGTTATGTCCCCTCAATCTGAGGGGACGACGGACGACTCCATGAGGGACTCAGTTTTATTTCTGCTACCTGTTCACGTATAGCTCTCGCCTCTCGGAGGGTTGGTGATCAATTCAGAAGATGGAATGACCATTGTGAAGAATAGTTTTCAAATACCCTGGATTAGTTGTAAAGGAATTGTTCTCGATCTCATGGCGAGAATGAATCGCCTGAATTCACTTAAGCATTATTTTTGTGTTGATAATAATGCTGCCTGTGTAGAGAAATAGTTTGCCACGTACAACTGGTAAAAGTATCCGAATTGATCGACTCACTCAAGACTAAATTGGCTACTTGGATTCGTTATAGCCACTACTTCATGACGAAAATATGCGCGAAAGGATTGTCATCATCACTGTGCAAATAAAATGAACTGATTAAGCTGATCTACAAACAGAAGATCTACGCTTTTGTCTTTCTGAGAAGAGTGACACCGACCGATTAATAAGACATGGTTCGCCTGCTTCTTTTAATTAACTCCGTGGTCCTGTTGCTTTTCGGCAGCGACATGTTCTTGGTGGGAGCAAGTAAGTATAGTCTCTCTAACAACAAACGTGTCGAGGAAATTCTTGCAACTGTATATGGTTAATAATAACAAATTGCCTTCAGTCACGTCAAGTGTTATAGATTGCAGAGACATAAGAGTCTTACTCTATGGCTCTGGTTAGATGTATAGCCTACAATGTGAATATCGTATTGTATACTGTATGTCAACGTTTGTCTGTATTGGAATGGGACACAGTTTAAAAAATATATATATTATTTTGTCACAGGATTTGTAAATTATGTTGCAAGGTTGTTCTAGCTGCCTTGATGATGATCAACCCAAAGTTGGCCTATCATATCCCTTTAATAACTTAAACCATATACTTCATGAACATGTGGCTCTGCCCTCGGCCCACTCCTTTCCCCCTAAATAACTGCTTGTGAGCTTGTAGATCTGCTATTTTTTTTTTGACCAAATGTCCACCTTATATGACATTCCCATTATGCTATACAGTGATGTTCCATGTGGTTAATACAAGTATGTCTATGTGGTCAAGCACATCAAACACACAGCCTCTATTCTGTCTAAATTAGGAGCGCTCAACACAATCTTATACTATAGCTACAACTGACCAAAAAAAAGACATCCTAAAAATGTACACCGTGAGACAAATCTGGCACTGTAACTTCAACTGCAGAGCTGGATTAAAAATCTAAAGTAAAGGTGTGTCACTTCATGGCTCACCTACAGTGCAGTCAAATTCACCAATCATGCAATCCACATAAACTATACCGTAAAATCACACAATTTCAAGGAACTGACACTGTTGAGAAAACCAAACTGCATCTTTGAGGAGCCTGGCTACACATTTGCTATTCAGGAGTAGCTCACACTCCTGTCAGATTTTCTCTCCGTCTCTCTGCGTGTCTCTCACTCTCCCTCTTATCTGTTTCGCTCTGTGTGTGTTTTCTCACTGGGGGATTCCAGAGCAGTTTGATAGCTCTGTGTGTGTCTTCTCACTGGGGGATTCCACAGCAGTTTGATAGCTCTGTGACAGAGAGGTTGCCATGTTATGTAGTGCTTATTTGGGTGTGTGTAGTGAGGAGTGTTCAGAGGCATGCTCTGCTGTACTCTCTAAAATATGGAAATGTGTCTGTAATCTTGCTGGGGAAAAAAGGAACTATTCATATACAAGCCACGAGCAGAGATATTATTTAAACAGTAACCAAAGGGTACATGAACACACATTTACACACGAGGGAAATGATGAAGGATTATTTTTTTGGGTCACATTTCCTACCATAATTATTCCAAATCACACTGTATTCAGTGTACAATACATTGATGATAGTTGTTACTTCCTCCATGGCTCCATATAGTACAGGACCACAATGGAACCAAGCCCTCAGGGATTATAATTTGTGTGTTATAATTTTAGCATTATTAACTGTACCTTTGTACTTTTGCAAACTGTTAATAAAGTATTGAATTAATCGATCAATCAAACCTGCAATCTCAGACACAGAGGATACATACTGCACAATTGCACATGTGGCCATATCTTCACATTGTGAAGTGATTTCTCATCATTATAAAAGGCAAATGAGCACATGCAGTTAGACTAGTTGTGAAAAATGGCATTAATTGAGACATTGCAAAACAACAGTAAAAACCAGGTTTGCCAAAATGAGGAGAAAAATAGTGTATGTCCATGTGTTAATTAACTATGAGTGTACAAAATAACATTTGTAGAGTCTCAGCAAATGTATAAATCAACACTGAAGATTTTAATGTACTGTAAACAAGCTGCCTAGAGGCGTAATACTGTGTGAGGCAACACACTGCCAAAGAGAATCAACAAAGTGAAATTAGTTGTCTTAAATGTGACAAATACATGTAGTGGATTAAGGACAAATCCATCAGAGTGAGGATCATTATTGTATATTTCTGTCTTGTTTAACATTGTACCAGTTGTATCAGTCAGTATTACAGTGTCTGGATAATGACATTGCCTAGATAATAAGATGTTTAGGATACATGTTTAGTATTCATGCAGGATTCCATCTGTTTAGCGTACATTCTCTATATGAGATCGCTCGAAATTCAGCTCCTCCATCAGACCTTGATCCTGTGCTTCATCATTTTAGGACTATAAAGCCTTTCCACCTCAAAGCTGAATAACCTAAAGGGAATCTGGGCTCCGATTACATTAACCTCAGTCTGGCACCAGGTTCCATCTGGTCACACCGATGTATTGCAGCCTGACAAAGCGGACAGCGTACCTGTGGGAGATGGGAAGGGATAGAGAATATTAAAGATTACTTGTAGCTACTGTGTAGAGAGGCAGTGAAAACTTGATAGGATTTAGCGATGCCTGGTGGACTAAAGTCAGATTTATGGACGGTTGTGCAACATCTTACTAGACAAAGATAATATGTTTTCCTTTTCCACTGTGTTCAACAACAGTTGAAAATGTGATATAACTTTCTTGGGAAATATAGTAGTCGAGACGCCCTGAGGGCGAGAAGAGAGTAGACGTCCCCTATGTCTTGATCGTTCATAGATAACACATACCAGTCTTTCTAGAGAACTGCTGACATTGTTACAGTAATTAATACAAAACAAACATGCAATGTACAATTAAAACAGCTTAAAGGGGAAAACCACCCATTTTCAACATTTTACTATGTCATTAATATACCTTAGAGCTGTTGTGTGGAAATAATAAAAAGTCCCCCCATTCTGTGTTTCCTAGAACTGTAAGTATGAAAAAAATCATTAACATGGTGAAACGCATCTTGATGACGTTAATGATTTTTTTCAGACCTCTAGTTCTAGGAAACAGAAAATCGGGGGAACTTTTTTATTATTTCCACACAACAGCTCTAAGGTATATTAATGACATAGTAAAATGTTGAAAATGAGTGGAATGCCCCTTTAAGTGCCGTAGCCGTAAAGACAAGCTTATCGTAACTCTGTCCAGCTTGCCATAGCCGTAAAGGCGAGTTTTGTTTAATCCACGTTAATCGGCGATTGATTATCATCATGTTAACAAACGGCCAAAATTCCCACATGCACGCACACAAGCCGTCTTTATATGCATTATGGCTCATAATCTGCTCAAATGCGATATGCGGCGCTTGATTAGAGCTTAATTTGACTTAGTTATGATTTGTTTTAAAGCGATCGCGCTAAAACACAGGCCCCACATCGCTGTTGTGAGCTGGCCGACTTTCAGTTCAGGTTCAAACTGGTGTAAACATCGGGTAGCTTTTGGGAGAGGTTATAGAAAAACGTCTGGCACCAGCACCGACCCCATCTGGTGGCCACCTGGCAGAATACCACTGATTTGGACGAGTTATCATACCAAAATATAAACATGTAGGAATACACAAATATAAAGCATGTCATTAAATGCCAAATAAAATACAGATTGTGATTTTCATCTTGATACCAATTAAGTTCAAAAGGGAAACACATTCTCTCTCTCTCTACGTCGTCCTCAGACGAGCCCTCCATCGGCGTCTCCAAGCATCTCGGTTCTCCATACATCTGGCCAGCTGTGCTTTCTGCACCAGCATCTTTCTTTAGTACGTCCACGTAGGGAGGTGTGGGACGACTGCAGAGATTTAAGATCATGGCATAGATCAGGGGTGCCCACACTTTTTGACTTGAGAGCTACTTTCAAAATGACCAGCTCGGCAAGATCTACCCACCAAATCAATTATTAATGGTATAATCAATTATTATACCATTGCTGAAAATAGTTTAAATATGTACCTGAGGGGGCTTCGGAATAGTAGAGTTTGTGTTACATTCTGTACAGTATAAGACAAATGCACTTGGAATGGGAAATAGAGGGGGAGAAATGTGTTTTTTTTTTGTCGTTTTTTTTCTTCAATATATTTAAATGAAATACTCTTTAGGGGCATGTCATGTGATCTACCTGCACAGCCTTTGTGATCTACTGGTACAGTAGATCGCGATCTACCTTTTGGGCAGCCCTGGCATAGATCATGGCCTAGATTTAGATCGTGGCATGCTGAGACTTTGCTATGGTGGAGATAAAACAGCAAGATATTGCTTAAGATCCACCGCTAGGCAATTTGCTTAATGGTCTGAGGGCAGCAAACCACACCCCCTGCTGTTTGCACTGCGCAAAAAACATGGAATACGGATGTGTATATTACAGGAAACTCCCGTTAAACTTTCCAACAAACTCCCGTAAACTCCCGAATTGTACCATCACACCCGTATATTACCGTATATTACATGTATATGCTGCTAAACTTGAAGTTTATGGGCAAAATACCGGTCCCGTAATTTCCTGTTAACTCCTATTTTCACGCAGTGTGGAGGGATAGATGTGGACTTCCCAGAGCTTTGTGTAACACAAATACAGGTTACGTTGTTTGAAGGTTGAACCTACATATATCAGTTACTGTAAGTTAAGGCATCATTCAAGCCACAAAGTTAGAGCTATAACTATGATCCCACTACATTAGACGGAGCAGATATTCCAACAGTTCCCTACAGGTGCAAAACACAATGTTATGGAGGGGATTGAAGTTGACTTGATATAGAGTGTTGCAGTCTCGCCCCCTTTTGTGAGACCCATAAGTGAATTCCCTGTTCATTTTCTCCATAGGCTTTTCAAAAAAGGATTTATTTAAAGACGTTTACGCCGCGGACAAAGCCAACTCGAGTTGTGACAAATCATGACAAACAAACAAACACAACATTTAAATAATTACCAAGAAGAAAAACAACAAAAAAAAGTGTTGTAACCTGCCGTTTTCTTCTTCTTCTATCTAATTATTTGTTTGTCCCGAAAAATTGTGTTTGTTGTCATGATTTGTCACAACTCGAGTTGGCTTTGTACGATGCTTAGAAGGTCATTAAATAAATAATTTTTGAAATGTCTATGAGGAAAATGAACGGGGAATCATTTCCTGGTCCCTGGTAGGGGGCAGGACTGCGACGCTCTATAGTTATCAATAGAATAAAGCCTGTCACGTGCACCTTGTTAAAGGGGAATTTCTCCCTAAACCTTTTTTTTACAAAAGTAAGTTGATAATTATGTATATTGACCAAAAACAAATATTAAAAAAAAAAAAAAGATATAGGGGAGCTGGGGCTGCAGCTGGAGATGAAGCTGGGGCTGGAGGGGTCTAACGCTAGAACTCCTATTCAATCGCGCAATTGTTTTTGGTTCACATCTGTTCTAGATGATGTGACAGCAACACTCCATGTATTGTTGACACTGCACTCTTCCTGGTCTACGTGAGCTGATGTTAGACCCCCCCAGCAGCAGCCCCAGCTCTCCAGCCCCAGCTCCCCTATATCTTTATTTTTTTTAAATTTGGTCAATATACATAATTATCAACTTACTTTTGTAAAAAAAGGTTTAGGGAGAAATTCCCCTTTAAGTCTACATTACTGTTTCTCTCAACTGTTTGAAGCAGTATGAATTATATACACCCCAGGGCCAGGGAGTTGCATTATGAAAATGTTAGTGAGCAGATGAATCCTTTTGAACTTTTACGCCCCCTTGAATAAAACACTGGGTACTCATTTGTGTCATGCTTGACATTATACATTCAGTAGACTTTAGTGGCAGCACCGCGCCGCCGCTGTCTCTCTACGGAGGACATTATACATTCAGTAGACTTTAGTGGCAGCGCCGCGGCCTCTGTCTCTCTACGGAGGACATTTACAGGGCCACAGAACAAATGGCAGCGTTAGTGGCAGCGCTGCGGCCTCTGTCTCTCTACGGAGGACATTTACAGGGCCACAGAACAAATGGCAGCGTTTTGACAACTCATACATATTATGCACTGGGAGCTTTTTTGAATGATGTGGTACTATAGGAACCTACAGTAGCTTATACCATTCTGAACGGGAACCCCAATTTGGTGTTTCAAGCATTATGTTATACTTTAGCTATTGAAAAATAGCAGATCTACAAGCTCATAGCGCGCCACCGAGTGGCGCGCTACGAGCTTGTAGATCTGCTATTTTTGAAAAATCGTGAAAATGCGGCACAAATCTTTGAATATATATTATTTCAGAGTGAGCGTTTTTAACTAAAATCTTTGTTTCTGGGGTGGTCCCTGGAACAACATATTTTCAGATGGGGGTCGGCGGCCAATTACATAATATTTTTGGGGGTTCTTGACATGAAAATGTCACACCACTGACATAGAAACATAGGCTTTTCAGAAAACTGTCAGGATTTAGAAGACATTTGTAGTAAATCGTCCTCGGGTCTAAATGGGTTATACAAGGGCGAGCAGTGTGATTATGTTCTCAGCGACAGTGTGTGATTTGTTAATGTGTGGACAAAGCCAAAGGTTCTATTACAGTTTTTAAATGGTTTTTACTACCGTTATTAAATTGTCAACATAATTGTGCAACGATAGATTAATCACTGGCAGAAGAAGCCAGAATGTATTTAAATCTAATAAGAGTAGAAAACGTAATTATAGTAAAACCTTTCATTACGGACAGCTGCCAGATGGGACTGTACTGTCTGTGGTGTACTGTCTGCTGCACAATATAACTGTAGGCTATAGGTGGCTGCGTTACTACTTGCCTATCGGGCCATAGCTCTTTAGCCGAATGGTAACGTACGTGGCTTACTGATACAAGGTTCCGGGTTCGCCTCCCGGCTGGCGCTACATTGGTGGCAGCGGTGTGTATGGGTTCTGTATCCCCGGCGGCACAGACTAGCACTGTTGAGCGTAGTCGACAGCACGTACCCTGCCTGGGGTGGAGGTCCCCCCAGTCAGTTGAGCCTAGCTCCTGGCTGGTGCGCGTGGACGCGCTTCCAGGTTGGGGGGATGACTGTAGGCTATAGGTGGCTGCGTTACTACTTGCCTATCGGGCCATGGCTCTTTAGCCGAATGGTAACGTACGCGGCTTACTGACGAGGTTCCGGGTTCGCCTCCCGGCTGGCGCTACATAACTATTTACCAGTAAGATGCCTGAGGGAGAGAAGCGACCTCGCCCTAAAGGCAGAGGTTGCGTGCAGCCGTGCACGCATCCGCCTCGTTGACAGCAGACTGCTGGGCGAGCGCTGTCGCTTTGGCATGGGGGGGGGTCAGATCAACATGGAATGAATTCTGTAACTGCCATATAAGGAGCATGTCTTGAGTGTACAGGGTTTGATGAGGTCAGATCAACATATGGAATGTCAGAACAGGTCAGCTCCTATATGGAGATCGAAGGGTGGTAGCGGGGACATTCTCTTGAGTGTAGGCCTACAGAGTTTGATGAGGGCCCAGGTAGGGCCCGGCCTTAATTTTCGGGCATGTAGAGAACTCTAGTTTTCGCAGGCTGCCGGGCGCGGCTGCACTAATAACTTTGGGGCAGGCCCGTCTAGAGTTAGAATGGACAGGTGGGCCTGTTGAGAACTCTAGTTTTCGCCGGCTGCAGGGCGCGGCTGCACTAATAACTTTGGGGCGGGCCCGTCTAGAGTTTGAAATTTGAATGGACAGGTATCAGTCAAAGGGGAGACATCGAAGAGGAAGGATGGATGGGGAAGGATCAACATATGGAATGTCAGAATTCCATATATCCATATATGGAGATCTAAGGGTTTGAGGTCAGATGTTGCTGGCCAATATTGATGACATCAGGGATCTCCATATATGGGCTTAACTGCGACAGCAGGTCGCATTTACTATGACATCTCCATCCCTGATGATGTCACGTGAGACCTGGGCACCATATATGGTGCCTGACACACAGGAAATGCACAATTCCATAGTTAACTGTGACCTTCGGTCGCAAAAATATCTATCTATTTAAATTATATTGAAATAGAGCTCAAGTCATTCCATGACTTGTCTGATATTAAAATGCACCAGCAAATTAACTACCTCTGCAGGGATTAGGCTGTGTTTGTGCACTCATAATGGATGTATCTAATGCGTCAGGCACCCAGAACTTGAGGCAAGTAAATTGACCCTATGGGAGCCAACCCAGGGCAAAGCCAGGAGGGGAAAGAAGCGTACCACCTATGTAGACGTGCTGCGGCGCGACAGCTTGGCTGACAACACTGCAGAGCTCAAGAACCTGATGTTGGATAGGAATTTGTGGAGGGCAGCGATCCAGGAATCCCGAGTTGGTGTTGGCTAGACCTCACTCTGGCAGTAACTAACTAATGTGCAGGGCCATAGCTGTGTTCTATGATTCATCCTGACAGCAGGGTGCCTGCTACACGCCTACGCCCCAAGAGGGCGCTATCATTTGTTTGTCCCAACACGTCCCTAGAAAACCCAGTGTATCTATCGATCTATCGATCTATCGATTTCTGCCCGACAGCAGAGATATCCAAGTTTAAAGGATACTTTACCTGCTTTTTTAATTGAATACCAAAACACTGAAAACAGTACGTAACACAAAAAGCCCTGCAGGGGCTTTTTTGCTCATATTGCCTGGAGTGGAAATAGTCATATAAATTAGGGGTGGGACGATATGGGTTCCTCACGATACGATATATATCGCGATATTAGGCCCTCGATAACGATAATATCACGATATTCGATATATTGCGATATTTGCGATATATCGATGTATCACGATATCTGCAACTACAAAATACTTGGAACTGAAAAAATGCAGCATTTTGTATTCTCACAAAGCTGTTTGGAGACTTTGGACAAATCACCATCCAGTAATTCAGTACTTCTGGTTGCTGTGGAATCTGAGTGGGATTTGCTTTATTTTAGCTGTCATTTCCTCCTTTTCTAAACATGTTGTTCATCACTTCATTATGAACAACATTTCAAATTTCAAATTTCAAATTTCAAAAAAAATAAATAGATAGATATCGTATCGATATATATCGCCATATCGATATTTCAACACACCCCTAATATAAATAGCAACAGGGCTCTATAATTAGTAATAATTAATGACCAATTCTATAATTGAACGTGCCACCTGTTGCTCTCAGCAATAACTGCCCTACAGACCATGGATCATGGTAGTCACTTTCTTAACCATGAGTGGACAGCTGAGTTCCAAGAGAGATTTCAATCTTTTATTTGACCTGAATCCAAGGAATGTGCACTGGGATAGATTATATAAGAAGGGCAGTCATGATTTGTCGTAGTGTGATTGCAATACAGAGCTGTCCTGTTAAATGTGGATTACTCACTTTCAAGGTTATACCGTGAGTTATTGGGCACTTTTTTGACACTTAAGAAATAGGTTCTTGGATGCATCATGTCAGAAGTATTGTACTGTATATGAGGAGTTCAATCAGGATATTTTGGCAATATCATATTATTGCATGTGATGTGGGCAGAACATGCATTTTATAATTTCTGACGGTCTATTCATCTTATCACTAATTTCACATTTTTAATCGTGAGGTGAAATGTGCCAGGTCAACTCATCGCTTCTGTAAAGTTGTGTTATGTAAATAAGCTCATTGCTAATATATATAAACCAGGAGTGGGCAACTTTGAGGATGGAGAGGGCCACTATATTTCCACACTCACTCCAGAGGGCCACATTGCATATTTCTGTCGTAGCAAAAATAGTGTTTTGAGCTTGTAGATCAGCTATTCTACAAAGTAACCATATTTGAATTCAAATCCAGATTTTTTTTCCTATTTTTAAATTGGAGTCCTGAAAAGCAAGCTTTTTATTTAATTTCAAATACATTTAGTTATAGTTAGTTATATGTTAGTTTAACATTTTAATACCAGTCATTCACTCTTTTTTTTGAGTGAATATATAGACTTAAAGTGTAATTAAAGTGGGTCATGTTTGGAATTGCAACAGCTGAAATAATATCAGTATTCTGATATTAACCTGTGGGCCGCATTATGTGATGGTGGGGGCCGCATGTGGCCCCCGGGCCGCCAGTTGCCCACCGCTGATATAAACTATGAAAAGATAATATTCTACTCTGCACACAGCTTTGCTCCTCATCACCTGCCAACAACGGCCGAAATGTCTCTTACAGCAGTAACACCAATCACCCCGCGCTGCGCATCTCCACATCACCGCTAAACCATTACGTCCTCCACATCTCCACATCACCCCTAAACCATTACGTCCTCCACATCTCCACATCACCCCTAAACCATTACGTCCTCCACATCTCCACATCACCCCTAAACCATTACGTCCTCCACATCACCCCTAAACCATTACGTCCTCCACATCTCCACATCACCGCTAAACCATTACGTCCTCCACATCTCCACATCACCACTAAACCATTACGTCCTCCACATCTCCACATCACCCCTAAACCATTACGTCCTCCACATCTCCACATCACCCCTAAACCATTACGTCCTCCACATCTCCCATTACGTCCTCCACATCTCCACATCACCGCTAAACCATTACGTCCTCCACATCTCCACATCACCGCTAAACCATTACGTCCTCCACATCACCCCTAAACCATTACGTCCTCCACATCACCCCTAAACCATTACGTCCTCCACATCTCCACATCACCGCTAAACCATTACGTCCTCCACATCTCCACATCACCCCTAAACCATTACGTCCTCCACATCACCCCTAAACCATTACGTCCTCCACATCTCCACATCACCGCTAAACCATTACGTCCTCCACATCACCCCTAAACCATTACGTCCTCCACATCACCCCTAAACCATTACGTCCTCCACATCTCCACATCACCGCTAAACCATTACGTCCTCCACATCTCCACATCACCCCTAAACCATTACGTCCTCCACATCTCCACATCACCGCTAAACCATTACGTCCTCCACATCTCCACATCACCCCTAAACCATTACGTCCTCCACATCTCCACATCACCCCTAAACCATTACGTCCTCCACATCTCCACATCACCCCTAAACCATTACGTCCTCCACATCTCCACATCACCCCTAAACCATTACGTCCTCCACATCTCCACATCACCGCTAAACCATTACGTCCTCCACATCACCCCTAAACCATTACGTCCTCCACATCACCCCTAAACCATTACGTCCTCCACATCTCCACATCACCACTAAACCATTACGTCCTCCACATCTCCACATCACCCCTAAACCATTACGTCCTCCACATCTCCACATCACCCCTAAACCATTACGTCCTCCACATCACCCCTAAACCATTACGTCCTCCACATCTCCACATCACCCCTAAACCATTACGTCCTCCACATCTCCACATCACCGCTAAACCAT